>NC_052636.1:9967955-10329198 GCF_016161935.1 Mauremys reevesii | reverse complement strand
ACTGCTGGGTGTCACCGGTGGCCCAGGGAATGGATGAGATGGCCCTGGGTGCAGCCCAGCCAGTGCAGCCCAAATACTTGCTGAGTAACCTCGAAGCATCGTGCATAATGGCACGGAGACAATGGACCACAGATAGTAGCTCTGCATGGCTCTGTTCCATGGCATGGGAATCTTTTGCCTTACATCGCACCCGGCGTAGGGGCAGGTATGTGGGGAAAGTAAATGTGGTTGGACCCTATCCCGGGGATATGATTGCACCATCATCCTGGCTGTCACACACTCTGATTAGCCTTCTAAATGCTCGAGGGCGATGGAGACCATACCCATGTGAAATTGGTCCAATAGTAGACTGGGTCAGATGTTCCTTCCAAATACCATACCGGTGAGGGTTGTAAGGCAGTGGGACTAGATGGGTTCTTTGATTCCCTCTTTCTGGCCTGTCAGCGCGTAAATAATTTACTAGTAAAAAGCATGTGATCTAAATTGGTATCAGTGGGCATGGCAGCACTCTAATGGAACTCGGGTAACTCACTTCAGACACTTTTGGTCTAATACCGACAGGCCCAGGTGCCAAGTTGTAAGTGTGTAGAAAGCAGGAGCTGGAGCATGGAACATGTGAATACTGCGCTCCTGATGGATTGCCGATCCTCCGTGATGGGTGGGCCATTGGAGGACCCTAGGAACAAGCAACCACATATACTATGAACGACCCTTGGGACCCCGAACATACCTGGGATTAGTGCTTTGCTAATGGGACTTGGGCCCTAAAGGGCCATTATTGAATCTAATGGCTCTTATGCCTATCGCAGACTTCCACCAAATTGGCTGGGATATGTTATGTGGGGTATATTCAGCCATTGTTCTTCTCCTGTCTCAAAACAGGGAAACACACTAGGAATTAGAGTGTATGCATGATCTCGTTAGGGAAAAGCGGTTTGTGGACTCCACTTTAACTGCCGGAGTTCCTCAGGCCTGGGGGGAGCTCAGGTAGAGTATTGGCTCCCAGAGCGGATCATCAACACATTATGGGCCTGCCACCTGGAATCCCAGCGAGCTTGTCACGGGGCTAGGGAGACCACCATTTTAATCCTGAACTGGTGATTATCAGGCTGCAAGCTATCTTGAAGATATTAACCAACCAGACAGCTGCAGCGTTAGATCTGCTGGCAGATCAGTCAACCCAACATGGAAATGCCATCCTCCAACATCATCCTAGCTCTTGATTACTTGCCTGGCGGAGGCAGGCGGCCTCTGTCTAAAACTTAATGAGTCTGAACCATTGCTGCCTGCAAATAGATGACAATGGGCAAAACAGTGAAACAGTTGACCAAAAAGAAATGAGAAAACTACGCCCACGTCCCAGTCTCAAACCTGGGGTGGGTGGGACACAGACAGTTCACATCCTGGTTGCTACAAATGGGATGGTTTCTGTAAAAGGCCTTTGCTTTTATGCTTGTTATGGTTAATTGCCCTTATAGCAACTTTTTGGCTTGCTTCACCCCCTGCTTGGTCGCTATAGTTCGACGAGCTGCAGCTACCCATGTTACCTATCAGCAAATAATGACTTTATATCGGTCATGAGGATCGCCAAAGGAAGCAGAGGAGTGGGAAGTTTAGCTCTTAAAATGCTTTAAGGGGGAAAGCTGTTAGAAAAATAGGCCAATACAAGCCTGTTAGCAAGTGTTACTCAGGCCCTTTAGCATGTGTGGTAGAATCAAGGCCCTTAGCATAAGTAAAATCAAGGCCTTAAAATGCAAGCAGAGAGAAAAGCCTGTGTCAGCTATTATCAGCTTATGCTTGGTTTGTATTGAGTTCATGCTTATCAGCAAGGCCCACGGCAGCGTAACATATGTGCAGCTGTCTTTTTCTGCTTATGGCCAAAAGCAGTTAGCCTAATGGGTCATCTTCTCATGCATGAAGCCAAAAAGGTATGAATTAGTATGATAGTATAAAGTTAAAGGGGATATCTTATGTCTTCCTTACAATGATAAATGTATCCGTGCAGCTGCACTGTTATCATGATGGATGTATCCATGTGACAGTTATGCCATATCTATGTTCCTTTTGATTGATATATGTATTCTATGTACTTCAATATTCCTATAGATACATTTACAGGACCTATAGGGTCAGCCAAGTAACATAAATAAGACGTCAACAAAGTTGTTTGGTTCTGGGTATAAAGGTAAGCCCATCTGGCCATGCTGGTGTGTCTCTCTAGGGCATTAGCCAGGACAGAACACCAGCTCAGCTGATCAATCAAGGCTTCACTGTAAGAACAGCTGATTGCAGGTGAGGGGGAAAATGAGGCGGGGCCTTCAGGAGAGGAGGCGGAGTGGAGGTGAGCTGGGGCCAGCCACCAGCTCCACCTGCCCCTGGCCACTGGGCCACACCACTAACCTCAGCCCCCCCTCCCTCACTCTGCTATTGTGTCCCTACAGGAGGCCTGTGATATGCAGGGGTCAGATTAGATGCTCTAATGGTCTCTTCTGGCCATAAAGTCGAGTAATTTCTAAAAAACTGAGAGTAGCATTGGGAGCAGCGTCTGATGTTTCCCTGTCTAGCTGGCTTGCTGCCTAGAACGAACGCTCCTTGAGTGGGGTGATCCACAGGGAGTAGCTCAAACCTCCAAAGTGCCTGGCCGGGGCAGGACATTAGCACAGCAAGGGAGGGGTGTGGCAGTGACATCACAAAGGCCTTTTGCAGGACCTCAGCCTATTGGTCCAAGGTGGTGGGAGTGGTGACCTCTCACAGAGAGATGCTGACATCAGCTAAAGACGACAGGGGCAAGGGGCCAGGGAAACCTCAGAGACCCCTGTGGCTTTGCTTCAGCAAGTCTCCTTCTCCAGGTCTCTCTTTGAGGAATGAGAGAGTATTCGGGTTCACGGACGTGAGCGCCAGGAGGAACCTCTTTCGAGTTTTCGCCTTCCCTTCTAGTGATTTTACTAGAAAACAGCCGTCCCTGTTTAGATGGTAAGAGCCTCCTGAAGGTTAGAAACCTGTTCAGTCTGATCCAGCTGGTGACAGTTGGATTCTAGGCATGGAAAACAGGAGCTTAAGGAGGCAGAATTTTATTGCGCACCTAGGATTTTGTCCCTTAGAATCACTGGGGACATTGGGGTTTGTCCTTTTTGTTTCACCTTTTCGTCCATCCATCCCTCCCTCCTTTCTCTTCTTCTCTTGCTTACTTTGTTCTTTCTCCTGTTCCCCTCCCAACACCAGGAGGGGTGTGTGTGTGTGTGTGTGTGTTTTGCGGGGCAGTGCTCTGCAGCTCCCACTCTGGGAGGTCCACCCAAAAATGTGGGGCTGAAATAGTGCTTGGGCAGTCAGGGCCGGATTAACCTTTTGTGGGTCCTGGTACCAAACATATTTGTAGGCCCCTATGTAGTCACTGTGGACTCCGAGTGTGGGCCTGGTGGGGCTGTGCCATTGGTGCCATAGCATACCCGGTACTGAACCTCAGAGACATTTTTCATTTTGATCACACACCTCTCCATGACTGTACGCATTGCCATACACAGCTCCCTCAGCCCCCGGGTTTTCTTATTGAGCTGTACACCCATGTGGGTTTACCAGTGTCCACAGTGAGCAGAACTTTCATAGTGATCAAGGAAACTCCCCACAGATTTATATCCTTCCTCATTCAGACCTTCTCTAGCCATGTCTCCAGTACCCCCCATGTCACCAGTCACGGCATGTGGTCCTAGTCTCAGCTCACAGTTCTAAAGCCAGCAGACACCTGATCAGTTCTGACAGATCCCTCCCCTCAGCCCCCATCCTGCCATGTGAGCCAGCCACCTGCAAACACCATCTCCCCAAAGTCAGAACTTAGCCCTTGGGAATCTGAAGCCACCAGCCTCTCTCCCTCTGCTCCCATCTACATGCTAGTCTGCTACCTGGTCACCACCACCTCTCCCCATGCTTGTTTCCTTTCCACTTTGGACATGCTCCCACCCAGCTGGAAGCTCCCTCTGCCAGCCTGACCTGCTCCCTCTTTCCTGCTCCCCTTGACATTCCTGTCCTACTGGTGACCTCTGTTCCTTGAGGTGAACTCCAGTGTCTTTAGCTGCTCTAGCTTAATGGCCCCAGTAGTCACAGAGCCACCTGCAGCTTCTCTGGCTACAGCCCTGGGGCCAGTTCCCAGAGGCCAGCCTTAGCCAGCTGCAGCTACTAGCCGCAGGAGGCGGCAATGCCAGGACTGAGCAGCTTGAACCTTGCAACGGCAGCACTAGGGACTCTAAATCCTCAGCGCTGGCCCTAGGCAGCTGCAGACTCTGGAGTTAGGCACTTCCCTCCTCTAGGCCATGGCTTTAAATACCTGAGATTCCCATCACCTGCAGCAGAGGCCACCAGTTCCCACGCCCCCCTCAGCCATCACCTAGTCATGCAGAAAGTGCAGCCTGAGTGATTTTGGAGGCTGGGGTGGCAGGAGAGTTCCGTCCCTGAGGAGCAGCTCTGCAACAAGCTCACGTGCTTCCCAGTTGGGACATTAGCCGTTACTGACAAGGTTTGTCTGTGTTCTTTTTTTGATCTCATGGTTAGGTGTGAGAAGTATGAACCGTTTAATATGTTCAATTAGTTGCTTAATAAGATGTTTATGAGGTAAATCACTGGCTTTAAAATAAGATCCAATCTGGAGCATATGAACTATTGACCCTGGACTCCAGCTCTGAGAGGGGACTTGTTTACCATCAGGGGACAGGCTCAAACCAGTCCAAACCGGGTTTTCCGCCAAAACCAGCCTCAGCGTTCCATCTCCTCAGCACTTTTCCCGCCACAGAAGTGATATGAGGCGTGCTCAGCGCCTGCGGGGCCGTCCCCCAGCGACGGCCCCTCCACGGTCGGGTCTTCCCAGCGCTCCCGAGCGGAGAGCGACGAGCCCCTGGGTCCCGCCGTGAGACTGAGGAACAGGAGGCCTGTCACCCCCATTCCTGCCGTCCTGCATCCCTGGTGTCCAGCCTCCCACGGAGCCCCGGGAGTAGAGACCCCGGGGGCACTGGGGCTGGGCAGGAAAGTGACTCTGCCCCGGGGAACCTGGGAGAAGCCTCACAGCTGCCACAGCCCCAGTGGGATTTGGGGGCAGAGACTGGGGCCTGGCGAGGATCCCCTGTGGTGTGGGGAGATGGGGGTGTCAGGCATGGAGGAGAAGCTGGAGTTGTAGGGGAAGGTCAGTGGGATGTGGGGCTGAACTGTCTCTGGGCAGCCAGGAAATTCCGGGAGTTGGGCGGGAAGGGGAGGGGGTTAATTGGATCCTGTCCCTGTTGGTGCCACTTGCCTCTCGCCCGATACAAATTCTCTCTAGTTCTGCCCCTTTTCTCTCTCAGTGTCTCACAGGGCTATAAAATCTGGGGCGATTTCCCCCTTTCTCCTCCAATGATCAGCTCTCCCGTCTCCCCGATTTCCCCCTTCTCCCCATGAGTCTCAAACGTCAGTTTAAAATCTTCTCTAGTGAGGGCATTTTCCACCCATTTTATCTGCAGCGATTTGTCCTTGTGTAGGTGGGAAATTGTTGCCCTGAGTCATTCCCAGCACATGGCTGCCCCTGGAGTGGGGTGGGATGGCTCAGTGGTTGGAGCACTGGCCTGCTAAACCCAGGGCTGGGAGCTGACTCCTTGCGGGGCCATTTGGGGATTTAGTTGGGGATTGGTCCTGCTTTGAGCAGGGGGTTGGGGTAGACACCTCCTGAGGTCCCTTCCAGCCCTGATATTCTAGGAGATGCCGGGTCTCTGCCAGGGCAGGGAAGGGAGGCGCATGTGTCCCCCATGGGGACTGCCCATACCCCAGTTTCCCAATCCCAGTTGTTGCCCCCTAGCTACCAGCGCAGTTGCGCCCAACCAGCGGTTGCCAGGCACCTGTCCATCCCCCACGGCTGCCCCCGTCCTTTATCCAGGGACCTTCCAGCTCCCCCTCCCTTGCCCTTTTAATCAGCTCCTCAAAGGGCTCCCTGCTGCCCATGGCAATGGTGGGGGTGGGGGGGGGTAACCATTACTTTGTGTTTATGTATTGGACAGTCATATAAAATCCAGTCCAACAGTCCCCCTTTTCCACTAGTTCATTAACAGCAATATAAAATCCCCTCAGATCTTGGTGTTTTTCTCTCATGTTATCAAATACGCAATTTGTGACACATTTGCTTTGCAAATCTCAAAGATTCATATAAAATACCCTAAACATTTGCCCCACTGCTCTCTAGTTGTCTATTTCTAATTGAATATGCGCTGAGATTTTCCTGTCTCTCTAATTATAAAATACCAAGAAAATCTCAGGTTTACACCTTTGCTCAGATTCTTGAACATGGATATAAAATGTTTGCAAATGTTGCCCATTTCCTCTTTATTCATTTATCAAATATTGATGTGAAACACTCAGATTTTACCTCCTATCAACAACTGATATAAAATCCCTCTGATTTTCCACTTTCCTAGAGAGGAAATTATAGAGATAATTTGCAAAATGGATCCAAAATCTCTCAGATTGGGAACTCTTTCATTTCTGAACGTTGCTCTCAAAGCTCAGGTTTTGCCTCTTTCTGTGTCATTATCAAATGTCAGTTAAAAATCCTATCGGGTTTGGGGCTGTTCCCGTGTTTCTAAATCCCAGCAACTTCTTCCTTCGAGGAACCTGTTGCCCTGAGTTCTTCTCCATCCTGGAGGTTGCAGGGGGTGAAATTGCCCAGAGATCATCTTTCCCGACTCCTTTGTGAATCATTTGGTCCCTCCTTTACCTCTGTTAAAATGTTTGCCAAAGAAAGAGACCAGCCAGATATTTAATACACATCAAAGCCAGAGGCCTCCCCCTGTTTGGGGTCAGTGGTTCCCAACCAGTTACAGAAGAGTTGGCTGGACCCTTTTCTCCAGCTGGCACGGGATGAGGAGGTCACTCTGAGTGCAGTGTGAGTTGAGAAGTATCCCAAACCCCATGGCAAATGGCCTTGGTGAGGGTTGCTTCCCGCCCTGCCAAGAGGCAGCCACCTCTGGGGTGGATCCAGGGTGCCCATTATTTGGTAGTGACAGCCCATGGACAATTCTTCTCTATTTTGTCCCTCCAGGCCTTCCATACTCCAGTTCAAGAGGCATCCCCCAGGGCTCCCTCTGCCTGTGTGACTGGCCAGCAGGGGCGGTGGTCACTTTCTATCCACTTCTCAGGCACTGTGAGGTAACAGTGTTGCTGGGTGGGGGTGGGGCTGTGGGGGGAGATAGCAGCGGAAGGGGGATTGTGGTGGGGGGAGGCCTCTGGGTGGCTGGGCAGGGGGTACCCTAGTGAGGTTGGTGGGTTCTGGAGATTTGGGGTTTCAGAGGGTGGTTGTGATGTGCCCAGCCCTGAGGCTGTGGGTCCTGGAGGTGGGTATCGCTGGGGGCTGCAGAACAGCCGGGGTGGGCGTCTCTTGGGGGAGGCGGGACAGGGGTTAGAGGAGCCTGGTGCTGAGCCAGGGGCTCTGTCTGGGCTTCCCCCGCAGACTCCTGGGATTGCTGCCGTGCCCAGTGCACAGAGTGTGTGTGGGAGAATCCCCGGCGCTAGGCCAGGGGGTGCCCCTGTAAAGCATCAGGGGATCCCGCAGGGGGGAGGAGGCAAAAGGCAGGGCAGATCCTGCTGGAGGGCAGGGGCGGAGGGGGTCCTAGGCAGGCAGTGAGGGACTGAGTTCCCAGTGGGGGTCTCTTTTGGGGGGTCTCTGGCTTTTGGGGTCTCTTGGGGAGGGGAAAACACTTTGGGACTCCCACCCTGGCAATGAAGATCTGGGGGGGGTTCTCTGGCCGGGGGGGTGCGGGGAGGCAGAAGGGAGATTAAAAATGTCTCTGTGGGCTTAGCCTGGCAGCAGGGGCCAGGTCTACATTGTAATAAACAGATTGAGCATTTCCCAGCATGGCAGAATCTAGCGTGTCTGTCTGCAGGGAAAGGGCCTGGGGGAATTCTGATGTGAAATTAACTAAAACCGGTTCTGAAACACCCACAACTGCCCTTCTCCCGAGACAGGCTGCAGAATGACGTCCATGTTTTGCTCCAGCTCATCCCAGCCTGCCGTGGGACAGGGAAGAGAAATGGCTGCAGTGGAGCCAACTGAGGTAGAGATTATCGGGGTTGCTGGTGGGTTCCTGCTGGAGGAGAGGAGAGCAAATACACTGGAGATGGGAAGGTTTGCACAGTCTGGTCTGGAGGTTGGAGCGGGGCAGGAGATGCACAGGGTGGAGAAAGGAGGAGGCCAGGGTGTGGCAAACCTGCTGGGAGTTATTTAATAAGTGGCCTAGATTCTAGGTACAGACCCAGGAAGTTCGGAGGTGGAAATGTCCTAATTTGTGAAGAAAGAAAATAGCCCACCTACATGGAGCTAGTCAAACTGACCAGACTCCCAGACTCCCAGTGCTGGAGCCTGACCTCACTAACCAGCGGCTGCTGTGAGATATGAAGGGGACACCCATGAGTCAGGCTTATTGGAGCTGCCTCTCCCTTCATATCCCGCTTTTCACAAGGAGGAGGCTATTGGGCTTCCTACCAGGAGCTCTCCTGGACCCTGCTAGGGGCTCCATCTCCTGTATCGGTCAGTGGCTAGTAGGGGTGTGATGGATCTGCTGGGAGAGACAAGGGGCTCTCGCTTCGTCCCCTCACCCTGGTATTTGCTGGATACGCTGAGCGGGGTCGGGGTGGGACTCTGTTGAGTGGGATCCACCCAGAGCTTCCATTTGATTGGCTCCTCTCTGCCACAAATAGTGGGGCTGTGCGTGGGGAAAGAGGTCCTGAGTGTTGGACTCTTGCTCTTTCAGGGGCCGGTGACCTTCGAGGAGGTGGCTGTGTATTTCACCAGGGAAGAGTGGGCTCTGCTGGACCCCGCTCAGAGAGCCCTCTACTGGGATGTCATGCAGGAGAACTATGAGACGGTGACCTCGCTGGGTAAGGGTTCCTGTCCCCTCGGTTCTTGGAAGGGGAAATGAAGAGATAAGGTTCATGCCAGCCCCATGATGCCACCTCTACTCTGTCCTGTTTCAGCATCACCCCAATATGCCAGTGACACACACACACTACCAGAGACCCTCCCCTGCTGCAGAACACTTTGGGAACAGAGCACAGGAGCCGTATCGCACAGTGTCAAATAGCTCCTGTTTGCTCAAGTGAAACTGGGGTTAGGTCTGGCATAACTGTTCCATACCTAATCATTTTGTTGCCCTTTTCTGAACCTTTTCCAATTCCAATATATCTTTTTTTGAGATGGGGCGACAACATCTGCATGCAGTATTCAAGATGTGGGTCTATCATGGATTTATTTGCTGTTTTTACAATTATGATATATGATATATTCTGTCGTATCTATCCCTTTCTTAATTATTTCCAACATTGCTTGCATCATATTTTGCAATATATTCCAAATAAGGTAATTAACGTGCAACATATGTGTCGTTGTTTGGGGTTTTAAGCTTTAAAGGCTTGTGTGATTTTTAGCTCAGGGGACAGTATTCCAATAGCTGTCACCCCTGCATACTTTAACCAAGAAAAGAACCTCAGGCTGAGCTGATTCAAAATCAATTGTGTGGTTGTTTTCCACAACAGCTTCAAGAGGTCCCTGTGATGGAATGTAAATGTCTTCTTCACACCTTCCCCCTGCAGGAGAATGGCTGTTTGACCAGCTGTTTGCCTTGCTGTCTCTGAGGAACTGCTCTGTGGGTGTTCCCCAGAATTGTAACTTTTTCAGTAATATCATACAGTAAAATCTCATAACTTTACATACAGTGTTACTACACATTTTAACAGGAGGATAATATTCAGTAGATTATGCGTTTTCAAATGATACCTCACAAGCCATACTGTGTACAAAATTGATCATGATTTTCTAGAAGAGTGAGCACAGTGACACAGTGTCTGTGTGTGTGTTCCCAGCAGATATGTGGGTATTTCAATCCCTCATAAGCATAGTGTTCGGCATCTTCAAGGCCCTGGGGAACTGGTCCTGGGAATTCACTGGTTTACCAAGTGTGACACTGGATGGAATTGTGAGACACTTTGGTATTAATAATAAAATAATAATATAATCTGATAAAATTGCAATGAATCGTGCTCGATATGCCATGTAAGGTGTCAGTAAAAATGTTATGATTTGCCAAGTATGATAATATTGTTTCTATGTTTGTATCACCTTTGTATTGTGAGTTATAGATATGTAGGGTATATCTGTATTTCCAGACTTGTGCAGTGTTTCTGGGTGACACCCCCAGACATATTGGCATCAACACTGCCTAGCCTGTTTGATGGCCCATTGACGATCATCAGCTGTACAATGAGCCCATGGAAAGGACCAAGGGGATACACCTATTGAGTCAGCAAGACATGCCGGGTATGCCTGTGTAATGAGAACTCCAAGGCTTTTCCATGCCACGTGCTTTGAAGCTTGTGTTTGGGACACAGGAAGTACAGGACACATGGCAAAAGGAATGTAAAGGGCAGCTGCATCATCTCCATTTTGTCTTCAATCCCCCTTCCTACCTCTGGAGCAACTTCTCTACAAACTGAACCCTGGAACAAAGGACTGAATGACCCATCCAAGCTATGGGTGTGTTCCTGACGGACTTTCAAGCCAGCAGCTCACCAATACTGCTAAGAACCTGATATATCCATTTTGGAATGTATCTGACTGCTTTCCCATTTAACTTCTTTCTGTCTTTCTTTCATTTAAACCTTTAGTTTAGATGCTAAAGGATTGTCTGGAAGGATGGAATTTTGGGTAATATCCAAACCTATACTGACATGGTGATGTGGCTGACCATTTGGGGTCAGAGGAACACTTTTGTTTATGTGAGCAGAGTTTTTGAATAACCTCTCACTGTACTGGACCTAGCTGCTGATTAGGAGCCAGAGAACTGGGATGCAATAAAGGGGGCTGCGTGATTTCTTTTTTCAGCTTCTCGATTACCCGTGGGTGATCAGAAGCACAGTTGGTGACTGGTCGGTGAGTTTAACTTCAGTGTTAACCAGCAGTTTTGGGAGCATCTGCTCTCCCTTTTTCAGCCTGCCCTGATCTTGGCATTTTCAGTGAGAACTGCCCCTGGCCCACCAGGTCACACTAAGCACTGAAGTTCAATTAATAGAATGTTTTTATGACCAAGTCTTATGAAATCAACTGAACTCCTTTGTTTTCTTTCATCTGAGCAGGGTTTCTAGTTTTCCAGCGTGATGTGATCTCCCAGCTGGAACAAGGGGAAGAGCCATGGGTCCCAGACCTCCAGGGTTCAGAGGAAAGAGAGATCCTGAGATCTCCGTGCACAGGTGAGAAACATTAAACCACCTCAGAATCTGTAAGTGCCCGAAGGAAACATCTGGGATACCCAACAAAGCCTTTGGGAGGTCTCTCAGTTCATTATTATCCCTAGCAGGGTCGTATCCTCAGGGTAAATATAGTTCATGGCTTCCTATAGATCCTAGCAGACACCAGGCAGTAGCTTCCTCCCTTCCCCTGCGTATTTGGAAGGGATGTGAAGGCTGAATTCATCCCCTCCTCTCTCTCCTATTTGGGGAAGAGTTTGGGGAGTTCAGCTCCTGATTTTTATTTGACCTGTCCTCAGCACTTGTTTTGGTTTGGTCTTCCCCTTTCCATCCCTGTTTGAGGTTTCTGTCTCTATCACAGCAGGTGATGCAATGGCATGTGAGAAGAGGAGCAGAATTCTCAGCCTGAAAATGTTGAGCCAGTGGGTAAAAACAGAGCATTATCTCAAAGATGGAAAGGAATGTGTCCAGGAGTCATGAGCAGGGAAAGTCCTGGGAGATTCAGCACAGACCAAAAACAGATCAAGGAAACCAGCCAGGAAAGAAAGTGGATAAATTTATTTCCTCTCGGGAACTCAGAAGATCCTCATGGAAACCACAACACAGCAGGAAATCCTCAGGCGAAAGAGAAAAATACATGCAGGGAGTGTGAAAAAACCTTCTCTCACAGCTCAGCCCTTTCTGTACATCAGAGAATCCACACAGGGGACAGGCCCTATGAATGCACTGAGTGCGGAAAACCTTTAATCGCAGTTCGCACCTTATTAGTCATCAAACAATCCACAGAGGAGAGGCCCTTTGAATGCCGGGAGTGTGGGAAATGCTTCACTAGCAGCTCAAACCTTTCTCAACATCAGAGAATCCACACAGGGGAGATGCCCTTTGAATGCCGTGAGTGTGGGAAATGCTTCACTAGCAGCTCAAACCTTTCTCAACATCAGAGAATCCACACAGGAGAGGCCCTTTGAATGCCGTGAGTGTGGGAAATGCTTCACTAGCAGCTCAAACCTCTCTAAACATCAGAGAATCCACACAGGGGAAAGGCCCTTTGAATGCAGTGAGTGTGGGAAAAGCTTCACTCAAAGATCAGACCTTTCTAGACATCAGAGAATCCACACAGGGGACAGGCCTTATGAATGCGCTGAGTGCGGAAAACCTTCAATCGCAGTTCGCACCTTATTAGGCATCAAACAATCCACAGAGGAGAGAGCCCCTAGGAATGCCGTGAGTGTGGAAAATGCTTCACTAGCAGCTCAAACCTTAGATTTAATTTACCCTGGTTCCTCAACTGTTGCTACAGCTCTACTACCCATCAGTCCAAAGACTGAGAGAAATGGAGAGTTCCAACCATTATCCTTTTAGTATCTTATTGTTCCTCTCTCTGTTTTTTGTGCTGGCCTTTCTATTCTATCACTTTCTGCCTTTGTTTAGTTGGTAACAGTTGGTTTCCATCACTCACGTTTGTTTGTTTAAATCTCTATCCGTTGTGAAATAAATTTTTTGCTTGTTCGATAACTGTACTCAGGTGCTGTGTGAGATACAGTAGCAATGGTCCACAGTAAAACTAGTAACCTGGGATACTTGGGGAAGAGAGGATCTGGGATTTCACCAGGGAGCTGGTGATCCGGGCTGGACCCCAGAGGGGGACACATTGAAGGAACTCAAGGGTTAAGGTGGCTGCTGTAGCTCAGAGGAGGGTCCCTGAGTTCCAGCAGGCTGGTGAGTTTGGTCACTAACATCCAGCTGCCAAATGCAAAACTCCCTCTTCCTTGTGGCAGGTGGCAACAAGGAGACTCACAGTCCTCAGCACCCTGAGAAGGGTCACAATGTGTCTCTATGTTGATCCACCTGTCAAATCCACACAGGGAAAGCTCCCGATAGCACAAAACTCTGCCCTGTGAAATCATGGAACATGTGCTCTTTGCTCTGTGAAAGCATGTAAAGAATCCCAGCGCTGGAGGACAGGGTTTGGGTCCAGAGTGACCTAGACAAATTGGAGGATTGGGCCAAAAGAAATCTGAGGAGGTTCCAGAAGGAGAAGTGCAGAGTCCTGCACTTAGGACGGAAGAATCCTATGCACTGCCACAGCCTGGGGACTGACTGAGTGAGGGGGGTTTGATAGCAGCCTTCAAGTACCTGAAAGAGCAGCAGTGTGGGCTTTCTCCTTGCCACTTTTGCTGGGCTGGGCAGGCAGCCTGGAGGCCTTTCTAGAAGAGAACTGGGAATGGAGTTAAAACCAATGTGAAAACCAGAACCTCAGGTTTAGACTCATTTATTTATAATATTAAATCTTCAATTCTAGTGTCACAGTCAATACAATTGCTTCAGCCTGATAGTTGCCCAAAGGAAACTTAACGTCTCTCAAGGAGTGGAGAGAAAACACTTTTCAGAGTCCAAGAGAGACAAGGCGGGTGAGGGTAAGAGCTTGCAGAGGACCAACCTCTGTTGGTGAAAGAGACAAGCTGTGGAGCTAACCCAACACCCTTCTTCAGTTCTGTGTAGCCTGGAAGGTCGTCTCTTCCATAACCAGCAGTTAGAACATAAGAACAGCCACACTGAGTCAGACCAGTTCATCTAGCCCACTCTCCCGAAAGTGGCTAATGCCCGGCGCCCCAGAGGACCCCTGGGCCCAACATGGATACAGCACCACCACAAACAAGGTTAAAAGTCAATGCACATGGGAGAAGCATCTTGTGTTTCCATGGGCGGTAGGTTTGTAGAAATTTTGGTGGTGCCCAGAACCTGCCCAAACTCCGCCCCCCACCCGCCCAAGGTTCTGGGAGGGAGTTTGGGGTGTGGCTGGGGATGAGAGGTTTGGGGTGTGGGAGGGCTCAGGGCTATAGCAGAGGTTGGGGTGTGGGGTGATGGCTGTGTGGGGGAGCTGGGGATGCGGGGTTCTTGATGCAGGAGGGGGCTCAGGGTTGGGGCAGACGGTTAGGGTGCAGGGGGATGAGGGCTCTGGCTGGGGCTGGGAATGATGGGTTTGGGGTGTGGGAGAGGCTCAGTGCTAGAGCAGAGGGTAGGGGTGTGGGGGGTGAGGGCTCTGTCTGAGGCTGGGGGGTTTGGGGTGTTGGAGAGGCTCAGGGCTGGGGCAGAGGGTTAGGGTGCAGGGGATGAGGGCTGTGTCTGGGATGGGGATAAGGTGTTTGGGGTGTGGGAGGGCTCAGGACTAGGGCAGAGGTTGGGGTTCAGGGGTGTGTGAGGGCTCTATCTGGGGCTGGAGATGAGGGGTTTGTGGTGTTGGAGGGCTCAGGGCTGGGGCAGACGGTTGGGATGTGCGGGGGTATGAGGACTCTGGCTGGGACTGGGGATGGGAGGTTTGGGGTGAGCTCAGGGCTCTGGCAGAGGGTTGGGGTGTGCGGGGGGATGAGGACTCTGGCTGGGACTGGGGATGAGAGGTTTGGGGTGTGGGAGGAGCTCAGGGCTGGGGCAGAGGGTTGGGGTATGGGCGGGGGAATGAAGGCTCTGGCTGGGACTGGGGATGGGAGGTTTGGGGTGAGCTCAGGGCTGGGGCAGAAGGTTGGGGTGTGCGGGGAGGAGGACTCTGGCTGGGACTGGGGATGGGAGGTTTGGGGTGTGGGAGGAGCTCAGGGGTGGGGCAGCGGGTTGGGGTATGGGCGGGGGAATGAAGGCTCTGGCTGGGACTGGGGATGGGAGGTTTGGGGTGTGGGAGGGGCTCAGGGCTCAGGCAGAGGGTTGAGGATGTGGTGGGGGGGGTGAAAGCTCTGACTGGGGGTGTGGGCTCTGGGGTGGGGCAGGGCTGGGGATGAGTTTGGGGTGCAGGCAGGCTGCTCCGGGACAAGGGCCAGAAAGGAGGACTCCCCCCAGCCCTTTCCTGCTGGCAGCAGCAAGCTCTGGGAGGAACCCCTCATTCCCCCCCCAGCAGCACCCTCACTCCCACCACTGTCACTGCAGGTGCTCCTAGGGCCCTTCTCAGGTCCAGGAATCTCCCTCGCCTCCCCCATTATGGGTGCCGGGGGGTGCTGCATGCACCTCCTCCCCTGCTGTTGCCCCTGACTGTAGCCTCACTGGGGGTGGGGGATGGGGCTGTCTCCTTGCCCAGCATGGGGCAGGAGTGGTGACTGCAGGGGGGGGCTGTGATGGTGGAGGGTCCCGCTGGAAAAGGGAAGGGTCTGAGGTGGAAGGGCAGGCTCAGAGTCAGTCTGTCCTGGCAGTGAGAATGGTAGGGGGGGCACTAGGACCCTGTGGCAGCAGTTGCTGCAGGGAGGCAGCATGGAGCTGCATGGAAGAGGCAGGGACCCTCTGCTCCCTCCAGGGCCCAGGGACATGCATGGGGCCAGCAAGGGGTCAGGGGACACTCGGGAAGCACGGGGTGGCAGGTGGGGCCAGAGGAGACCCAGCCCCAAACTTTGGTGTAGCTGGGCCCCAGGGCTCTGAATATTGCTGGTGCCGGGTATATAACTGTGTCATCTGAGAAAGACAGAACCCTTGGAAACCTGCATCTCCCATCCCTGGCCTTGCGTGTTATGATTCCAGCTGCGTGAGCTGTTTGTAGGATGTTCGGCATGATGGGGACATGAAGTTTTGAGTCAGTTTTGCTCCTGCAGATTCCTTTGCTGTTACAATTATAATGACATGAACAAAGGGAGGCACAATAAACCCCCAAATTGCAATACAGGTGGGAAAGGGAAGATCACAGTTAAGCCAAACACGTCAAAATAAAAATTAATACAAAAAAGGGGAGGGGGGAAGAGATCAGGTATGTGGAGATCCCCTTGATATTTCAACGCACATTGTTAGAATCAAAGTTCAGATTTGACACTGGAAAACCTGCAGCTACCCAGCTCTGTGAACACCTGTGATGAGCCTGATGGAGTTGGGACACCTGTTCTGCTTCAATCATTTATTTTCTCTCTTTCTTCTCCCCCAATTCCTCATCTCCAATGTCTCTGCCTTTCTCCTCTTGCTCCCTCTCCCTGCCCTTGCCCCGGAACTCACAGTCTACAGCATTTAGGACAAGCCAGAGCTCCCATGTTCTGCACATGAGCCTGTGTCAGAGGACGTGTGACCGCGGTCAGAACCAGTCACCAGAACAATATGACCCTTTATGGGCGACTTCTCTGCCTGCTCTGCAATTTACACCCCACTGAAGGGGTGGGGTACAGCTCTGACTGAGAGGCCCCACAGGAGAAACTTCAGTCCCAAAGACAAATTTGTGTGAAATGCTGAGAAGTGAAGAGCCCCCAAATCCCCAGAACTCTAGTGCCACCCCATGGCACCAGCACTGAAACCCAGTGAAATGGGGTTACAGAATACAAGGGGAGGAGCAGGGGAGAGAGGTGACAGAGACTCTCTCTCTTTCCTTTTCTCTTCACTTTCTGTTCTTCTCTTTCCTTCCAGGAACTGCAGTCACAGCAGGGAGGGTTTGTCTCTTTATTAGGGATCCTCTGTGTCACGGAGGCTGCACAAGTCATAGATTCTGTGGCTTCTGCAGTGGCCACTGCGGCTGACTCCGTGGCTGCCCCAGCAGCTGGCCTGGGGCAGCAGGCAGTGGTTCCAAGGATGGCAGCAGCAGCCACAGCTCAGTGGCTCCTGGCACCTGTCCTGAGGTGGCCGGAGCAGGGCTGGCCTCTGGGGCTCCCCTCACCTGGCAGCATCTGGAGTGGCAGTGGGTCCCCGTGGTTTCTCCCCGTACATGGTGCCACGGGCCCCTGGACTCCCTGCGCCCACAGCTGGTGCCACGGATCCCCTGGGCCTCCTCCCCACGATTCAATGAGGGTATTTATGGTATAAGTCATGGCCGGGTCATGGGCAATGAGCTTTGGTTTTGCCCGTGATCTGTCCATGACATTTACTAAAAATGTCTGCGATTAAATCTTCACCTTCCTCATTATCGATCAAATAAATCGCAACGCCTCCACCTGCAAGTGGATTTAGCCCAGGACCCTCAGAGTCAGCAGCTGTTACGCCCCCACTGAGCTCTCTGGTCAGGTGTCCTAGCGCTGGAAGCCTCCTGTTTAGATCCTAAAATAGCGTTTTTGCACCAGGGGGCTGAAATTTTGGACCGGACATTGTAGCTCCACCGTTATTTTACTGAATTGCTTCAAAACAGCAAGTCAAGAAAGTCTCCTAAGTGCCAGGCTCTCTGCCAAGGAAACAGCTGCCCCTGCACTGCAGGAGTCTGTGCGTTCCACCCAGCAATGCACACACCTGCTCCGCACTGAAGGGGTCAGACAGTGACAGGGTTGGTAACACAAATACTTCAGACTATTAACTCCAGGTCCCTTCCTTTCTTTAACCCAGGATGTGCCTGTCAACTGGTAACCATGGTGTTATCTTCACCTTAAAATACCTCTCCGTACATTTTCAGTGAGCCCTCCACCCCCAGCCCTCCCTGCAGCCACACCCATTCTACAGCCAGCCCCCCACCCCGGCTCCAGCCAACCCCTGCTGCACCCCTGCCCTGCCTCCAGCCAGCCCCACCCCTGCCATCCCTGCAGCCAGACCCTGTCTCCAGCCAGCCCGCACACCCCGGCTCCAGCCAACCCCTGCTGCACCCCCCTGCCCCGCCTCCAGCCAGCCCCGCACCCCCTGCCCTCCCTGCAGCCAGCCCCTGTCTGCAGCTAGCCCCTCACGCCCCGGCTCCAGCCAACCCCTGCTGCACCCCCCTGCCCTGTCTGCAGCCAGCACCTGTCTGCAGCCAGCCCTGCACCCTCTGCCCTGCCCCACCAGCTGCGTCCTCCTGCCCTGCCTGCAGCCAGCCCCTGCCACACCCCTGCCCTGTCTCCAGCTAACTCCTGCTGCAACCCCTGTGGCCCCGCCCAAAGCCAGCCAGCACCACACACCCCAGCCGTGCACACCTGCCCTGTCTCCAGCCAACTCCTGCCGCACCCCACTGCCTGAAGCCAGCCAGTCCCGCACTCCTCTCTCGCCAGCGCTGCCGACCCCTGATGCACCCGCTGCGTCCCTGCCTGCAACCAGCCTGCCCCACACACCCTGTCTGCAGCCAGCCCTGCACCCCCTGCCCAGCCTGCAGCCAGACCCTACCTCCAATCAGCCTCTGTCCTGCCTGCAGCCAGCCCCATGTCCACTGGTGCCCTGCAGTTCCCAGGGCAGTAACCCTGCACACCTGCTTCAATGAGGGGGGCAGGGAGCAGCTGGGACCACACATGCGCACACCTGAGGTGACCAGACAGCAAGTGTGAAAAATCAGGACAGGTAGTGGGGGTAATAGGATCCTAGATAAGAAAAGACCCCAAAATTGGGACTGTCCTATAAAATTGGGACATCTGGTCACCTAGCCCACCCCAGGACTCCTGGGTTCCATTGCTGGGTTTCCTATTGGTTCCACTGCTGGTTGTTTTCCTTTTCCTGGGGGACTCTGGGCAAGTTGCTCCCCCCTCTAGGGCTCTGTCCCCAGCAGGCAAATGAGGATTTCGTCCCTTCCCGCTATTGGAAAGTGCTGGGAGAATCCCCCAGCCAAAGCTGCTCTGACAGCGCTAAGCAGCATCTGACCATTCAAGGTCAGCGCGCTGCCCAGGAGGAGGAGTGTTTGGCTCTGGGGTTTCACTTCAGCCCAGTCTAGAGAGGGGCCCAGCCATGGGGTTTGGCTCAAGAAGACCAAGTCTCCAATTTGTTAAAGGCGTTTTGAATTCCAGTCCTGTGCTGCAAAGTGCTTGGTGTCAGTTGCAAATTTTAGAACGATACTCTCCACTCCATTTTCCAAATCATCATTCATACTGTTTACCCACCTCCACTAGGCCCAGAACCCTGCCAAAGAAGGAAAGAGGCTGGGTTTGGGATGATTTGTTCTTGACAAATCCATGCTCACTCGTCCTAAGAACCAAATTATCCTGTAGGTGCTGCTGACAAACTGAGTGTTTAAGAATGTATTGCAGTATCTCTCCAGCTATGGAAGTGAGGCTGGCTAGTCTGTAAGTCCCAGCGGTCTCTTTGTTACCCTTTGAAAGATAGGTCCTGTCTTGTTCATGGATGGGAAGATGTTCTTTTTCAGGGATCTCAGACGAGAACTGGGGCACAACACCTGGTTTGTTAAGGCCACAAAAATGGAGGCAGGAACCTTTTCTCTCCTGCTGACAAAGAACCCCAGGTACCTAAACATCCCTGAATCGGCTTTAAGAAAGGCAGTGGTTAAAAAGTTTGGCCCCAACCATTTCTTGTTTCCGCAGACTAGACATTTTAGCAAACTTTAGAATTCCTTGGTGCTAAACACCGTGAAACTCTCCTTTCTCCTTCACAGATGGCTTTATCGCCCCTTATCTCACTCAGGCTCAGGACTGCCCAGAGTTCGAGAACTGTCCCTGTTCCCATTGGACAGATGGGGAGGAGCCTGAGGTATAGAGAAGGAAGTGACCTGTCACCAGATGGATCAGACTGAACAGGTTTCAGACCTCGAGGAGGCTCTTACTTTCTAAACAGGGACGGCTGTTTTCTAGTAAAATCACTAAAAGGGAAGGAGAAAACTCGGAAGAGGTTCCTCCTGGCGCTCACGTCCGTGAACCCGAATACTCTCCCAGTCCTCAAAGAGAGACCTGGAGAAGGAGACTTGCTGAAGCAAAGCCACAGGGGTCTCTGAGGTTTCCCTGGCCCCTCGCCCCTGTCCTGCCTGGCTGATGTCAGCATCTCTCTGTGAGGTCACCACCTCCCCACCACCTTGGACCAATAGGCTGAGGTCCTGCAAAAGGCCTTTGTGATGTCACTGCCACACCCCTCCCTTGCTGTGCCAATGTCCTGCCCCTGGCCAGGCACTTTGCAGGTTTGAGCTACTCCCTGTGGATCACCCCACTCAAGGAGCGTTCGTTATAGGCAGCAAGCCGGCTAGGCAGGGAAACATCAGACGCTGCTCCCAAAACACTCAGTTTTTCAGAAATTAGTCAACTTTATGGCCAGAAGAGACCATTAGAGCATCTAATCTGATCCCCTGCATATCACAGGCTTCCTGTATGACACAAGAGCTACTTTTGGGGCAAACACATTCCAGAAAGGCATCTAGTCTTCATGAAATGACATCAGGAGATGGAGAATCCACCGCTTTCCTTGGTAGCTTTTCCTTGGTTCCTGTGGTGAATCATCCTCGCTGTTGAATATTTGTGCCTTAGTTGTAATATGAATTTGTCTCTTTTCACCTTCCAGCCATTGGGTGTTGATAGGCCTTTCTCTGCTCGATTCAAGAGCCCTTTAATACCCAATCTTTTCTCTCCATTAAGGCACTTCAACACTTTAATGAAGTCACCTTTCAATCTTCTTTTGATCAGCTAAACAGGTTGAGCTCTTTCAATAGCTCACTAGAAGGCAGTTTTCTCCATCCCTCAGAACATTTGGTGGCTCTTTGCTGCCCCAGCTCCAATTTCACATCTTTTTCAAAGGAGGACACCAAAACTGGAGGCTATTCCAGTATCAGTCTCACTGATGCCGTGTCACCTCCTGTGACATTATTGACATAATCTGTAACCGTATAGATCACCGTTGCGACCGCTGTTCTATTTGTAGCCAATACTGTAGAAAGATTGTAGCGTAAGGGGTCTATGGAGAGGTTCTGATTGGCTCATTATAATTATGCTATTTCTAGATGTGTATCATTTTTATAGTTGACGTTATGAATTCCTGCTCATTTCCCCACTGGCTGGAGCATGGCTAGAGTGTGTCTGTGGTTAATGATGTTGCTATAGATTGTTCGTTTCCTGCCTTGGCAATTCAGACAGTCCCTTTTCCCAACATATCTCCAGGACATCATTAGTTCTAATAACAGGGGAAGCTTTTCTCTGGGGCACTGAGATTTTTTGGGGAGTTGGTGGCTCCTTTCTTTCCTCACCCTGGAGTAAACTCATAAGAACATAAGAACATAAGAAAGGTCGTACTGGGTCAGACCAAAGGTCCATCGAGCCCAGTATCTGTCTACCGACAGTGGCCAATGCCAAGTGCCCCAGAGGGAGTGAACCTAACGGGCAACGATCAAGTGATCTCTCTCCTGCCATCCATCTCCATCCTCTGACAAACAGAGGCTAGGGACACCATTCTTACCCATCCTGGCTAATAGCCATTTATGGACTTAGCCACCATGAATTTACCCAGTCCCCTTTTAAACATTGTTATAGTCCTAGCCTTCACAACCTCCTCAGGTAAGGAGTTCCACAAGTTGACTGTGCGCTGCGTGAAGAAGAACTTCCTTTTATTTGTTTTAAACCTGCTGCCTATTAATTTCATTTGGTGACCCCTAGTTCTTGTATTATGGGAATAAGTAAATAACTTTCCCTTTTCCACTTTCTCAACATCACTCATGATTTTATATACCTCTATCATAACCCCCCTTATTCTTCTCTTTTCCAACCTTAGTCTTCTCTTTTCCAACTCAGCTTTTTATTCCATGGTTCATGTTTTATGGAATAACAACATCATCATGAAGAAAGAGGAGAGTGAATATCTCACTGCCAGGGCTGAAGGTGGCCACGTCCCCTCTGTTTGACCGTTACCATTGCAGGAGAGAAGGTTTCAATGGAATCGAATGCCCTGGCTCAGACAAGAGACACAGGGAGGTTTTGCTGTTCATGGATCCATGCAAAGGAAATTGTGTCTCTGTGTGAAATGGAGGAGGGACATGAAATGCCCACAGGGTGGCGCAATGCCCTAAGCTAAGGCAGGAGGGTGAAGGAATGGGGCTGAGGAATGACTGAAGTAGACTCATGTGGGATTGAAATGACATTTGTTTGTGACAGGCAGTGAGAAATTGACATTAATTCAGTTGCAAGGTTGAGGCTTCTTTAGCTCCTTGTAAAACTTTTGAACTTGATTTCCCAGAAGGGAGAAAGGGAAAGTCTGGGGCGGCCTTGAGTCCCTGGCTGGGTCTCCTAGGCAGTGGAAAACATCCCTTGTTTGGCCCTGCCAAGGGGATCGTGGAGGCTGAGACGCCCCTCGGCTTGGATCAAAGGGGGAGTTGGATGGAATTTATCACACAACCCTCCCTGCTCCCCAGAGCCCCACGGGAGAAGCTAGAGAAGGGAGTCATTCCTCCCTGTGCTCCCAGAGGAGCTGCTAACAGGGCCGTCCAGAGGTGGGGGCAAGTGGGGCAATTTGCCCCAGGCCCTGGGTCTTGCAGGGGCCCCACAAGCAGGAGCGTAGCTAGGAGGGAGCAGGGGCTGCCGCTCCCCCCACTGAGCACATTCCCCCGAAGTGGTGCCTTAGTAGGAATTTCGAATAAGGTGGAAAGATCTGGAATTTCCCCCCCCACACCTCCTGGGGTGGCAGGGGGTGCAGGTGGAGGGGGCAGAGCCCAGGGCTGGGGTAGTGGTGGGGGGTGTCGGTGGGGAGCAGTGGGGAAAGGGCGGAGCCAAGAGCTGGGGCAGCATGGGGTATGGGGGGGGGAGAGCCCAGGGCGGGGTTGGCAGGGGGTGCAGGTTGGGAGTGGAGAGCCCAAGGCTGGGATGGCAGGGGGTGTGGGTGGAGGGGGCAGAGCCCAGGGCTGGGGTGCCAGGGAGGTGCAGTGGGGAGCCCAGGGCTTGGGTGGGTGCAGCCAAAATTTCTTTTGCTTGGGACGGCAAAAAACCTAGAGCCGGCCCTGCCTCCACCCACCATGAGGTAGGTAGGAGCAGATCATTATTATCCCTACTTGAAAGATGGAGAAGCTAAGGCTGAGAAAGGAGAATTGACTTGTCTGAGGTCACACAGCCAGTCAGTGGCAGAGTTGGGAATAGGACCCAAGAGCCCTGATTTTCAAACTCACCATCGGATCTTGAATTTCAGACACTGAATGACCTGAATAAAGTGCTCTCAGATGAGCTCCAGACCAACAACAGTGACAGTAATTATTCAGCAAGAATTTGAGGAGAATCATGTTAGAGAGAATCATGAACTGCTCAGAGACCATTAATGCAGAGAAGCAGCAAAATTCGTCAAACATAGAACTGGTTCTGACTTATTTCCTTGGTCTTGAAAGAGAACAAGGACCTGAGTCTCCTCCCTGTCAATAACCCCCTGCTCAGCCAATCAGGGGTAGAGACTGAGGACGGGAGGCTGAGGGTTCTCACCAGAGAGCCCAAAGGATGGCCCAGGTCACTGGTGGGGATCAAATAAAATTCAGAATAAAATTCTGCCTCCTTAAGCTCGTGTTTTCCATGCCTAGAATTCAACTGTCACCAGATGGATCAGACTGAACAGGTTTCAAACCTCAAGGAGGCTCTTACCTTCTAAACAGGGACGGCTGTTTTCTAGTAAAATCACTAAAAGGGAAAGAGAAAACTCAAAAGAGGTTCCTCCTGGCGCTCACGTCCGTGAGCGAATACTCCCTCAGTCCTCAAGAGAGACCTGGAGAAGGAGACTTGCTGGAGCAAAGCCCCAGGGGTCTCTGAGGTTTCCCTGGCCCCTCGCCCCTGTCCTGCCTGGCTGATGTCAGCATCTCTCTGTGAGGTCACCACCTCCCCACCAATAGTTTGTGGTCCTGCAAAAAACCTTTGTGATGTCACTGCCACACCCCTCCCTTGCTGGCCTAATGTCCTGCCCCAGGCCAGGCACTTTGGAGGTTTGAGCTACTCCCTGTGGATCACCCCACTCAAGGAGCGTTTGTTCTAGGCAGCAAGCCGGCTAGACAGGAAACAGCAGACGCTGCTCCCAATGCTACACTCGGTTTTTCAGAAATTAGTCGACTTTACGGCCAGAAGAGACCATTAGAGCATCTAATCTGACCCCCTGCACAGGCCTCCTGTATGACACAATAGCAGGTGAGGGAGGGGGGCTGAGGAGGCGAGTGGGTGGGCAGTGGCGAGGGGGCGGGTGAGCCGGCAGAAAGCCAATATTCATAACTTCAACTACAAAATGAAACACATCTAGAGATAGCATCATTATAATCAACCAATCAGAACCTCTCCATAGACCCCTTACACGACAACCTTTCTACAATACTGGCTACACATATAGAACAGTTGTCGCAACGGTGATCTATACAGATACAGATTATGTCAATAACGTCACAGGAGGTGACACGGCATCAGTGAGACTGATACTGGAATACTGCCTCCAGTTTTGGTGTCCTCGTTTGAAAAGATGTTGTGAAATTGGAGCTGGAACAGCAAAGAGCCACCAAAGGTTCTGAGGGCGGGAGAAAACTGCCTTCTAGTGAGCTATTGAAAGAGCTCAACCTGATTAGCTGATCAAAAGAAGATTGAAAGGTGACTTCATTGAAGTGTTGAAGTGCTTCAGGGAGAGAAAAGATTTGGGAATTAAAGGGCTCTTGAATCAAGCAGAGAAAGGTATAACAAGACCCAATGGCTGGAAGATGAAAAGAGACAAATTCATATTACAACAAAGGCACAAATATTCAACAGCGAGGATGATTCACCACAGGAACAAGCTACCAAGGAAAATGGTGGATTCTCCATCTCTTGATGACATTTCATCTAGACTAAATGCCTTTCTGGAATGTATTTGCCCCAAAGTAGCTATTGTGCCATACAGGAGGCCTGTGATATGCAGGGGGTCAGATTAGATGCTCTAATGGTCTCTTCTGGCCATAAAGTCGACTAATTTCTGAAAAACTGAGTGTAGCATTGGGAGCAGCATCTGATGTTTCCCTGTCTAGCCGGCTTGCTGCCTAGAACGAACGCTCCTTGAGTGGGGTGATCCACAGGGAGTAGCTCAAACCTCCAAAGTGCCTGGCCAGGGGCAGGACATTAGCCCAGCAAGGGAGGGGTGCAGCAGTGACATCACAAAGGCCTTTTGCAGGACCTCAGCCTATTGGTCCAAGGTGGTGGGGAGGTGGTGACCTCACAGAGAGATGCTGACATCAGCCAGGCAGGACAGGGACGAGGGGCCAGGAAACCTCAGAGACCCCTGTGGCTTTGCTTCAGCAAGTCTCCTTCTCCAGGTCTCTCTTTGAGGACTGAGAGAGTATTCGGGTTCACGGACGTGAGCGCCAGGAGGAACCTCTTTCGAGTTTTCTCCTTCCCTTTGAGTGATTTTACTAGAAAACAGCCATCCCTGTTTAGAAGGTAAGAGCCTCCTGGAGGTTTGAAACCTGTTCAGTCTGATCCATCTGGTGACAGTTGAATTCTAGGCATGGAAAACACGAGCTTAAGGAGGCAGAATTTTATTCTGCACCTGTGATTTTGTCTCTTAGAATCACTGGGGACATAAGGGTTTGTCCTTTTTGTTTCACCTCTTGCTCCATCCACTGTCTGATCCCTCTTTTCTCTTCGTGTCTTCCTTCCTTTGTCCTTTCTCCTGTTCCCCTCCCAAAATCAGGTTTTTTTCTCCTGCTGATAACAGCTCACGTTAACTGTTCACTCTCGTTATAGTGTGTATGGCAACACCCATTTTTTCACGTTCTCTGTGTATATATATATCTTCCTACTGAATTTTTAACTGCATGCATCCGATGAAGTGAGTTTTAGCCCACAAAAGCTTATGCTCAAATACATTTGTTAGTCTCTAAGGTGCCACATGTTCTCTTTGTTCTTTTTGCAGATAAATTAATGGAGGTTAAGTCCATTAATAGATATTAGCCAGGATGGGTAAGGAATGGTGTCCCTAGCCTCTGTTTGTCAGAGAGTGCAGATGGATGGCAGGAGAGAGATCACTTGATCATTTCCGGTTAGGTTCACTCCCTCTTGGGCACCTGGCATTGGCCATTGTTGGCAGATAGGATATGGGGTTGGATGGACCTTTGGTCTGACCCACTATGGCCATTCTTATGTTCTTATGAAGGGAAGGGCACAGAGTTTCTGTAGTGTAGTGGTTATCACGTTTGCCTAACACGCAAAAGGTCCCTGGTTCAAAGCCAGGCAGAAACAGCATGGCTTCCTTTTCTCAGCTCCTAGTGGCCTGTCCCTGCTGTTGTAGGAACAGCAGTGATTTCTATGCTCAAAATGTCTGTTATACTTCCTTTCCCTCTCTGAATGCCTGTGAAGTGGCTTTCCCCTCCTCCTCCGCTCTCTCCTGCAATGCTTGGGGATGAATGGGCTGGCTGAAGATCAGAAGAGCTTCCAGGTAGACAAGGTGTCAGGGACTCTCATTAGGCAGCGCTCACACACCCAGAGCAGGGACCCTGCATGGACACTGGCTGAGGTGGAGTGTGACCCACCAGATGCAGCCAAGTCATCTCTAGTCGCAGGCCATGAGGTTCAGGTCCTTAAAAGGGGAAGGGGCCCTGTGCTCAGCTGTGCTTTCACAATGCTGCCTAATGAGAGCCCCAGACACCTTGTCTATCTAGGAGCTCTTCTGATCTTCCAGCTGTTCAACCAGCCCCTTCATCCCACAAGCATTGCAGGAGGGAGGGGAGGGGGAAAGCCACTTCACAGGCATTCAGAGAGGGAGAGGAGATGGGGCGGGGCGGGGGAGTGTAACCGACCTTTTGGGCATACAGGTTATATGCAGCACACAGATCACTGCTGCTCCTACAACAGGGTAAGTTCTCAAGCAGCATGTTTCTTACTTTGCCCATCTGCCAATTTTGATGATTATCGATGGAAATATTTTGCCATTGGGTTGTGCGTTTACACAGAAATTGACATTTACCAACAAATATGTAATTCTTCCAGTCCTGCCTAGTCTGCAGTTGATGGGTTTAGAGGGACACATTCACTCTTCCAGGTCCCCAGGCCAGGCCTGTGCTCTCAACTTCCCACACTGCTGGGATCCTTCCCTGGTCTCCCCTCAGACCTCTGCCCCCCACCCCACTTCTGGGATCCCCTCCCCACACTGTCTAACTCCCCTGCTGGCAGGATCCCTTCCTGTTCCTTTCATTTCCTGTCTCCACTCTGGGCAAAAGCTCTGCACTGTTCCCACACCAGAAGTTGAACCCAGGCCCCATGGATGAAAACCAGGAATCCTGACCACTAGCCCATATGGGACTATTGGTGCATCTGACGAAGTGGGGATTCACCCACGAAAGCTCCTGCTCCAATACGTCTGTTAGTCTATAAGGTGCCACAGGACTCTTTGCTGCTGTTATTACTACAACTCTCTAAGCCAACCCCTCGTGAACGCAGCAGGGACTAGCGTGACCAGATGTCCCGATATTTGGGCCTTTTTCTTATATAGGCTCCTATTACCCCCACTCCCTGTCCCGATTGTTCACATTTGCTGTCTGGTCACCCTAGCAGGGGCTGCACACAGGGCTGCATTAACCCTTCAGGTGCTGAGGTTTCCCTCACTCCATCCCCAGTGCCTGTGATCAGGAAACAGACATTAGGGCTCCCAGGTGCTGCACAGACCATGATTGAGATCGGGACCCCATATTGCGCTAGGTGCTGTACAATCCCTGGCCAACACTGGGACACCCAGGGGGTTCCCCTCAATTTATCTGAGCCTCTGCTGCCCAACTTCTTCTGACTCCATCTGGATCACCCAGGAGCGGTGACAGGGTTTCCTTTGCACCTTTCCAAACAGTCCTTCTTTCCCTGCCCCCTAATTCTGCTTTCACACCCTGGGCCCATCTCCTCCCTTCGTTCCTCTACCCCGCCCCAGGTGATTAGAGATGGAGGCAATTTCAGCCACTGGAGACAGCCCCAGCGGCGCTGCAGCCCGCCCGGGTGCGGGGGGGGCGTGTTTGCAGACACAGGAAGGGAGCAGCTGGGAGCGGTGGGTGCTGGGAAGTAGGAGGCAGGAGAACAAATCCCGCGGGGGGGGGCAGCTCCTGGGGGCGGGGCTCTGGCACAGCCTGGGGGCGGGGCCGCTCCTGGGGGCGGGGCTCGGGCACAGCCCAAGGGGTAGCTCCTGGGGCGGGGCTCTGGCACAGCGGGGCCGGGGCAGCTCCTGGGGCGGGGCTCTGGCTCAGCCCGGGGTGGGGCAGCTCCTGGGGCAGGGCTCTGGCACAGCCCGGGGTGGGGCAGCTCCTGGGGCGGGGCTCTGGCACAGCCCGGGGTGGGGCAGCTCCTGGGGCGGGGCTCTGGCACTGCCCGGGGGCAGCTCCTGGGGCAGGGCTCTGGCACAGCCAGGGGCAGGGCAGCTCCTGGGGCGGGGCTCTGGCACAGCCCGGGGCAGGGCAGCTCCTGGGGCGGGCTCTGGCACAGGCCGGGGCAGGGCAGCTCCTGGGGCGGAGCTCTGGCACAGGCCGGGGTGGGGCAGCTCCTGGGGCGGGGCTCTGGCACAGCCCGGGGCAGGGCAGCTCCTGGGGCAGGGCTCTGGCACATTGTGACGCAGGCAGGGGCGGCTCTAGAAATCGGGCTGCCCCAAGCAGCGCGAGCGCTCACGCCCTTCCCGGTCCCGCGGCGGGTCCCCTCTTCCCGCGGCTCGGTTGAGCTCCTGCCGGCATGCCTGCTTGTCCCGGGCTCCGGTGGACCTGCCGCAGGCATGCGGCGGAGCTCCACGAGCCAAATGCCGCCCCGGAAGCAGCCGCCCCAGCGCCTGCTTGGCGCGCTGGGGTCTAGAGCCGCCCCTGGGCGCAGGAGCCGGGCTCAGCAGCTGCTCCCTGGTGGCCACGTGCTGCCGGCAGCGCTGGAGCCGCCGGGCCGGAGCGGAGCCGCTGTTCTCAGCTGCAGCAGGAGCTGCCCGGCCCCGCTGGGCTCCAGGTGGGGACAGAGCCTGGGGCCTGGGGCTCCCCTGGGTGCGGCTGGCGGGGCGGGAGGAGAGGCCGGAGCTGCAGGCGGGAAGGGCGGGGGCAGGCGGGGTTGATCGGTCTCTGGGCACCAGGGAGCCCGGGGCAGAGTGTGTGTGTGAGTGTCCCGGGCCCAGGCGTGCGCAGGGGAGCCCGGCACCCCAATGCCCTGAGCCCCGGCTGGAGGCTGCTCCCCCTCCCGTGGGGGCTCCGGGGCGGGAGGCTGCGGCGGCTGCAGGCGGGTGCTCGGCCCCCGGGAATGTCCCGCTGCCGGCAGCTTGTGGCGCCTCCTCGCGGAGCTTTCCCGGGGCGGCCTGGGCGCAGCTGCGATCAGCTGTTTGCTGGGCAGGCTCCGCTCCGCTGCTCCCCGCTCCTGGGGCTGGGTGAGCCCCAAAACAGCCCCAGGGGTCGGTGGGGCGGGGCCAGCAACAGCAGAGCCCCCGCTCCCCTGGGGCTGCCCCGCCCGCTCGGGCTGGGGCTCTGCCAGGGCCCCAGCGTGAATCGCTGCTCCCTGCCCGCCAGGCTCGGCTCCGGCCACAGCAGCGGCGGGTGCCCTGGGGAGCCCAGCTGTGCTGGGGCGGGGGCAGGTTGGGGAGGAGAAGCTCCAGGTACCGGCGGGAGCTGGGGAGGAGAAGCCCGCTGGGTTGGTAGGTGGGGTGGGAAGAAGCCCGGGCCCCAGCAGGAGCTGCACTGCGGGGAGGAGGGGAGAGGAGCCCCCTGGGGCAGGCAGGAGAACCCGGACCCTGGCAGAAGATGTGGGGCTGAAGTCCCGGCTCGGTAGCTCCAGCCACCTTAGTGGCAGAAGTTGCAGGGCTGAAGCCCTGACTCCCCTCTGTGTGGAGCTGGCCTGAGCCTCTCGCCCCATCCCCTGTGGAGCTGGCTCTCACTCTCCGGCTGTGGAGAAATTCAGCCCAAATCTCCCCAGGTTGGTATCTCCATTCCCCCCCCCCCATCACCCAGCCATGGATGGATTTAGCCCAGGAGGCAGGGTCAGTGTTGGCCCCATTGGGCAGGCGGGAGCTAGGGCACAAGGAGGTCAAGTGACTTTCCCAAGGCTCAGCAGGGAGTCTGGGGCAGAGCAGAGACTCAAACCCAGAACACCTGTGCCTGCGGCCTGTGCTTTAACCACTAGGCAACCTTCCCCCCGGGGGAGAGGGAACCTCCTGTGCACCGTTGAGGGTGTGGGGGGGCGCAGCCACTAGACAGAGCTGCCAGGAGGGGGGGAGGAGGTTGGATAGTTGGGGGTTATTGGGGGTGGGGTGGGGTCTCTGGAGTGGGGGGTCAGGGGACCTGGCGCAGGTGGGGTGGATGGGTGGAGGGTTCGGGAGGTGGAGCGGGATTGGAGCAGGCAGGGAGCAGAGGGAGTTGGATGGGTTGGGAGTTCTGGGGGTCCTGTCAGGGGGCGGGGAGCTGTTGGATGGGGTGTGGGAGTCCCGGGGGTCTGTCTGGGGACAGGAGTGTGGATAATGGTTAGGGGGAAAGGTAGGGGGTAGGGTCCTAGGGAGGCAGTTACAGTGCAGGGGGTGTCTCAGGAGGGTAAGTCAGGGGACAAGGAGCAGGGGTTGGGGTTCTGAGGGGGCAGCCAGGGGCAGGAAGTGGGAGGCAGGGGATGGGGTGGGGCTAGGGCAGGGCTCCCTGGGTGCGCACCCTAATGAAATGTGCTGTGCACGCCTATGGTCACGGGGGTGAGCCACTCACATCCTTTTCCTGTTTGTGCCATTTCTTTCCGTCTCAAAATCTGATAACAATTCTCTCTGGTTCTTCCCCTTCTCTCTCCCCTCCCCACATGTGGCTAGAAAATCCAAGGAGATTCCCTCGTTTTCCCTAAAATTATTGAGACTCTAGTCTCTTATTTTCCCTATTCTCTCCGTAATTCTTAAATTCTGCTCAGCTTTGGGATGTGAACCCAGCCCGTTTACCTGCAGCAATTTGTCCTTGGGTAGGTGGAATTTGCTGTCCTGTGTCACTCCCCCAGCATGGGTGGTGGTTAGTGGGTGCTGGCTGGGGGAGCCCGCAGACACGGCTGCCTCTGGGGAGACAGGGGCCGGTCTCTGCCAGAGACAGGACATGGCCGCACAGGAGGGGAAGGGAGGAGCTAGTGTCCCTATGGAGCCTGCCCAGCCCCTTTGGTTCTGCTCCTTTCCAGCATTTTGTTCAGAGACTTTATTACTGGGGAGGCTGAAAAATCTCCCTGTGGGCTTAGCCTGGCAGGAGGGGCCAGATCTCCCCGGCAATAAAGAGCTGGAGCATGTTCCCAGCATGGCAGAGCCTAGGTTGTGTCTCTGCAGGGAAAGAGCCTGGGGGAATCGTGATGTGACATGAACTAAAGCCTGTTCTGAAACCTCCACAACTGCCCTTCTCGCCCTGCCAGGCTGCAGGATGCCGTCCGTGTTTCGCTCCAGCTCATCCCATCCTCCCATGGGACAGGGAAGGGAAATGGCTGCAGTGGAGCCAGCTCAGGAAGGGATTATGGGAGGTTTGCTGGTGGGTTCCTGCTGGAGGGGAGGGACAGCAAATACACCGGAGGTGGGAGGTTTGGGCAGTCTGGTTTGGACGTTGGAGTAGCCAAAACATTCCCAGGGGGGAGAATGGGAGGAGGCCAGGGTGTAGCAAACCTGTTGGGACTTGTTCAATATGCGGCTTCCATTCTAGGAACAGACCCATGAGGTTGGAAGGTGGAAATGCTCTAATTTGTGGGACAGGAAACAACCCCCCTCAGTGGGGCTAGGAAAACAGACCAGACTCCCAGGGCTGGAGCCCGACCTGATTAACCAGCAGCTGCTGTGAGATGTGAGGGGCACCCACCAGGGAGGCTTAGGGGGGTTCTTAACCTTTTTCTTTCTAAGGCCCCCAACGTGCTATAAAAACTCCACTGCCCTGCATGTGCCTGGTTCTCTGCATATAAAAGCCAGGGCTGGCGTTAGGGGGTGGCAACCAGGGCAGTTGCCTGGGGCCCCATGTGACAGCCCCCCCCCCCCGCAAAGCTAATTGCTCAAGCTTTGGCTTCAGCCCCTGGTGGCAGGGCTCATGGCCCCAGGCTTCAGCCCCAGGCCGGGAGGTTTGGGCTTTCTGCCCTGGGTCCAAGCGAGTCTGACACGGGCCCTGCTTGGAGGCCCCCCTGAAACCTGCTCGCAGCCCCCCAGAGGCCCAGGGACCCCTAGCTGAGAACCACGGCCTTAGGGGATGTGCCCCTCCCCCACACCCAGCTCCAGGGCTGGCCTTAGAGAAAATGGGGCCTTGGGTGAACTTGTATTTTGGTGCCCCCCATCCCCCCTGGCCCCCAGGGGCTCCCCACCATCATGTCCAGACCCCGATGCCTCCCTCTAGGGCTTAGTTTGTATTGAAAGAGGCGCCAGAGCTCAGCCCCGGCTCAAATTCAGCACTGGCAGGGCGGCCTCACAGCAGCGGCTGCTGGCCGAGCGCCCAGCTCTGAAGGCCATGCCACCGCCAGCAGCAGCGCAGAAGTGAGGGTGGCCTGGTGTGTGGTGTATTGTGCAGCCTTTTATTTTATGTAAAGTGCAGTTTGTAATGTGGCATTTCACCCCCGCGGGGTCGGCTCTGGTGGCGACAGTTTCAAGCTTAACAGAGTGAAAGTCGCCTCTGCTACTTGCTTCAAACGTACAGTCTCTAGGAACACACAGAGACCAAGGGTAGTGACCACACAGACATTCACAAGCACAAGGTCTAGTCGGTTTTACAAGTTTTATTAAAGTTACAGTTAAGGTTATGACGACCCAAGTGCACAGAAATTCTATAAAGACCTGTGCAAAAGTTACAACTCTAGTTCTACTCACAACAATAGTATTAGGGTCTGATGTGTCTCTCATGGATTGATCATCAGTAGAGGGATGGTTCCTGCTGGAGTTTCCCACAGGGAACTCAATTTTCCTGCTCTGGGCACCCCCTTTTATAACGTGATTCTGATTATACCTCATTAGCATTGACACACAACCTGTGTCCTGTGGTTAAGGCCCATTTGGAAACAGAGGTGCCTTTCCAGATTTTTTTTTATTTAAAATTAATCTTCTGGCTAATTGTTCACCCTGTTACCACTTGGTACCTCTTTTCCCATCATCTTAGGGCATCGGGTTATTCCTCGGCTATTTACTTCTGTCAGCATTTCCTAGCTCCAAGGCCTAAAATAGCGAAGTTAAAATCTTGCAGGTCTCAGCCTACAGGCCTTGTGGTTCAACCCTATTTACTTAGATACCTAATACATGATTATTCTCTACAGACCGATCAATCAATTCTCTATTTAGCACACAGTGATTCCATGTGACATAACGTGTTAGTTATTTATAATACCACACAGTAAATGAACGGTGAACTAAAATCACTGGCTGCCGTTCCCACCCTTACTCCTACCCTGCTGCTGTGGCCTGTGGTGCCCGGCGCTCTGCCTGCAGCTCAAGCCGGGCTTTGCGCTCACACGGGGGCTGCATCTTGCTGGAGCCCCAGATACCCTGCAGCCCTGTGGCCGCTCCTGGCTCACCAGGGGCCATTTCAGATTTTGGGGCGGGGGCAACTTTAACTGTGATTCCAGGGGCTACTGAGGCACCTGAAAACTGTAGGGTTTTTTGCAGAAAATAACTTAGAAATTCACTGACGAGCACTCTATCTAATTGTTATATAAAGAAAGATAAATATTTACTGACTCCAATTACAGCCACATATTAAATGTAAAATTAAATTTAGAACAATCAGGAGATAATACAGCAAGATATTCCCTATCCCAAGCCTTGAGGTATCCGTTCTGGAGCTTTGACGCAGGTATCAGAAACACAAGTTTGATACTTTGCACCCTCTCTTTCGTAGAGATAAATAAATATAGAGAAAGGAAGCAGATTTTACTTAACACTCTGTGTTACTGCCATTATCTCCTCTATTTTAGTCAATTGTTTTTCACTCCACTGACAACGTATTTACTTACTTTTATATACGGTTCTGGCCTCCCTCCCTTTCCCCAGCCAGCTCCAAACTGAAACCCCTCCTCCAGCCGTCTCCTCCAGCCACACCTCCCGGCTCCTCCTCCAGCCTTTGTCCACTTTCCTCGGGCAGAAGGTGTCACCTGGCCCCATCCCCCTCCTGGGCTCAGGTTACATGCTCAGCTATTGCCCCTCAAGTGAAGTCACACCCTGATATCCCATCCCCAATGCAGACAGTCCCAGTAAAACTCTCCCGCAACATCCCCAGCTCAATCCTCCCCACTCCCTCCTTCGTCACAGACTAAAAATACAATCTGAAGATAAGTGATCTTCATCTGCACAGTGTCTGAAGTTTTGAGTTTAGCTAATTTTTTCAAACGAGCCCTGCTCAGGTAAATACATGCAACATGTACAGTCTGTTATTTGCTAGTACCATTTAAATAATGAATGACAAAGCACAATACGGCAATAACAGTAATAATGATAATTACTCCAGCCAGGCCAGGTGAGGCATTTTAGAACTTGTTACTCAAAGAACTGAATTTCAGCATAAGCCAGAAATAAAATGATGACATGCACAGACCAGTTAAAGCTAAACTACCAGCACTGTCATCCTGACCGAATGTGAAAGAATAAAATTACAGAGACTACATGTACTTTGCGCATTTTGACAGGAAGTAAAAGGAAGTAATAACAGTAACTGAAGTGTCTGTTGTGGGGTGAGTGTGTGTGTGGGGGGGAGTGTGAGACACACCCGTTGTCACTCCCAGCCCAGCGGCACTCACTGGTCCGAAGGCTCGTTCACACGGCAGCAGGGGCCAGCAGCCCCCACTCCTGACCCAGAGGCAGCAGCACAGAATCTTGTCCCCCCACCTCAGCTCAGCAGAGACTGGGCACAGAGGCAGGAGGGTGGGGGCCACCCCTCCTCCCCCACACAGCACAGGAAGCTCCTGGGAGCAGCTTGGCCATGGCAGCTCCAAGTGGGGGGGGGGGGGGGCAGGGCTGCAGGAAGAGCTGCAGGGGAGGCAGCTGAAGAGAAGTGGGGGGAGGAGAGACAGGACACCCCTGCTGGAGGAACCCCCTCAGCAAGGCCCCCCTGGACCGCCATGTCGTCTGCCCCCCACTGAGTCTGGCCCCGTCCAGCTCTTCACAATGAGAACAGCGCTGGGCTCCCTGCCAGCGAGCTCTCCCTGAACCCTGCCAGGGCCTCCATCTCCTGTGTCCGTCTGTGGCTAGTGGGGGGGGGTGGATCTGCTGGGAGAGACAAGGGGCTCTCGCTTCGTCCCCTCACCCTGGCGTTTACTGGATGCTCTGAGCAGGGGCGGCACTAGGATTTCCGCCGCCCCACGCAGGGTGGCGCGCCGCGGGGGGTGCTCTGGCGGTCGCCGGTCCCGCAGCGCTGGTGGACCTCTCGCAGACGTGCCTGCGGAGGGGCTGCTGGTCCCGCGGCACGCCTGCGGGAGGTCCACCAGAGCCGCGGGACCAGCGGACCTTCGCAGGCATGCCTGCGGGAGGTCTGCTGGAGCCGCCTGCCGCGGGGCCTTCGCCCCAAGCGCGCGTTTGGCGCGCTGGGGTCTGGAGCCGGCCCTGGCTTTGAGCGGGGTGTGGGGGGGACTCTGACTGTGAGCCACCCAGAGCTTCCATTTGATCGGCTCCTCTCCCCCATGAGTGTGGGGCTGTGAGTGGGGCAGCAGGTACCGAGTGTTGGGCTCTTGCTCTTTCAGGGGCCGGTGACCTTCGAGGAGGTGGCTGTGTATTTCACCAGGGGAGAGGGGCTCTGCTGGACCCCACTCAGAGAGCCCTCTACAGGGATGTCATGCAGGAGAACTATGAGACGGTGACCTCGCTGGGTAAGGAGTCCTGTCCCCTGGGTTATTAGAAGCTGTGGGGTCTCTAAAGAACCTGAGTAGTAGTAACTTTGTACCTTCATTTGTCATAAAAGTTTTGACAAGTTTCCTTGCCCCCTGTTTTTTGCCTCATCTCCCACCCACTAGAATAATTTTTAGACATTTGTCATCAGTCATTTTAAAATTGCATTTAATGTGTCCTTATTGGCTACATTAATAACTGTAGGTTTCATGCCTTTTCCTCATTTTAAGAGGAAAATACGCCTCCTGTAGAATTCTAAATTGAGTAAATAGGTGTGTGACTAATGTGTGGCTTGTGTGACAGTCAGATGAGCTCCTCTTTTGATAGAAGAGAGTATAATGTTGTCATTCAGGAGCCCAAAGGTGAAAGGAGAACAGAGCCATGTGAGAGGAGGAGAAGGGGGGGGAGTAGATAATTCTGGGGTGCCAGGACATGGGGCGGGTGTGTGCAGGGTTAGAGTTAAGATGGAGAAAGGAGGGATGAGGTTGTGAGAGACGAGGAGGGAACAGAAGATGCTCCCAAGGTGCCGGGAGGTGATGCCAGCTGAGAGTAAAGGGAAGAAGGGGAGGGGAGTGTGCAGGAAGGGCACTCAGAAAGTGGGGTGGGTGGGTCAGTGGGAGAGAGGAGAGGTTTGGGGATCCAGAGCTGTGGGGGATCCCAGACCTTTAACCCCAAATCCCTACCCAAGCCTTGTTCTAGAGCCTAAACTCCAGTTTTCTTTCTGATCTGTTTCACTTATATACATGTTTTCCCCAAATATTATTTTAACTCTTGACCTCCCTCTCCCGCTCATTACCCCCCTCCCTGTATAACCTCCCAATCTCTATGCACAGAGACCCCGGCCACCGATCCTGAGTCCTTGCTGCATCCTCCCTCCTATAGCAGGGCCCCTACCCAGGCACAGATGGGCACTTTGTTGATGATGTTACAGGGTGGTGGTGTAGCCTGTGCAGTTTTTACACCTATAAGATGACGTATTGGGGTACAGCTCGCCCTTGTACATGGCTACGCAAAGTTAATTGAGAAGATGAAATTTGGTGAAACACACAGAAACTTGATTTAATGGAGACAGTTATAACTGAAATCATAGGCAAGGATCAATCTACATAATGTACCCATCGCCGAATTGCCGCCGAATCCACGGGACCGGCGGACCTCCCGCAGGCAAGCCGCCGAAGGCAGCCTGACTGCCGCCCTCACAGGGACTACCAGGGCAGCCCCCGCAGCTTGCCATCCCGGGCACGTGCTTGGATAGGGACTCACATGCCTCTCCTTTTTCATCAGGGTTTGAGGATTGCAGCTTGTCCTCCACTGTGTTCACTGGACTAATGTCCAGTTCCTGTGCGTTGCTTTCTCTCCAGGGGCTGTGAGCAGTGTGTGTGTGTGTGAGAGAGGTGGGAATTTTGGTGATACTTGTATGATGCCAATACACACCTCAGTTTCCTGCTGTGGTTGGTATTGCTATGATTAGAACGAGCAGGAGACATGGGGTGTTTTGTCACGTAGCTGTCATGGGGTGATATGAATGGGTCATTAAGGACAGGCTGGGACCAACCTACATCAGTGGAATACCCGACAGAGACAAGGGAATGATTGTCACCTGTCCATGGGAGGATCTCCGCTTGGCTGAGTGAAGCACACATGGACTTGTTACATTATTGGGAGCAGGAATAACTGGGCTCGCAGACGCAGGGAGCTCTACCGGAGCAAAGACAAATGGACAGGTGCAGTTAAAGGAAACCAAAGCATTTTCTACAGCAGCCTGGCTCAAGGGCATTGGCCAGTGTGAACTATATTGTCTTCTTCGCTTCCCTGTGCTAATCTAAGGACTTTCCAGTGCTGTGTTTCGGTTCACTAATGAACCCTGCTATGTTTTAACAGTCTGCCCAGTGCCACAGCAAAAACTTGCTCTGTGCATTGACTGAGGAACAGTCTCTGAACAGGAGTGTCGTTCAGCTGGACCTGCTGGCAGAGCTCACAGGTTGAAGTAGGAGTGTTGAAGCCAGAGGACTATTTAAATGCCCAGGCATTGCACAGATCCCATGGATCCATGACAGTGCCAGTGTGCCTAATGGGGAAAGGATATAAAACAAGACAAGGAACTAAATGCATATTTTGCATGGTCCCCTCATCAGTGCTCATGGGAATCCCTGATCATTTCCAACGTGTATTAAAACCTTCCTTAAAGGCTCACCTCTTAGTTATCAGGTCATGTCAGTTATGTTAGAGGCCTCCCGCTTCCCTGGTTCTTGTCACGCAGACAGCAAGCAGCAAAAGACCAGAAGTCCGAAGCGCAGACAATGCCATGTTTATTGGGGTTAGTTTCTAAGCAAGCATATTCCGAAGCCCTTCACACCGGTCGGGCTTATCTCTATACTCCCATAGAGTCTGTTCCCCAGTGTTTCCTTCCCAGCTCTGATGCCGCAGAGCCTTGCCTGTGTTCCTGTTCCACGTTCCCCCCTGTTAACAAACATGATTCCAATTTCCCTTCCCCCTCCTGTTTATATAGTAATATTCTCAGCTATACGTTAACCAATCATTGTACTGAAATTTAATGAACCAATCCTAACAGATTGTAATATAATTCTCTAACCAATTATATCCCACTACCCTAATTAACTTACACCTAGCAAAATTAATTATACAGCAGAGAGAAACACTTAGAGAACCAGACAGATTAACAATGGAAAATTGTGGGACATAAAGAAAAAGCAATACAGAAAAGAGTTTCACAACCGCAACTCTTGATACGTGATTTCTTGCCAGACAGGCTGCTGTCAAACTAAGTTTTCTTTAACCATCTTAAGATCTGTTTCTTTATCTGGTGGTGATGGGCGCTATCAGGACAGGATCGACTTCCTAACAGCCCAATAGCACCTTATTTCAGTGTGACTGGTTTGGGATGTGAGGATGTGACCCTTCGCTTCCCAGCTTATGGCTGCCCCTACTGCTTAGCCAAAGGCCTTAGCCTAAGAACAAGGCCTCAGACTATCCTAGTGAGAGAAGGCCCATTCACAGGCAGACTGTGATTTTGATTCTTTGTTTTTATACCCCTGTAACTAGCTAAGTGATAAAAATACACCTAAGTTCTTAAAGTCTAGGCTTTACAGACAGGTCTGAATTTCTCTATTCTAACCCATTCTGTGTCTGTCTTGTGTATTTAGATTGTAAATTCTTCAGGGCATGGGCCATCTACTGTTCTGTGTTTGTACTTTGCCTAGCACAATGGGGACTCACTGTTAGTTCGTTCTTAGGCACTAAGGTAATGAATATGATTAACAACTCTCCTGCCACTTTGAGCCAAGGAAGCTGGCCTTGGGATGTTACTGCTTAAAAATGAGCCGGGGGTAAAACCATGGAATATTCTTTGTGACAAGTATCCCACAAATTCCACTGACTTCCCTTATTTTCTTTGCCTGCAGTAGGGCTTCCAGATTCCAAACCTGATGTGATCTCCCGGCTGGAACGAGAGGAAGAGCCGTGGGTCCCAGATCTCCAGGGCGCTGAGAAAGAAGTGCTCCTGAGAGCTGCCTGCACAGGTAGGGAATTGGGATTCCCTCAAAAACTGTCTGTGATTTCAGGAAACATTTGGGATGCCCTACAAAGACCCTATGAGCCCTCCAAGTTCAGGATTGTTCCCTGCAGATGTGACTCATGGCTTCCCACCTATGCTCTGACAAGTGGCAGCAGGTCCCTGCCCAATGTAGCTTTCACCTGAGTGTTCTGGTGAAAATCAGCACCTGATAGGTTTGATCTCTCCACACACATTTTGGTTTGTTCATCCCTTTTACCATTCCTCTCTCTGAGATTTCCTTTCTCTCCGGTGCAGGTAGTGACCTATGTCTGCATTGGCTCGGTCTCCCATCAGGTGATAGCATGGTGAGTCAGAATGAGGAGGAGAAACCCCAGCAGGAAGATGCTGAGCAAGTAGAACCACATGGAACGCTGTCAGGAAGATCCAAAGGGAATGTTTCCGGGAGTTGTGCACTCCCAGAAAAAGAAACAGCCTGTGAGACTCAGCAGAGGTCAGAAGAAAACTTAAGTAGCCACTCAGATCTTATTCCACACGAGAGAATCAACTTGGAACAGACACGCTACACATGCCATGAGTGTGGGAAAAGCTTCAATGGGAGCTCAGACCTTGTCACTCATCAGAGAATGCACAGAGGAGAGAGACCCTACATGTGCTCTGAGTGCAGGAAAAGCTTCAGTCAGAGCTCTACCCTTATCACACACTGGAGAACCCACACTGGAGAGAAACCCTACATGTGCTCTGAGTGCGGGAAATGTTTCAATCAAAGCTCTGCCCTTATCACACATCGGAGAATCCACACAGGTGAGAAACCTTATGGATGTTCTGAGTGTGGGAAACACTTCCTTGATAGTTCAACCCTCATCTCACATCAGCGAATTCACACAAGAGACCGACCCTACACGTGCTCTGAGTGCGGGAAAAGCTTTAGTCGGCGCTCACATCTTATCACACATCTTAGAATCCACACAGGAGAGAAGCCCTACACATGCTCTGAGTGCGGGAAATGCTTCACTGATAGTTCAGCCCTCATATCACATCAGAGAATCCACACAGGGGAGATGCCCTATACATGCTCCGAGTGCGGGAAACGCTTCAATTGGAGCTCACACCTTATCACACACAGGAGAATCCACACATGTGAGAAACCTTTTGGATGCTCTGAGTGCGGGAAAAGCTTCAATTGGCGCTCACTCCTTATCAGGCATCAGAAAATCCACGTAAGAGAGAACTGTAATAAATGCCTTGACTAGGGCTGAGCAAAGATTTTTTTTTTTAAATCACATTTGCTAATTCCCCCATAGTGATGTTTGCACCATCTTCACCGTAGTAGCTCAGCTCTCCCAGATGGGTTGCCTGCTTCTGCCTTTTCCAGCTCACCCTTCTTTGGGGTCAGTCCTGTGATCTTTTCTATTGAGCCATAGGATGTATGTCATTGAACCATAGAATATCAGGGTTGGAAGGGACCTCAGGAGGTATCTAGTCCATTCTCCTGCTGAAAGCAGGACCAACCCCAACTAAATCAACCCAGCCAGGGCTTTGTCAAGCCAGGCCTTAAAAATCTCTCAGGATGGAGATTCCACCACCTCCCTAGGTAACCCATTCCAGTGCTTCACCACCACCTTAGCAAAATTAGTTTCCTAATATCCAAGCTAGATGGCTCCCACTGCAACTTGAGACCATTGCTCCTTGTTCTGTCATCTGCTACCACTGAAAACAGCCAAGCTCCATCAGCTCCAGGTGGGAGAGAGGTTTGATTCCCAACAAGCTACACTGAGGCAAAAACTACCTGTGCCTGACATCCACTAGGGCTGTACATGGTGTTGGCTGCTCAAGTTAGTGATCTTGGTGTAAAAAGACAATTATAGTTGTAGAGCAGATGCAGTCCAGGTGCAGTGGCTGCCATTAGGTTTCCCCTTGTCCTGACCTAAACTGCATCACTTTTCCTAGTCTAAACAAACCCTGAGCATCACGGTTATACTGTTCCCCCTTTTCACAGCAATTGTTAGTCATCGAGTTCCCCCTTTGGGAACAAATTGTTTCATTTCCCCGTTGCTCTGATGTTGGTTCAGGTTGTGCTGGGGAGCAGATATTTTTACTACCATTTTCCTCACTTAAACTATATTGAACTATAACAAAGAGCAGGAACAGGGCAGGGATAGGGGAAAATGTCATTTCACCCTCTGTAACAATAGAAGGAGATAGGGTAAGTCAGAGGGATTCCCTTATTCCCAATCACCATCCCAGTCCCCCTGTTGTGCAGTTGGTTAGGTCAATCTTTTTTCTAAAGGGCTGGGAAGATGATACCCTAGTAAATGACTTGGAACTAAGCAAAATACCCATGCATTGGGCTCCCAAAGCTGTTGTGGCGCAGGCCCTATCGCTCCTGAAGAGATCTCCTTCCTAATCAGGTGCATGTTGCCTATTTGGGAAATGCAATCCCTTTCTAGGTAGAGATGGGGAAAAATGGAGGTGACATTTCTGTTCAGCTCACCACTGGGAGATGCTGCAAATGTGTAGAAATTGAAACCCATGTTGAATGTGATAGAGCTGCAGAAAGATACCTATTTTTAATAGAGACCTGACATTTGGTATCTTACAGGGATTCTAAGCCGCACCTGAATTTAGTTGCTAATTTAAATCTGTGCCACCAGATTAAAGAAATAAAAGGGCACAGTAGGGGGAGTTGTACCTCACTGTCGCTACTGATCTGTTGTGTGGTTGGTGAAGAATTCTACGCCAGAGAAGTGTAAAATTACTCCAAGTAAGGTCAAAGATTTGACAAGAACTCAGGTAGAAATTGCAGTTAGTGGTGATTGATTTTCACCCCAGATGTGGAAGCTATGGTGTTTTTAGAATCCTGCTCCCTAGTTAAGTGGCATTGATCACTATCCTAAAGGACGCCATGATTAAACTGGGCTCAACTGTCTTTTACCATCTGACTCCAAAGTTAGATGAAGCACAGAGAGAAACAGCTGATTCCTTCAGAGCCATTCCATGCCTATGGGTCCCAATCTGGCTGCCTTGTTGGACAAGGATCACTTCCTTGCTGGCCAAACAATGGTAGCCAATAAGGGAATGTATCAGATGCGAAGTTCAGACTGCAGGATACTTGAATGCTGAGTCCAGAGTCTGTGGTTTGGTCTCTTAGGGCAGGTCTATGCTACCCACCGGATCAGCGGGTAGCGATCGATCTATTGGGGTGTTGATTTATCGCATCTAGTCTAGACATGATAAATCAATCCCTGAGCGCTCTCCCGTCGACTCTGGTACTCCAGCACCGCGAGAGGCGTAAGCGGAGTAGACGGGAGCAGCAGCAGTCGACTCAGCGCTGTGAAGATGCCGAGGTAAGTCGACCTACATACGTCGACTTCAGCTCTGCTATTCCCGTAGCTGAAGTTGTGTATCTTAGATCAATCCCCCCTCCTAGTGTAGACCTGTCGTTAGTTTTTCTCTTGAGTCTAATGCATTTGTATCACCTCTCTGCCTCCTGCTTCTTTGAAAAATTAGAAAGTGTGAAAATAGAGCACAGGTGGTTCTAATTCCTCAGCATCTTCCTGCTGGGGTTTCCCCTCCTCATTCTCACTCATGGTCCCATCGAGACAGAGAGAATGAGACATAGGTCACACCCTGCACTTGAGATAGAGGAAATCTGTGCCAGTACCTGGTTCCTAAACTGCAGCTACAGTTCCTACTCCGGGCGAATCCAAAGCCCGAGAGGTGCAGAGATCCAACCCCTTATTATCTTAGAAACGTTTTGTTCCCTTTTCTATTTTTTCGTCTGTTTCTTTTTATGAAGTTGGAGACCTCCCAGTCTTTCTATTTGATAGCCTTAAAACCCTGCCCTATGGAATGACAGAACGCATGCTCCTCACCTGTGCAAGCATTGCAAGGAATTGAGTGGTCAGATACATATTGTTCAGCGAGAGCTATTTGAATGCTTTTACTAATGTGTCTCTTAAGGTCTGTATGTATTTTGGGGCGAGAGGGCGAGGAGAAGTATTAGCTACAGAATAGTTTTCTCCTTAGTTTTCACTAATTAGCTTTGACGTTGTGGGCTAAATGTAAGCAATGATTAGGTTTCGGTATTGAAATATTCAGCTGGGTAAATCTGGGTTGCACTGCCTGGGTCAAAATCTCTGATTGGGGTTTCGGCATCACTAAATGTGCACCTGCCTTCTTGGGTTGCTCTTTTAGGATTTATAGGGGTTGGTTTTTCTGCTGTATTAATCTGATGGTTGGACTAAATTGACGACTTGATTCCAGCGCAATATCCTTGTTAACTCATTGATTTCCTGATTTGACCTGAACTTTATCGCTGTGTTGTTTAACCCTTAGCTGAGTGGTGTCTAGTCATTTAGCCTTAGTGAGGTGCGCTCTTGGCTTTATTTGTTCATGTTAATAAAACAAGTAACTGGGAAATTGAGTCATTTCTTTCAATAAGCAACGGGGGCTGGAACTTTTCTTTGTATATTTCCCTTTAATTCAATCTCCATTTTCTTCATTTCACACTGTTCTAAGTTAAGGAACGTGGAGCAACAAAAACTGACACAGACCTGTTGCTGCCCCATTCTGTGCCCCTCCAGCAGGAGCAGAGAACAAACCCCTCCTGGAGCCGGGATTGTCACACTGGACTGGAAATACAGACACGTGTTCCCAAGCTTTGCTGTCTTTCTCCAATCATGGCATAAGGGTGACACCCACCTGGCAGGAAGGAGATCCCCATGTGCATTGCCTTGGGAGGCAGGGGTATCTGGGGGACACTGGGGGCTATCTACCCAGAGCTCAGGAGCAATCTGCTCAGGGGTGATGCAGTAGAAAAGAGCTGGGTGCTGCTTGCCTCACTTATTTCTCCTTATCCCCTTTCAGTCTCTCCTCTTTCCCTTTCTTCCCCCTCCCCCACCCTCTGGCAGGGAGACTTGGTCACTTCCCTGCTCCCAGGGGTGCTCACTCTCCCGTAGCTGGATTGGCCCCTGCGAGTGCTAAGCTGAGGGTCTCGCAGCTCTTGGGTGGGGTCTGGACAGCGATGGAACCCCTGCCTCAGGTGCGGTGTGAGAAACTGCTGTGTGTAGGAATTTGCTACTTATGGTGCACTGAGCATGCTCACATGAACTGAGCATGCTCAGTAAATCTGCTGAAGCCACTTCCCTTCACTCTGTCCTTACTCAGAATCAGATTCTGCAGATTGCTATTTACAGGGTGTCATAAACATGTAGCTACAGGTAGCATAAAATACCCTGTAAAGGGTTAAAAATCTCAGATAACCTGGTTGGCACATGACCAAAAGGACCAATAAGGGAAGAAAATACTTTCAAATCTGTAGGGGAAGGTTTTTGTTTTCGTGTTCCTTTGTTCTCCCCGGGTCAGCGAGGAACCAGGGCATGGAAAATACATCTCCCTAAGCACATGGCATAGAAAAACCTTAGAGTTCTGTCCATAGGCAGGTCCTTGCATAGCTTGCTGAGGCTGTGGCTACACTTAGCACTTCAAAGCGCTGCCGCGGTAGCGCTGCCACGGCAGCGCTTTGAAGCGCTAAGTGTAGTCAAAGCGCCAGCGTTGGGAGAAAACTCTCCCAGCACTGTCCGTACTCAACCTCCCTGTGGGGAATAACGGACAGCACTGGGAGCCGCGCTCCCAGCGCTGGGGCTTTGACCACACTGGCGCTTTGCAGTGCCGCAATTTGCAGCGCTGGAGAGGGTGTGTTTTCACACCCTGCTGCAGCGCTGCAAATTTGTAAGTGTAGCCAAGCCCTGAGTCACAAGGTGTATCTGCCTTTTCTCAGCGGGTCGATTGTGTAGCTGATGGTCGTTAATGGGCCATCAAGCAGGCTAGGCAGAACTGACACCAACTTGTCTTGAGTGTTCCCCGGAAGCAGAGCACAGGTTTGAAATACAGAGAGCCAATATAACGTCAACTACAAAAATGATAGCATAATTATAATCAGCCAATCAGAACCTCTCCATAGACCCCTTACAGGACAACCTTTCTACAATATTGGCTGCAAATATAGAACAGTGGTCGCAACGGTGATCTATACAGTTACAGATTATGTAAGTAACATCACAGGAGGTGACACGGCATCAGCGAGACTGATACTGGAATACTGCCTCCAGTTTTGGGGTCCTCATTTGAAAAAGATGTTGTGAAATTGGAGCTGGGGCAGAAAAGAGCCATCAAATGTTATGAGGGCTGGAGAAAAATGCCTTCTAGTGAGCTATTGAAAGAGCTCAACCTGTTTAGCTTATCAAAAGAAGATTGAAAGGTGACTTCATTGAAGTCTTGAAGTGCCTTAATGGAGAGAAAAGATTGGGTATTAAAGGTCTCTTGAATGGAGCAGACAAAGGCATAACAAGACCCAATGGCTGGAAGGTGAAAAGAGACAAATTCATATTACAACTAAGGCACAAAAATTCAACAGCGAGGATGATTCACCACAGGAACAAGCTACCAAGGAAAGTGATGGATTCTCCATCTCCTGATGTCAGTCAATGAAGACTAGATGCCTTTCTGGAATGTGTTTTTCCTCAAAAGTAGCTATTGTGTCCTACAGGAGGCCTGTGATATGCAGGGGGTCAGATTAGATGCTCTAATGGTCTCTTCTGGCCATGAAGTCGACTAATTTCTGACAAACTGAGTGTAGCATTGGGAGCAGCATCTGATGTTTCCCTGTCTAGCCGGCTTGCTGCCTAGAACGAACGCTCCTTGAGTGGGGTGATCACTAGGGAGTAGCTCAAACCTCCAAAGTGCCTGGCCAGGGGCAGGACATTAGCCCAGCAAGGGAGGGGTGTGGCAGTGATATCACAAAGACCTTTTGCAGGACCTCAGCCTATTGGTCCAAGGTGGTGGGGAGGTGGTGACCTCACAGAGAGATGCTGACATCAGCCAGGCAGGACAGGGGTGAGGGGCCAGGGAAACCTCAGAGACCCCTGTGGCTTTGTTCCAGCAAGTCTCCTTCTCCAGGTCTCTCTTTGAGGACTGAGAGAGTATTCGGGTTCACGGACGTGAGCGCCAGGAGGAACCTCTTTCAAGTTTTCTCCTTCCCTTTTAGTGATTTTACTAGAGAACAGCCGTCCCTGTTTAGAAGGTAAGAGCCTCTTCGAGGTTTGAAACCTGTTCAGTCTGATCCATCTGGTGAAAGTTGAATTCTAGGCATGGAAAACACAAGCTGAAGGAGGCAGAATTTTATTGCACATCTGGGATTTTGTCCCTTAGAATCACTGGGGACATTAGGGTTTGTCCTTTTTGTTTCACCTTTCCCTCCATCCCTCCCTCCCTCCTTTCTCTTTGTCTCTTGCTTCTTTTTTTCTTTCTCCTGTTCCCCTCCCAACACCAGGAGGGGTGTGTGTGTGTGTTGCAGGGGAGTGCTCGGCAGCTCCCACTGTGGGAGGTCCACCCAAAAATGTGGGGCTGAAATAGAGCTCGGGCAGTGATCCCACCAGTGACCTGGGCCATCCTTTGGGTTCTCTGGTGAGAACCCTCAGCCTCCCGTCCTCAGTCTCTACCCTGATTGGCTGAGCAGGGGGTTATTGACAGGGAGGAGACTCAGGTCCTTGTTGGTCGGTTTTAAGACCAAGTAAATAAGTCAGAACCAGTTCTATGTTTGATTAATTTTGCTGCTTCTCTACATTAATGGTCTCTGAGCAGTTCATGATTCTCTCTAACATTGCAGTTCTCCTCAAATACTTGCAGAATAATTACTGTGCACTGTTGGTCTGGAGCTCATCTGAGAGCATTTTATTCAGGTCATTCAATGTCTGAAATTCAAAATCCGATGGTTAGTTTGAAAATCAGGGCTCTTGGGTCCTATTCCCAACTCTGCCACTGACTGGCTGTGTGACCTAAGACAAGTCAATTCTTCTTTCTCAGCCTTAGCTTCTCCCTCTTTCAAGTAGGGATAATAATGATCTGCTCCTACCTAGCTCAACACACTCACTCTTTCCCAGCACACTCACTGTCTCTCCCCCCACACAAACAGTCTCTACCCCGCCACACACACTGCAGTTGGTAATCTAGTAAGATGCCCGTGGAACGGTGGGATAGAGAAACCTGCATCATGTGATGCTGTACCAGCCCGTGAGGCATTGCAAACCCTTCCCAAAACACCCTGCAGCCAGTTGCACAGTGGGATAGTTACCCACAGTGCACTGCTCTCTGTTGCCATCCACGAACTGCTAGCATGGATGTGCTCTGGTGACACAAGGGACATAGGGAGGACATTCAATAGCTGTTTTAACTAAACACTTTAACTAAAGCAGCAATGCGGGGGGGTTGGTGACTTCTTTGTTTCCTCACCCTGGAGTAAACTCAGCTTTTTATTCCATTCTTGATGTTTCATGGAATAGCAACAGACGACCGAAGAAAGACGTGGACAGGGTGGGTCTCAGGGGAGGGGCAGAGAGGTTCGAGCGGTGGGCAGAGCAGGTCTCGGAGGTGGGGGCAGTGGGCAGGGAGGTTTCAGGGGAGGGGCAGAGAGGTGTGGGTGGTGGGCAGGGTGGGTTGCAGGGATGGGTCAGCGAGGTGGCGGTGGCGGCTGGTGGGCAGACCATGTGGTAGGGGGTGGAGAGGCACGAGCAGCAGCCAGGAAGGCCTTGGGGGAGGAGAGGAGCGAGCGAGAGGTGGCTCAGCCGTCCTCAGCCAAAGAGGAGGAGCGGGTGTGGGAAGTGGCCGAACAGGAGCAAGGGGGGAGCACAGGGGGGTCCTCAGAGACAGGAGAAGGGGGAGGGCAGTGTCATGATCTGGGCACCAATGGGCTCCCCACATCTAGGGAGCTTCCAGCGCTCACACCCAGCCTCCCCAAATGCAAGAGCCATGGGCCACCTATTCTCTTCATCTTCACTAACCAAGCCCCTCCCCAAGCTATGCTGTTGGGAGAAGCCCTCCTGTTGGCACAGCGCTATCTGCACCGGGGTTAGGCTGATATAACTGCATTGCTTAGGGAGGTAAATTTTTCACGCCCCTGAGTAATGTAGTTACACCGATCTAATTTTGTAGTGTAGACCTGTCCAAAGAACCTTGGGAGTAAAACTTCACCTGCTCCTCTGCTTTACTGAATCCAAACACCAGCAAAGCTTGTCAGGCCCAGATGGAGGTTGGCAGAGAGTCAGGTGTGTGCAGACATAATCCCTTCAGCAGCTGTAGGCACCATGGCTTAGCTGGCTAAAACCACTGTTTTGTATACAGGAGATCCTGGGTTCAAGTTCCAGTGGTACCTTACTGAGCTGCTTTTGGGGCACCTGGTATTGGCTACTGTCAGAAGACAAGATTCAGAGCTAGATGGACCGTCGGTCTAGCCTAGTGTAGTTTTTCTTATGGTTTAAATTACACTCACAGGCACTGATGATAGTTACTGAAAGTTTGGGAGTTAGGAGCTGATAGGTCAGTGGTCCAGTCCCCTCACAGACGACCCCGTCCCTCTGGGACAGGGGCAGGTCTGAGCTCTCCCACCAAATGCTCATTGTGGCTGCCAGAATCTGTGGGCAGCTCGTTTCGTTTATGCCGAGGGTTGAGTCCTGTTTTGTGCACTGTGTCTGAGAATGAAAATCCTAACCTGCCCTTTGAAATAACAAAAGCAGCAGGACGTGTTTCTGTCCCTGCCCCAGAGCAGACAGACCGATGGAGAAATGCCGTGAGGCCAGGGTAATATTCCACTGCGGTTTTACCATTTCCACCTGCTAAACCCCCTCCCAACCTTCTGGGCTCCTGGAGCAGGGGACTGAGCCTGAGCCGAGACACGGACACTGCAACTTTACAGCCCAAGCCGCATGACCCTGATTAATGTGACACGGGCCAGTCGTGGGTGTTTCATTGCACTGGAGACGTAGCCTAATGTTATGTCTGCACTGCGATTAACACACCCAGGGCACCTGTTGCAAAGCCCGGGTCAGCTGACTCAGGGTTATGGGGCTTGGGCTGCAAGACTATAAAATTACAGGGCAGACAGATGGGCTTGAGCCCAACCTCTGAGACCCCACGAGGGGTGAGGGTTTCTGAACTCAGGCTTCAGTGTGAACACAAATATCTGCCCCACAGTTTTTAGCCTCTCAGCTTTAGCTTCATGAGCCCACGTCAGATGGTCCAGGCCAGCCATGCTGCCATCTTTATCCCAGGAGAGATGGACTCTAAGGGTACGTCTCCATTGCAATGTCAGCCCTGGTGTGGCACGCTGTGCTCAAAGCAGCACCCTGGAAGCCCCATATTCACCAGTCTCCTATAATGATGATACGGTTTGTACAAAGACTGCCTGGTGAGGTGTCATTTCAAAAGTCTTGGTCTGTTGAACATTACTATTGTGTTGGATTGTGTGTGTAGCATTGGCTGGGAAGTTTTGCTGTGTGTGTGTTACTGAGATGAGGTTGGGAAATGCCCACCACCAGCCTTTCAGGTGTGACAATGGAGGAGCCAGACTCGCTGCTGGCCCATTAAAGGGATCCACACTCCCAAGGACTATCCCAGGAACCGTGTACAATGCAGACTTCTCCGAGATAGCACAGCGACAATGGGCACTGCTTGACTCACATCCTAGCAAAGGTACTTCCTAGCCAGTTGGAAGAAACTATGAAAGGGGGGTAGAGACATTATGAGTTGGCCTCTCTCCCCCACAACTCAACAGCTGGAAACACACCTGGATGACAAAACTGATTCAGAAATCAGAAGAGAATAATAATAGTACATTCAAACCAAAGTCCCCAAACAGACTAGTAGTGGTTTCTCAGCAGAAAATTTTCAGTTTGGGGAATTTTGTTTTCTCAGTCAGACCTTGCCAAGAGAAGATGGTTGAGTTGCCTCCTTCAGACCAGCTTGGCCTAGACACTAGCTCTGGTTCACTGTTGTGACCTTGCTCAGAATGGAGGTATTGTAATTATCTGGGGAGGTCCCAGGGTGTTAGGGGGAAATTATGAGGCTGTTCCCTTTTGAGATAAAAACTAAATAATGCAGGACTTGAGAATTTTTTTTTTTAGAAATCTGGGATTTAGACATTTTATTTGAAGCAGGGGGTGCAGCTGAGATTCTGAGAAGGCTTTTGTTTGCAAGAAGCAACATTGCTGGATCTGTCATTGTACCAAGGGGGGAGATGGTTGTCTATAAAGGAGAGTGAAGACTAAATACATCCGACGAGGATGGGATTTGAACCCATGCGTGCAGAGCACAATGGATTAGCAGTCCACCACCTTAACCACTCGGCCACCTCATCTAAGCTGCTAAAACAGGGACAGGAGGAGAAATCTAAGGCTGGCAGAGATAGGGACACTAAGACGTTTTTAAATACGAAGCGTAAGCAGGGGCTGAATGAGTTCCCCCCTCACATCTAGTGAGGAGCTGGGGGAAGACTTCAGGAACAGGCCGTGTTTGCACAGACACCCCTACTCTGCCTAGCTATGCAGCATGATGGGGCCGCTTCCCCAAAATGACCAGTTTGGGATGATGGTGGGTTGCAAATCACTTTAGGGTTGAATGGAATGAAATGTTATTCTCCTTCCTGTACGAGTGAAGGGAGCAGAACGTACCTAGGCCGTCCTGATGGAGGGGTGGGTGGGGGAGGAATCGCTTTCATTGGATGGCAGAGAAGTGATGGAGGACGTCACCCTAACCCAGTGGTCCCCAAACATTTCACACTGCGCCCTCGTATCCATGGCTGTGGCCCCTCGGAAGCCGTGGTCGAGAACCGGGGCTGGGAGTGGGGCCGTTGTTTGCTGGGGAGAGGGGAGCGGACAGGGGTAAGGGGGTCGAGGCCGGGCTGGGAGCCAGGGGCCCAGGCTGAGGGTGGGGCTGGGGAAGAGTTGGGACAGAGTGGGGCTGAGTGGGGCTCCCTCCCTGCCCTCCATGGGGGCTGGCTCAGGCCCTGAGGTGCCCCCATCAATCTTCCTCTGTGTCCCGCTAGGAGTCACGCCCCACATTTTGGGGACCACTGACCCCTACTCGCTAAGCAGGGGCTGGTGATGCCAAAGCCCAGGGAAAGGGAGAACAAGTGCGGGGGCCCCAGCACCGGAACCATGACCCCCCCACTTCTGTGTGTGGCTCCGCCCCCTTCCACACCTTCCACCCACGGCCCCACCCACTGTCACCTCTGTTCCACCCCTTCCCCCACTGGCCCCACCCTGTCACTCCTTTACCCCTGCCCCGCCGCGGCCCCGAGACCAGAGACGCTCTGTGCCCCTGCTGCAGCCCCCGGGCCGTAGCAGGGAGTGGGAGCTCCTCCAGCCCTGGGGCTGACATGGGGGAGACTTTCCCAGGGGGGCCCAATTTGGCCAGGGCCCCTAGTCATGGGCCCCACTGCCCCCTTGGCGACGCAAGGTTTGGGGAGGCTGAGCCCCCCCGAGCCTCCATTACGAGCTGCCCAGGCTACCTCTGCTCAGTGGGTGGCCAGTCTCCCTGTGTCTCTGCTGTTCGTGCTGGGGAGCCCGGCCGGCCTTAGGGGTGGGGCCCCCGGCAGCCGTCCAGGGCTCCAGGGGGTCAAAGGGCACTGTGTGGCCGTGCAAAGGTGCTCACTGCTCTCCCCTGCCCCAATGCTCCTCCGTGGCCCCATAGAGGGTGGGGGGGAGCGAGGAGCAACACTATGTGCTCCCTGCGTCCTGGTCACTGTCCCCACCTGGGCTGGGCTGTGAGGGGAGCATCAGAAGCTGCTGCTCTCTGCCCTCCCCTGATGCAGCCCGGCTGAGGAAAGTGACCTGGATGCAGGGAGCTCGGCTGATGTCCCTTCTCGCCCACCTGCCCCTGCTAGGCAAGGCTGCTGTGTGGTGTCTCCATGGCTGCACTTTCAGTGATGCAGGTTTCTCGATCCCATTGTTCCCTGGGCATCCTACTAGATTGCCAGCTGCTTTTCAACTGCAGTGTGGAGACTGTGTGTGTGTGTGTGTGTGGGGAGAGACAGTGTGTGTCTTGAGGAAGAGTGTGTGTGTTGAGGTAGGTAGGAGCAGATCATTATTATCCCTACTTGAAAGAGGGAGAAGCTAAGGCTGAGAAAGGAGAATTGACTTGTCTTAGGTCACACAGCCAGTCAGTGGCAGAGTTGGGAATAGGACCCAAGAGCCCTGATTTTCAAACTAACCATCGGATCTTGAATTTCAGACATTGAATGACCTGAATAAAATATGCTCACATGAGCTTAGAATCAGACTGAACAGGTTTCAAACCTCCAGGAGGCTCTTACCTTCTAAACAGGGACGGCTGTTTTCTAGTAAAATCACTGAAAGGGAAGGAGAAAACTCGAAAGAGGTTCCTCCTGGCGCTCACGTCCGTGAACCCGAATACTCTCTCAGTCCTCAAAGAGAGACCTGGAGAAGGAGACTTGCTGCAGCAAAGCCACAGGGGTCTCTGAGGTTTCCCTGGCCCCTCGCCCCGGTCCTGCCTGGCTGATGTCAGCATCTCTCTGTGAGATCACCACCTCCCCACCACCTTGGACCAATAGTCTGAGGTCCTGCAAAAGGCCTTTGTGATGTCGCTGCCACACCCCTCCCTTGCTGTGCCAATGTCCTGCCCCTGGCCAGGCACTTTGGAGGTTTGAGCTACTCCCTGTGGATCACCCCACTCAAGGAGCGTTCGTTCTAGGCAGCAAGCCGGCTAGACAGGAAAACATCAGACGCTGCTCCCAATGCTACACTCAGTTTTTCAGAAATTAGTCGACTTTATGGCCAGAAGAGACCATTAGAGCATCTAATCTGATCCCCTTCATATCACAGGCCTCTGGTATGACACAATAGCTACTTTTGGGGCAAACACATTCCAGAAAGGCATCTAGTCTTCATTAAATGACATCAGGAGATGGAGAATCCACCACTTTCCTTGGTAGCTTGTTCCTATGGTGAATCATCCTCACTGTTGAATATTTGTGCCTTAGTTGTAATATGAATTTTTCTCTTTTCACCTTCCAGCCATTGGGTCTTGTTATGCCTTTCTCTGCTCGATTAAAGTGCCCGTTAATACCCAATCCTTTCTCTCCATTAAGGCACTTCAGCACTTCAATGAAGTCACCTTTCAATCTTCTTTTGATAAGCTAAACAGGTTGAGCTCTTTCAATAGCTCCCTAGAAGGCATTTTTCTCCAGCCCTCAGAACATTTTGGTGGCTTTTTACCGCTCTAGCTCCAATTTCACAATATCTTTTTCAAATGAGGACACCAAAACTGGAGGCTATTCCAATATCAGTCTCACTGATGCTGTGTCAGCTCCTGTGATGTTATTGACATAATCTGTAACTGTACAGATCACCATTGCAACCACTGTTCTACATTTGCAGCCAATATTGTAGAAAGATTGTCGTGTAAGGGATCTATGGAGAGGTTCTGATTGGCTGATTATAATGATGCTATCTCTAGATGTTTCAGAGTAGCAGCCGTGTTAGTCTGTATCCACAAAAAGAACAGGAGTACTTGTGCTACAGCTCACTTCTTCGGATGCATAGAATGGAACACACAGACAGGAGATATTTATACATACAGAGAACTTGAAAAGGTGGAAGTATGCATACCAACAGGAAAAGTCTAATCAATTGAGATGAGCTATCATCAGCAGGAGGAAAGAAAACCTTTTGAAGTGATAATTAAGATGACCCATAGAAGGTGTGAGGAGAACTTAACATAGGGAAATAGATTCAATTAGTGTAATCACCCAACAATTCCCAGTCTCTGTTTAGGCCAGAGTAAATTGTATCTAATTTGCATATTAATTCGAGTTCAGCAGTTTCTCTTTGGAGTCTGTTTTTGAAGTTTTTTTGTTGCAAAATTGCCACCTTCAAGTCTGTCACTGAGTGGTTAGAGAGGTTGAAGTGTTCTCCCACTGGTTTTTGAATGTTATGATTCCTGATGTCAGATTTGTGTCCATTTATTCTTTTGCATAGAGACTGTCCGGTTTGGCCAATGTACATGGCAGAGGGGCATTGCTGGCACATGATGGCATCTCTAGATGTGTATCATTTTTGTTGTTGACGTTATGAATATTGGCTCTATGCTATCTGTATTTCAAACTTGTGATATGCTTCTGGGGAACACCCCAGACAAGTTGGTGTCAGTTCTGCCTAGCCTGCTTGATGGCCCATTAAGGACCATCAGCTATACAATTGACCCATTGAGAGAAGGCAGATACGTCTTGTGACTCAGCAAGGTCTGCAGGGACCTGCCTATGGAGAGAACTCTAAGGTTTTTCTGTGCCACGTGCTGGATAGAGTGTCCTTGGGACAAAGAAAGCAAAGACCACATGGCAAGAGACTATAAAAGGCTGATGCCTCATCTCCATTTTGTCTTCAATCCTGCTTCATACCTGGAGGGACTTTGCTACAAACTGAAGCTCTGTACAAAGGACTGAATGACCCATCCCAATGGGGGATGTACTCCAGAGACTTGATTTGAACCTGCAGTTTATTCCATCACTGCTACAAGCCTGAACCAAGAACTTTGCCATTACTGGATGTGAAAGGTTAAAATCCATGTGCATTTTATATAACAACCTGGTCTATGGATTGTGCCACCTCTTTTCCAGACCCGAAGTCCAGAGTATGGTCAAGGGACCAGAGGCCTAGCAAATAGTGATCAGCTAAGAGAAAGCTGGGGTAAACGGAAAGCCTTGCTTGCTAAGATAGGCCTGGTCAGCAAATTGCCAGGTGTTGGAGCTAAGAACTAAAGGATTGTGTCTTATTCAGAGTTGCAGATTGAGCAAAGAATCCCTGTTCCTATTGTGTTAGTCTCTTCTGTAGGGAGACATTTTTCCCACAGAGCCAACCTTGAGTTTATGAAAAGTTGGCACGTCAGTATAAGATATGGCATCCTTCCACCTCCCTTCCAAGGGACCAATGCCTACCTTAAGACACACAGAAAACAATCTTTATTGCCATAGACTTTCACTCTTTCTTTGCTTTAACCCCTAGGAATGTACCTGTTGGACAATCAAAGGAGTTGCTCCATTCCTATGGACCTCAAATCAGAATTCAACATATATATTTTATACTAATAACATATTATCAAAGTATTAATGAAATGTTAACTTGCTAACTTGAGACCATGGGTGGAGACATTATGTAACCTGTTAACCATTGGCTACTGTGCTATCCTGTCTTGCTGCAAAACCTATCCCAGGGTTTGGAACTGCCTACGCCATCACTTTCCCCCACCCATGGAAAATCTATATATTTTATTGTAATTAATTAATTAATAGTGTCTCTGAGCCTAATAAGCCCACTCCGCCAGCACTGTGTGTAATAAACTCCTATTCTTGACCTCTACACGATGGAGATTTATGTCCTTCACAGACACCTGCTGAATAAAGAGGAGATTCAGCATCCAGCTTGGCTGAATGTGTCTCCTCTCCCCACAGCTTGGTGATCTTTTGAGGAAATGGAGAAGACTGCCTTTGCCTGGCTGTACATCGCTTGCAAAAGAAACAGGTCTTTTTGGTGACAAGTGTTGAAAGGAGCCATTAGACAAATGTGGAGACAGGAAAAATGTCCCCCAGTTGAACTGGCATCTGTGGATGCTGAAGCCACAACACAAAGTGCTAAACAGTATATGAGAACGGCTGGTGTCAGAAGAGTCTCTACCAAAGCCTTTCCCACCAGCAGGGGACTCTCTATGCACAGAACTCCTGGTAGCATGATGGCTGCAGGCAGTGGAGAACTCCATTTTGGCATCTCTTTGTCGGTGAACATCTGCAGTGGCTGTTTAAAGGTCTCTGGATAGTGATCTTTGGGAAGAGCTGGCTGAAGTGTCTTCCTAGTAACCAGGAGATCCTGGCTTGGCCTGCCAGTTCTTCCTTGCAAGTATTGAGGGAAATGGGGAACGTCTGTAGTTTGGAATTTGCAGGTGTTGTCCTGGACCATCAAATGGAACAGTTGCAAGTATTTTATTGAGGCAGGCACCATGGCTTAGCTGGCTAAAGTACCTCTCTAGTAAACAGTAGATCCTGGGTTCAAATCCCAGTGGTGCCTTGTTCTATGACTTTTGTCTCCTCTGCTCACATTTTCCTGTGTCTTTCCGGGAAACAGAAGAGACCTCCCTTGGTATCCAAGTAATTGCTTGCTAAGGAAAAGGTTTCTTTGGAGAGAAACATTGGAAAGAATCAGATCACAAGCCTGGAGCTGATGAAAAGGCTGCTGTGACTGGCATTAGCATGGTGGTTGCTTCAACTGCAATTGCTGTGACACAAAAGCCTGCGCCACACGTCCTTGTGATTCGCTGGGGATGTCTGCACACAGATGTCATGTCATCTTCCTTTTGATTGTCACTGATGAAAAATGGAGCAGCTGGGAGAAAAGTCCCAGAGGCACCTGCCAGGTAAAGTGGAGGTTCATAGAATCATAGAACTTAAGATCAGAAGGGACCATTATGATCATCTAGTCTGACCTCCCGCAAGATGCAGGCCACAAAAGCTGACCCACCCACTCCTGAAATAATTCTCTCCCTTGACTCAGCTGTTGAAGTCCCCAAATCCTGATTTAAAGACTTCAAGTAGCAGATAATCCTCCAGCAAGCGACCCCTGCCCCATGCTGCGGAGGAAGGCGAAAAAACCTCCAGGGCCACTGCCAATCTACCCTGGAGGAAAATTCCTTCCCGACCCCAAATATGGCGATCAGCTGAACCCCGAGCATGCGGGCAAGACTCTCCAGCCAGACACTCAGGAAAAAGACTTTCAATATCCCAACATTGACCCTCGGTACTAAATACCAGTGGTCGCACGTTATTGACCTATTGACTAAATCACGTTCTCCTATCAAACCATTCCCTCCATAAACTTATCAAGCTTAATCTTAAAGCCAGAGAGGTCCTTCGCCCCCACTGTTTCCCTTGGTAGGCTGTTCCAGAATTTCACTCCCCTGATGGTTAGAAACCTTCGTCTAATTTCAAGCCTAAACTTCCTGACTGCCAATTTATATCCATTTGTTCTCGTGTCCACATTAGTACTGAGCTGAAATAATTCCTCTCCCTCCCTGGTATTTATCCCTCTGATATATTTAAAGAGAGCAATCATATCTCCTCTCAACCTTCTTTTGGTTAAGGAAAACAAACCAAGCTCCTCAAGGTTAGAGATGTAGCACCCAGTAGTGCCTTGCGAAATGTGTCCACTCCTCCCACCTTTTGGTCAATTTTTGAGGAAACAGAGAGGACTGCCTCTGCCTTGCAATGCTTCCAAAAGAAATCGGTAGTTTTTTCTGACAAGTGTTGGAAGGAGGCACCTAAGAAACGTGGAGACAAGGAAAAGGTCGCCATAACTCAACTTGCATCCATGGCTCTTGAGGCCACAACGCAGAGCACTAAGCACTGTACGACCACAGCTGGGGAGAGAAGGGTCTTTTCCAAAGGCATTTTCCACTTGCAGGGTCCTCTCTGTGCGCAGAATTCCTGATAATTTGATGTCTGCAGGCACTGGAGATCACTATTTTGCCATCTCTCTCACTGTTTCAGTGAACATCTGCTGTGGTTGTTGAAAGTCTGTGATGGGATCTATGGGATGCAACCTGAACAGTGGGACCCCTGAGCCCTGTGTCCCACTGCCTGGGCTCCCTCTCACACTATGATGTTGTGAGGAGCTGTGAATCTCTGGCAGATATTGCACTTACACAGACATCTACAGGTAGGGACACATCCAACTGTTACATGAATGCTTCTCCCAGCCACTCATAACACTAATGATAGATAGAGAGCCTCCTGCCATTTCCCCCCAGCTCTGCAGCCTTGCACCCCTGGACCATACCATCTTGCCTTAATCAGAAGCCTGATCAGTGTGAGTTTATTACGCAGGGTCCACCTCTCCCTCACTGTGAATAGTACATGCACCAGCATTGTAATGGAGCTGCGATTTCCCAAGAACTTCAAGCAAAATACACCAGTTTCAGTACAGCGTAAAACAGATTTATTAACTACAGAAAGATGGAGTTTTAAGGATTATAAGTGGTAGGCATAAAAGAGCAAAGTAAGTTACCATGGAAATTAAAGATAAATTCACAATCTTAACTTTACACCTTATTACACTAGGCCGTAGTTCGGTTATGCCACAGGAAGGCTTAATGCTCGAGCTGCAGTGCATGCTGGGCAGGCTCTAGGCCGGGCTCCCCACAACAGGAGAGAAGAAGAAGACTGGGCCCCTGGAGGGGCAGGCTGGGGCTTCCTGGATCCCATTTGCTCACAGCTAGCGCCCTGCCCCCACTCCCAAGCCCCCAGGTCAGCCAGAATGGAGCAGCGGTTTTCACTCCACCAAGTCCACTTATGGCTTACAGGCAACTCCCAGACCCACCACAGCCCACCATGTCAGCCAGAAAGGAGCCCACTCAGCCTCACCACTGCTGCTTTTCCTTCCCCCTAGAACCCCTCTTCTCCTGGGCTGCAAGGAACCACCCCTGGGAAGCCAAGAGGCAGGCACAGGATTCTGCCTCCCAGCAGCCAACCGCACCTCCCCCGGCTTTGCAGAACGAATGGTGACGCTCTACTAACCCCACTTAGCCGCAATGATGTGCTTACTTTCTGCCCTGCCTTCCTCAGCTCGACTTTCCTCTTTTGCCCCATTCCTGCCTCACTTCCTCCTTTGGCAAGTCACGCAGAGGAGGCCAGCAGGAAGAGCCGGCCTCCACCGGCCAACCTCCAACAGCAGAGGAGGCCAAGCCACAAGCCTCCAAAAGGTGACACGCCGCACTCCTCTAGGTTCTCCAGCCTGACGCCAAGGTGCATTCTCCACTGCTGTCAGCACCCTCTGTCATGCGGGGGTTGGAGTTATCCCAGGGACAGGCCAATAGGAGAAGGAGGAGCATCTTCCTGAACAGCAAGGGGATCTGGCAAAAGGAAGCCAGCATGTTTCTGAACCAGGGACCTTTTGTGTGTTAGGCAAACGTGATAACCACTACACTACAGAAACTCCATCTGCTTGGCTGTTGCTCACCCTGGCACAGACCGATGGACAAACCTGGAGAAAGTGGTCACAGCCTTTCAATGGGTCAGCTGGCAGAGCAGAGCACTGGAGCCGGGGCTCAGGAAGTCGTCCTTACGTCGCCCTTGTGACTCCAGCTTGAGGGAGAGCTTCTTTTTCTTCCCCTTGCTGACAAAGAGCAAGAGAAGAATGAAAGGTCAGGTGGGCCAACTCGGTGCAGAAGCCCATGCTGCCTTTTCCTGCTGCATAGCCTGAAATGAGGGACTCGTGGCAGTTAAAGGAACTGCTGCACTTTCAGAAAACATCCCACCCGTGCACAAAGGGGGATAGACGAGCCTGTTAGTCTAGCACGCTCCCAACTGAACTACTTCAGCAGCTGCTCGGTTTCTTTTTGGCCTCCTGCTTTTCTGTCTGGGATGTTGTTGTCAGCTGTGGCACAGAAAAAGGACGTCATTGCGAGCGGCCCATGAAGACAAGATTCACTTTTGCCTTCCTTGCTTGGCTTTACTTGCTTCCTCACCCTATTCCTGCCTTAGTTCCTGGGTTACCAGAAGGCGACGGGGGGCCAGCACTCCCAGGAGGAAGTTGGGCAGCTAGACCCTGGTGGCAAAAGTCCTGCCGCCACTTGCCACCCCACTCTCTTCTCCCAGCATCACATATTGGCCACCAGGGACTTGGGGCCCAGCAGCGCAACGGAAGGCAGTGGACAGAGCCACCCTCACCTTGAAGCTCTGGCTCATTAAACCACATCTTCAGTCGCTGATGGCCAATGAGAGACCAACATCGCTTGCTATTTTAGCACTTGGAAATGCCATTGGTCAGTCACTGGATCTCTGTAATGCTGTTACAGAACAAATGAACATAGAATCTCAGTGTGACATTCTATACCTTTGGGGGAGCGGCTGTAACCCCCATAATCCTCATTTTCATATCATCGTGATCTTACATATAGAGCATGACTTGTAAGGTATCAGGGAAAGGATATGATCGGCTGAAAGTCACTTCTCTACCCATAGATGTATACCATTCATGCATATGAAGTTATGAGAATTGTGCAGTGTGGTTGACACTGTGCTGCAAGGTGGGGGAGTCAGCCAAATATTAGCTCCCCAGTGGCAACAGCAAGGAAAGTAACCAACACCCAGACAGGGTGTCAAACAACCCATCAACAGCCATTGTCCAGCAAGGGAGCTACAATGCAACGACTCACCTGCATGAGGACACTGCATGAGGAATTGCTCAGACTTGCTTGGAGAGACGCAGTGATGCTCACCTGACTCTGAAGGAGGGGGGAGCAAAGCCATGAGGGAAGAAAGGACATGATAAAAGGAGAGACATTCACCAGGCTTTATCTCTCTCTGTCACCTACATCTACAGCCACCCCCACACCAAGCAACTGAAGCGCTGATGAAAGGGGAGAGCCTGGCTGAAAAGCCACCAGCCAGCCTGTGGTGAGAAGCATCTGAGTTTGTAAGGGTACTGAAAGAGTTAAGATCAGCTTAAAATTAAAAGCAATAAGGAGTCTGGTGGCATCTTAAGGACTAACAGATTTATTTGGGCATAAGCCTTCGTGGGTAAAAAGCCCACTTCTTCAGATGCATGGAGTGAAAATTGCAGATAGAGGCATAAATATAGATTGGAACATGAAGTGACGGGAGTTACCGTACAAGAGGAGAACCAGTGTTGAAGGCTAATTCAGTCAGGGTGGATGTGGTCCTCTTCCCCATAATTGATGGGGAGGTGTCAATACCAAGAGAGGGAAAATTGCTTTTGTCGTGAGCCAGCTACTCCCAGTCCTTATTCAAGCTCAAATTAATGGTGTTTGTTAAGTTTGCAAATCAATTGCAACTCTGCAATTTCTCTTTGAAGTCTGTTTTTGAAGTTTTTTTGAATGGCTACTTTGAATTATTGGGTGTGAATGTGTAAATGTGCTATTGACTATACAAGTCCCATATGGTCTCATGATTTGGATTCCTGGTTTTCACCCATGTGGCCTGGGTTCAATTCTCATTGTGGAAACAATGTAGAGCTTTTGCTCAGAGGGGAGGCAGGAAATGAAAGGAATGGGAAGGGATCCTGCCAGCAGGGGAGTTGGACAGTGTTGGAAGGGGACCCCAGAAGTGGGGGTGGGGCAGTGGTCTGGGGGGAGATGAGGGAAGGATCCCAGCTCTATGGGAAGTTGACATTCTGGAGAGCACAGGCCTGGCATGGGGGGTGGGAAGAGTGAGTGTGTCCCTCTAAACTCACCACCAGCAGACTAGGCAGGCTTGGAAGAATTACGTATTTGTTGGTAAATGTCAATTTCTGTGTAAACACATGACCCAATGGCAAAATCTTTCCATCGATAATCATCAAAACTAACACATGGGCAAAGTAAGAAACATGTTGCTTGAGAACTTATCCTATTCTAATCCTCTAGGGTTCCCTTTTGCCTTAGGCACCACCACGTGGGCATTTCATATCTCTCCTCATTTTCACACAGACACAATGTCCTTTGCACAGATCCATGAACAGCAAAACCTCCCTGTGTCTATTGTCTGAGCCAGGGCATTCGATTCCACTGAAACCTTCTCTCCTGCAATGGCAATGGTCAGACAGAGGGAATGCGTCCACCTTCCCCTTGGCAGTGAGATATTCACTCTCCTCTTCATGCTGCTGTTGTTATTCCATGAGTCATCAAGGATGGAATAAAAAGCTGAGTTTCTCCAGGGTGAGGAAAGAAAGGAGCCACCAACGCCCTCAAAAATCTCAATGCCCAGAGAAAACCTGCCTCTGTTATTGGACTCCCAGAGGTGCTGGCAATACAATGGGAAAAGGGACTGTCTGAATTGCCAAGGCAGGGAATGAACAATCTACAGCAACATCATTAACCACAAACACACTCTAGCCATGCTCCAGCCAGTAGGGAAATGGGCAGGAATTCTTGCGGTTCAGCCATGGCCACACGTACAGAGCTGCACAGCAGTGAGTGTGCTGGGGAAGCTGGTCTGAGCAAACAATGTGTAATGACCCTTCAGTGAGAACAGAACCAGAGTGTAGAAAGGCCCCTCTGTTAAATGGTTGTGGCTGAGGCCTTAGGTAGCTGGGCTAGAAAACCATGGGGGTCTTTCTGTGAAGGTTTGATCCTTGCTAGCTACGCAAGGCTGGTGTGTGGTGTCTCCACGGCTGTACTTTCAGGGTCTGATCACAACAGTGCCATAGGGAGCCAAGCCTAGACATATTCAGAGGCCAAGGCCAGGTCAATATTTCAAACAGTGAGTCTATGCTGCTGCAGCTCAGTAATGGAGATGCTCTGTGCCAGGGTTTCTCAAATGTCCTTTCACTGCAACCTCCTTCTGCCAAAATAACTTAATACGTAGCCCTGGAAAGAAGCACCAAGCTCCTGCACGCGGGGGCGGGGGGGGGAAGTGCCAAAGACTGAGCCCCAGTGGGGGGAGGGCAAAACCAAAGCCTGAGGGATTCAGCCCTGGGTGGGGGGGCTCAGACTTTTGGCTTCAGCCCCAGGACCCAACAAGTCTAATGCCAGCCCTGGTGACCCCATTAAAACAGGGTCATAACCCACTTTGCTTTCCTGATCCACAGCTTAAGAACCACTGCTCCATGCTGAGGGGGGAGAGTTTTCCCGTTGGTGTAGTCAATCCACTTCCCCAGGAGGTGGCAGCTCTGCCATGGGGAGAAGCTATATCAGTGGGGGTGCAAGCTGTGGTGTTTACCACATTTAAGAAGTTTAATCAAACCCCATTTTTAAAACCACCTGTGGTCTGGGAATGGCAAAGGAGCTCGATGAAGCAGGGTCTGTCCTTCAAAATCCTGGAGATCACAATTCCATATTCCTGTTGTAATGGGGGTATAGCTCAGTGATAGACTGTTTGATTGCAGATCAAGTGGTCTTTTGTTCAAACCCAGGTGCCCTCTTGAAAAAAAAATTAATTTCTATTCTCCATTATGTTCAGGAGCTCCACCGTACAAGGATGCTTGAAATGAATGTGAACACTCAACATTTCACTGTCCAAATGCATAAAAACCTAGCAAACCTGTCCATCAGCTGAAATCAGTTCCAATCCTCTAAGTGTCTAGTTTATGTTTTCATCAATTAAACAAAGGTATCATTCCCTGAAGCAGAGCACAAGTTTGAAATACAGGCAGCATAGAGCCAATATTCATAACGTCAACTACAAAAAACGATACACATCTAGAGATAGCATCATTATAATCTGCCAGTCAGAACCTCTCCATAGACCCCCTTACACAACCACTTCTCTGTAATATTGGCTGCAAATATTGGTGGTTGCAATGGTGATCTATACAGTTACAGATTATATCAATAACTTCACAGGAGGTGACACAGCATCAGCGAGACTGATACTGGAATACTGCCTCCAGTTTTGGTGTCCTCGTTTGAAAAAGATGTTGTGAAATTGGAGCTGGGGCAGCAAAGAGCTGTTGCCGGCTCAAAGAGCCCGAGGCGGAGCAACAGCAGGGTTCGTTGCCCGGTGTGCGTCGCACTAATTATCACACCAGGGTGGAGAAGCAAAACCAGGTTTATTTGGGCCCCAAATATGGTGCCAGGGAGAAAAGCATTCTCAAATCCTGCACACCCGCGCGCAGGCGGGGTCCCAGCATTTATAACCCCCTTGTTTGTGTAAGCCTTTTGTTCGGTTTTCCCCCTCACCCCTCCCTTCCCAGCAGCAGCTACATTAGGCATTACATTTCAGCGTGTTAGAAAAGGTCTCATCCACAAGCTTATCTCTGGCCTTCACAGAACAAACGCATACAGATTTTCCTTCCCCCTCTCCCCCTCCTCCCCGCCGCTTCTGCTGTTTCAAACTCCTACATTTGCAAGCTGAGATTGCTGACAGTTACACATTTTGCTTACAGTCTGTTAGCATCTTAGGCTGGTTAAAGTTCACAGCATGTAAGAACTTTGGTTCACTTCAGGCCCAAAGTCACAACTTTGGTTTACTCAGGCCTAGTGGCACCAACAATTCCCCCCTTTGAGAATACTCAACAAACTTTTGGCGAGTTTTCTCAAACTTTAAAAACAAAAAACAATGAAGCTTTACAGATATATGTACAACTGCTCTTTTGAGCTTAGTTACCCCCAACCCAGGAATGAATGCATGGACAAAAGAGTGGAATGTTCATTTAACAACTAAGGGATTGGGACACTGACTATAAATCAGGTAGGTATACCAAGTGGTTTAATTTCCCAGATGTCTCGGTGAATAATTCAGTCCCACATGCATGCTTCCCATGGACCCAGCAGGATTCGGTATGTGGGAACCACACCCACCCTAACCGGTCCATATGCTTGGAAGGAGCACTCTGAATGTCCCCACTTCCATCCAGAAAGTGTCCAAGTATGTCTTCATGACCACAGATCAGATGGTACTCCTGATGCATCTGTAAGGGCAGTGGGCCAAGTCTGGTCTAGATCCCACTGCAATACCTTCCCAGCCTCAGTGATATTCAATACCATCTCTGTCAGTAACTTCTGGGTCATAGAACTAAGGGCTGAAATTACATGTAACTCACCAACTCCAGCCTGTACTTAAAATAGCTGAGTTTCAAGAATAAGGCTAGTAGCCTTTTCTAGTTGGCCCAATTTCTTATCATGTTCTTGGCTTTTAGATATTGGCCCTAGCCCACAGGGATCTGCTCAATTCTTTTTCTTTCCAGAGGAAATAACCCAGGCCCTCTGTTGTGCTAATCTAATGGCAGCCCCTTGTGAGCAATCTGGGTATGTAGAAGTGATTTGAAAACTGGATAAGGGCAATGTCATTTAAAATCCAATTAGGAGGGCAATACATACTGAAGGATTTATCCAAAACACAGGGCACAGCCTGTAGATTAAACCCCAAAAGTCAATTAATACCACATTCCCAATCATGGGTCCCATAAATTTCTTCCTTGCCAGTGTACAATTCTTTGTTTCTTCACCAGGGTCAGTTCTCAATGTCCTTTTAGTCAGGAATTCCTGGACTTTGGCAATGTCAGTGGAGTGAGTGTTTCTTCTTCTTTCCCAAAACAATTGTGGTTTAGCATCCTACAGGGGAGAAGTTTCCAGCACATATCACCCTGTAATGGCTTTGCTTTTTCTAGAAAAGTCTAAAGGCACAGTTGGTCTGTCAGTGGACAAGGGAGAGGTTGTCCAGAAGCTGTCCAGAAGCACAGTAGAACTAGAAGAAAGAATAGGCTAATCATCAATAGGAAAATTCTTCTGATGTGGAGGGGTCTTTTTGCAGTGAGAATCCTGGGTCCAAGCAGTCAGTCTTTGGTACTTCACAGCAGTGTTGGTAGACAGGACTTGGAAAGGGCCTTTCCAGCGTGGAGCCAAGGCAGTCTTTCGTTGATGGATCTTTATGTAGACCCAGTCTTCTGGTTCCTAGGAGTGGTAGGACTGCTAGGATCTTTGGGTTGTTTCTTCTTTACCTGTGAGAAAAAAACCTAACACATTGCATTAGTGTCTTTGCAGATTTTACAAATTTTATAGTTGCATGGGCAAATTTAAGTCCCCCCTTTTTCTGGTTTTTAGCCAAGTAATGGTTCTTATACTTATTAGTGCCAAAGGAAGGGCATCTGGCCACTTTAAGTTTGTCTCAGCACAAATCTTGGCCAGTTCATTTTTAGCATGTTAACTATTCTTTTTTTTTCTCAGTTAATTTATTCTTTTTCCTTTTCCCATTTTTTTCTTTAACCTATAAAGGAAACTTTTACTTATACACCTTTTGTTAACAATAAACACATACACAGTACATTAGTTTTATTTAACATATGCCACATATACCCTTTCACTAAAATAACCTTATTACAGAGCTTTAGAACAACAAGCCAGGACAAGCACACCCACTTTGATGAGTTCATTCAATACAACCTCTAGTCCAATAGCTTTCCACCATCCCCAGGCCTCTGGCTAGAAGTCTGAGGTAGCCAGAAGGATCCCATGTCCAATATGGGGAGTGGGTTAACTTTCCATGTCCTTGCTTTCAAAGACTGTTAGTATGCAAATTTTAATAACCATTCTAAATTAAAAGATTTGGCTAATGAAGTTTCTTTCTCTTACTTAAGAAAATGTATTAGACTTTAGTATATCACATTTTTCTGATATATCCAAACACTTTGTATTCTAAATTGAACAAAACAAGTATCTGCATTTCAATTTAACACTGCCACTTGATTTTAAATTAGACCATCCCATAAAAATATTAAACACAACAATTCTGGCCACTTGAGACAAACACCACAAGACAGAACATAGAACACAAAACATAATTGTTACTCTGTCAGTGAATGCATGATATGTTGAATGCTGTTCAGCTGGCCATTAGTTTTCTTTGATTATCTGAAAGACAAAACAAAAGTCTACCCCTTCTGGGCAGTCAATCATTACTTAAAATATACAAATACTCTTGTTAATTCAGGAGAATTACCCCATATTTTCTTTGCCTGAATTTATTTACAAACATTTCAAAGACACCAAAAACTTTTCTCTTTAGCATTTTTACAAAGTTCAACTGCTGTTCCCTCCAGCAACTAAAGAGTTAACTTTTCACTTTCCCTTAAAAATCACTTGCTCTTCCCTTAAATCACTTGCTTTTTCCTTCAGCAGCCACTTACCAATTCAAATCACCATTCCAAATATCCTCCTGAGTATTTGAAATTTCCATGCTTATACTCACTTACTCCTTTTCACTACACCCTCAAAAGTTTCCAACCTGTTTTCCCATCTCTCTGTTGCCTGTCCGCCTGGGCCCAATCCTGCTTTTCTCGCTGAATCGTCCCTATCCTGGACACAAACTTATTCCACTACCAGTTTAGCTAGGAGGGTGGGCTTCACAACTAGCCCCCACCCTTCTGGTCTTTTCCCTAAAACATTTTACTCCCAAAACTACTCAAGTCCTCCCTAGTAAGGCTTGCCACCTGGCAAAAATACACGGCCATTGGGTAAAGGCCATTTACTTAACACACAATCCAAACTCCTAAAGGGGGTCTACCCAGAGACCCACCCATTTGTCTGCTGACACTTAAACAGAAAAGAAAATTACACAGAGAGCAGAGAAAATTACAGTCTACGCCAGATTTTTCCACTTCTAGTACATTGTCCGTCACGGGGGGGGAGGGGGGGGCGGGACAGAATTATCTCAATACAACCTCAGAGCTTCATCGCACACATGGCTTCCACCCTGAGGAATTACGAACGAGAAGTTCAGTTCCGCCCACACACCCAACGCCCAAATAAACAGAGCAGAAAAACCAACAGTAACCGGTTAAACAGAACAGAGCTAAAACTAGATAGTGCACCAAAACCAGATAGTGTTTCCTTATTCTATTAGGGCTCACCTTTAACCATACAATCCTTATCATATAATACCAAACAATACCAAACACAGCAAACATAAAATAACAAGGGTAAAACAGATAGATGGTGTAAATTCTGCAGGGCTCCCCCATTCTCTATTGCTCACCAAACTGTGACAAATTTCTGTTACCAATTATCCCTTATGTCAGGTGATCAAACTGACATTGCAGGACGGGGGGGGGGGGGGTAGAGAAATCACACCATATCACCAAATTTTAAAGCTTCATTAAAAATAATAAAACAACAATGGAGAGTATTGGGAACACTCCCACATCACTCAGGGAAAATATGAATGCCCCAAGCCTTAAGCCACTGTAATACTTACACATATCCACACTGGCATGTCTGTGTATAATGTTCAGAGAAGGGAAATAGGTGGACGGGAGATTATCCTGTATACAGCTTGTCCAGAATTTCCAACATGCTTCCACTCTTGGGATGGCTGTTCTTTTACACCCTGGAATCTCCTTTCAGAGATTCCAGTTCAGGTCAGCTGCCCTATGGCTTCGGGGTTGCAAAAACTGTTGGATCTCACTGAACCGTTAAGCTTTGCAAATGCAATCTCAGTTTTGTAACTTGTACTGCCTTTGGTTTGCCTTTGTCCCTGTTTTCCACAACCAGCTGGGGCTGAAAGCAGTTTTACTTAGCATAGTTTGTGCAGGCTCTTGACCTTGTACGCAGAGCAGCTCTCTCTTTATCTCTGGGGTTAGCCGAGTTTCAAATTAACCCGTTCCTAGACAAATTGCTCACACTGTGTCAGGCTTTTCTTTGTGATTAAAAGCTCCTCTGAGATATATGATCTTATCTAGATTGAAGATACCTTCTAATGGGCACTGTTTAGATGGATTTTCACACATGTGAAGATTCCAATTCTCTGAATACCTGCAGGTTTTAGGACCATAATGTACGTACATGTACTATGCTGGGGTACCCTTAGGGGGTGAGGTAGAATTTTTAGACTGTCCCTTACCCATTTTTCCACTTACACACACAGAGAGGGTACCCTGTCCACGCTAGCGGCTCATAAACTAAGAATCTCTCCCTACAGAACATTCACATAGGGGAGACTAACGAGGATGACTGACTCTCCTACATCCCCTTTCAGCAAAGAGCGTCGGCTAGTCTCTGAGAGACACAGCGCCGCATACTCTAATTGCATCCAATGAGATGATCAGACTGTCAGTAGCCCACACGGAAAGGAAGGGGGGGAGGGAAGATGGGTTCACACATTCCTAGACCCAGGCAGCTTCCTCGCCGGACGATGCCAGGCTGAGTCAGCCCACCGTGGATCGGATCTCCTAAAGATCCACTAGTTACTGGGCTTGCGTTAGACTACTCCTGATCATTAGCAATCGCTTCACAGGGTAATCTGGGCGTCTTCCAGTAACGAACACTCACACAGGTATACACACACACACACACACCAAGGCCATTGTTTCCTATTGCCACGATGCATCTTATCTTGCTGCACAGTCAATAAATTCAAATGGCATGAGCCCAGCAGAGACAGACATTCCCACGGACAGTTCTCCTCCCAGTGCAGCTCTGGGGCATATGATGAGGGACTTTTTACAAGAGCTCTACATACAAACAGCTTCAGAAGCTACCCATTCGCTGACAAAACAAAAGTAGTTGAAGGATCATGCTGTAATTAAGTGATTCTTCTGGTGGCCACCTTTCCTGGCTCTCTAACTGATACTGAGGCCAGTCTACCGTACAAAATCTTTTCAGTTTACTTTTAGTCAATGGATCTGATTCAAACACTCTCCAATTCATCAGAATGCATTCTAGGGGCGTACACTTTGCCCTACTAACCTTACCCTGTCCTTGCCCCATACCATGGGCTTGCCCTTGACCCACTATAGGACGCTCTCTTGTCTAGTGGGAATTACAACGGCTGGGCGTCCCCAGCCTCAGGCAAAAGTCCACACCACTGGACTGTTCCTACCTTTTCCACAGGACCGGTTCCTCACCGTCGCCCGCAGCTGCTTCTCCACTATCTGAGTGCGTTGCACCATTGTGCCCTCCAAGGTCAGCCTGACGCGTCTCTGCCAAGGCCCCCGGTAAAGGCACCGGTGCGCGCTGGGCATCGGCTGTGACCTTCGTCCACTGGCCATTGGAGGAGTCCGGGCAAGGCACAATTTTGCCTCGAGCCCACCCAGGGACGTCAAAACTGTTGCTGGCTCAAAGAGCCCGAGGCGGAGCAACAGCAGGGTTCGTTGCCCTGTGTGCGTCGCACTAATTATCACACCAGGGTGGAGTAGCAAAACCAGGTTTATTTGTGCACAAAGAAAGGGTGCCAGGGAGAAAAGCATTCTTAAATCCTGCACACCCGCTCACAGGCGGGGTCCCAACATTTATACCCCCCTTGTTTGTGTGAGCCTTTTGTTCGGTTTTCCCCCTCACCCCTCCCTTCCCAGCAGCAGCTACATTAGGCATTACATTTTAGTGTGTTAAAAAAGGTTTTTATGCACAAGCTTATCTGTGGCCTTGACAGAACAAATGCATACAGATTTTTTTTCCCCTTCTACCCCTCCTCCCCGCCGCTTCTGCTGTTTTAAACTTCTACATTTGCAAGCGGAGATTGCTGACAGCTACACATTTTGCTTGCAGTCTGTTAGCATCTTAAGCTGGTTAAAGTTCACAGCATGTAAGAACTTTGGTTCACTTCAGGCCCAAAGTCACAACTTTGGTTTACTCAGGCCTAGTGGCACCAACACCTGTGTAACGAGAATGCCAAGGATTTTCCAGGCCTGTAACACTCGCTTCCTTCCCTCTGCAGAAACGGAGCCTTAGAGCAGCCCGGATCCAGCATGGGAGCTGAGACCCCACGGGGCCCTGGGAGCTGTAGTTCCTTGGCCAGCTCCCTGCCTTGGAGCAGGGAAGGAACTACATTTCCCATCATTCCCTTGGCTGCTATCAACAGGAAAGGGAGGGGGGAAGCTGTGAGACTCCATGCGCTGCAGCTTGCTGTGGCTGGGGAGCTGGCTGCTAGAAGGGGGTGGCAGTGTGAATGGGGAACAAGTGTGCCCAAGGAGTAGAAGGCTTTGGCCCAGGTAGCACCCTCAAAAGACTTCCCCAGACTGGTTTAGGGATGCTGGTGTGACCTCGCCTGGCAGCCCCCAAGGAAGGAACTGGGTGGACTAAATGGACAGTGTCCCCCTTCTATCTGAAGCCTGGCAAGGGAGGTATGTGGATTCCACCAGAAGTTAAAATGGTAAGTAAGGGAGGGGAGGCTTTACTAGAGGACCTGGGCAGCTTCAGAAACAGCACAGGAGGATTTCCACTTCTGAGCCATGAAAATAGAAATTGACTTTTTCCTTTCCAGATTTAGCTAATGTTCAGAAAGGGAATCTAGCGCCTGCCTTCCAGATTTGAACACCCTCAAAATTCAGGAGTGCTCAAGCTCAATTTGGGCAGCTGTTACTTCATTTCTCCCAAATCAAATATGCTGATCCACTATCATTTGCTGTAGAAAAAGTAGGATAAAATTGAGCAACAAATGCTGGGGTCTTCCCAGTGCTCACTAGGGCTGGAATTGCTATTTTCAACAGCCATTACCATTTTTTTAAAGTTTTGCTTGTTTAAAAGGAAGACAGTGATATTGCACTGGCAAATCCCCCATAGAAACAAAGAATGGAACAAAAGAATAATAAAGGCACCTCAAGTTTTCCTCATTTATGTAGGACAGTCTTATAAGATGGATCCAGACATCTTCCAATCACACAAGCTGAAAATTATTCCACTTTACTGCAGTAACCATGCGGAACCAGTCCTGTCTGTGTTCTGTGCGCATCCAAAATCCCTGCTGAACTCAGAATCACCATCTCACCATCTCTTTTGTGACCATCTCACCTGATATGTTCAGCCCTTGTAAGGGAAGCAGGTTCACATTTAGTAATTGGGTGGGAAGCGTCTCAGAAAAAGTTAGGTGCTGTAGGAGGTGTTGCTTATTCACTAGGTGATGTGAGACCTTCCTGTTACACTAGTAAACCAGTGCTACACAGCAGGCACTTTGCTCCTGGAGTCTAGAATGGGGCCTTTGCGTCTATACACAGCCCATTAAAGACAATGAAAAGCCTCCCACTCACTTCAACAGGCTTTGGCCAGAACTGGTTATACACGGGGTAACCCCACTGTCTTCACAGGGTCCTGGTCTCACAGCGGAGGGGGGGCATGTGAGCTTGTTGCAGAGCTGCTGCTCCGGGACGGGAATCTCCTGGCATCCCAGCCTCCAAAATCATCCAGGCTTCACTTTCTGCACGACTAGGTGCTGGCTGAGGGGGGCGTGGGAATTGGTGGCCTCTGCTGCAGGTGATGGGAATCGCAGGTATTTAAAGCCATGGCCTAGAGGAGGGAAGTGCCTAACTGCAGAGTCTGCAGCTGCCTAGGGCCAGGGCTGAGGATTTAGAGTCCCTAGTGCTGCCGTTGCAAGGTTCAAGCAATGCCGTGACTGGTGACATGGGGGGGTGGGTACTGGAGACATGGCTAGAGAAGGTCTGAATGAGGAAGGAGATAAATCTGGGAGTTTCCTTGATTGCTATGAAAGTTCTGCTCACTGTGGACACTGGTAAACCCACATGGGTGTACAGCTCAATAAGAAAACCCGGGGCTGAGGAGCTGTGTATAGCAATGCATATAGTCATGGAGGTGTGTGATCAAAATGAAAAATGTCTCTGAGGTTCAGTAGCGGGTATCCTATGGCACCAATGGCACTGCCCCACCAGGCCCACAGTGACTATATAGGGGCCTACAAATATGTTTGGTACCAGGACCCACAGAAGGTTAATCTGGTCCTGACTGCCTGAGCACTATTTCAGCCCCACATTTTTGGGTGGACCTCCCACAGTGGGAGCTGCAGAGCCCTCCCCATAACACACACACACACCCCATCCTACCTCCTGGTGTTGGGAGGAACAGGAGAAAGGACAAAAGAAGCAAGAGAAGAAGCGAAAGGAGGGAGGGAGGGATGGAGGAAAGGTGAAACAAAAGGACAAACCCTAATGTCCCCAATGATTCTAAGGGACAAAATCCCAGGTGTGCAATAAAATTCTGCCTCCTTAAGCTCGTGTTTTCCATGCCTAGAATTCAACTCCCACCAGATGGATCAGACTGAACAGGTTTCAAACCTCGAGGAAGCTCTTACCTTCTAAACAGGGACGGCTGTTTTCTAGTAAAATCACTGAAAGGGAAGGAGAAAACTCGAAAGAGGTTCCTCCTGGTGCTCACGTCCGTGAACCCGAATACTCCCTCAGTCCTCAAAGAGAGACCTGGAGAAGGAGACTTGCTGCAGCAAAGCCACAGGGGTCTCTGAGGTTTCCCTGGCCCCTCGCCCCTGTCGTGCCTGGCTGATGTCAGCATCTCTCTGTGAGGTCACCACCTCCCCACCACCTTGGACCAATAGTCTGAGGTCCTGCAAAAGGCCTTTGTGATGTCACTGCCACACCCCTCCCTTGCTGTGCCAATGTCCTGCCCCGGCCAGGCCCTTTGGAGGTTTGAGCTACTCCCTGTGGATCACCCCACTCAAGGAGCTTTTCTGCAGAGCATCCTAAGGCTGTGGCTACACTTAGCACTTCAAGCGCTGCGCGGCAGCGTTTTGGGCGCTAAGTGTAGTCAAAGCGCCAGCGCTGGGAGAAAGCTCTCCCAGCACTGTCTGTACTCCACCTCCCTGTGGGGAATAACGGACAGCGCTGGGGCTTTGACCACACTGGCGCTTTGCAGCGCCGCAATTTGCAGTGCTGGAGAGGGTGTGTTTTCACACCCTGCTGCAGCGCTGCAAATTTGTAAGTGTAGCCAAGCCCTCAGATGTCTGAGCACACGAGTGCCATGGCAACGAACTGACACACGTGACACCAAAATGAGATCATTAATATACTAACCTAGAGGAGAAGGACACTGCAGCATTAGTAGGGGAGAACCCCCTACTGAACATGCATTACACCTAGCAGCGTCAGCAGAACATATCGGCTTCACAACTAAAGAAAGGGATCTGCACGTGGCTGTAGACCAGTGGCTCCCAACAGGGTGCCCACGAGCACCATGGCGCCCGCTGGGGCATTTATGTGCGCCCACCTACTGCCCAGCAGGGGAGAGAAGCTGTGGCCCTGCGCCTGACGTGGACAGAGAACTCAGGCTGCAGGCACCGGTGCTCTCTGTCCCTGGCAGGCGCGGGGCTGCAGCTTCTCCGGGGCTGCAGGCTGCGGGCACCGGTGCTCTCTGTCCCTGGCAGGTGCGGGGCTGCAGCTTCTCTCCGGCTTCTCCGGGGCTGCAGGCTGCAGGCGCCGGTGCTCTCTGTCCCTGGCAGGCGCGGGGCTGCAGCTTTTCTCCAGCTTCTCCGGGGCTGCAGGCTGCGGGCACCAGTGCTCTCTGTCCCTGGCAGGTGCGGGGCTGCAGCTTCTCTCCGGCTTCTCCGGGGCTGCAGGCTGTGGACGCTGGTGCTCTCTGTCCCTGGCAGGCGTGGGACTGCAGCTTCTCTCCGGCTTCTCCGGAGCTGCAGGCGCCGGCGTTCTCTGTCCTTGGCAGGCACGGGGCCGCAGCTTTAAAGCTGGAGAGAAGCTGCAGCCCAGCCCCGGCCGGGAACAGAGAACTCTGGGGCTGCAGGCTTCAGTCTATGTTAAAGGAAGGATAATAAATATATTTGGACCAGCAGTTCAGCAATGTTTTACTTTTTTAAAAATAAAGAAGATGAAAACTGCTTATGATATTTATTTTGTAAAATATTTTGTAGATAAAAAAGAGCAAATTGACATGGGAAGGTGAAAGAGTAATTGCTGAATAATTTAGTTAATACCTTTTACATGTAAAATTACCGTTTTTATCTTATGGATTCATATATTATGTAATATTAAATGACTTTTTTGTATATTTAATGTACAAACAGAAAATAAGCCTTGAAAAATGGTTGGCGCCCGCCACACTCTTCTGAAAACATGAATGTGCTACTGGCCACAAAAAGGTTGGGAACCACTGCTGTAGACAGATCAATGCAAAGCTCCACTCACTGCACAGCTGCCAGCAGAAAAGCGAACGTGTTCAGATTCACAAGGAATGGGATGGAGAATAACACGGAACATTTGTATATAAATCAGCAGCAGGGCGGGCGGGTGACTGGCAGGTGGGGGCGCTGGGCAGGGGCAGCAGCGGGGGGTGGGGGCGCTGGCGCAGCAGGAACAGGCCGGTGGAACCTGGGGCCGGACAGTCTCCGGGGGGGACTTTCCCCTCGGGTCCCTTCCCGGCCTCGCTGCGGGCAGAGCCCGGCCCCGCCTCCCCCCCACAGGCCGCTGCGTCTCGGGCCCCGTGAGCTGCTCCCGGGGTCTTGGGCTCTGGCGCGAGAGGGACGCGCCCCAGCCGCGCCCCAGCCTCGAATATCCTGGGCTCACCTTGGCTACTACAGCACCGCACACGGGATATTTTAAATCTGTCCTTGAGAACTGGGGAAGAAATAGGTCTAAAAAGAAATATTTGATAATGAGAGAAAAGCACCCGGTTCTGAAGAGATTTTATACCAAGTAAGTGACGGTAGTTGGACAGTGTGACGGGATTGTATATGAAAGTTCCATAAACAGACAGTAATAATTCCCCCCCCCCCCCTTCACAGGGGCAGCAGGGAGCCCTTTGGGGAGGTGCTTTAAGAGGCTACGTGAGGGAGTATGGAGCAGGAAAACTCCTGGTAGTGGGGCAGCAGCAGCAGGGTGGGGGTGACTGGCAGCTGGGGGCGCTGGGCAGTGGGGCACCAGCAGCAGCAGGGCAGGAGGGTGACTGGCAGCTGGGGCGCTGGGCAGGGGCAGCAGCAGCAGGGCGGGGTGACTGGCAGCTGGGGGCGCTGGGTGGGGCGCTGGGTGGGGCAGCAGCAGGGCGGGGGTGACTGGCAGCTGGGGTGCTGGGCAGGGGCAGCAGCAGCAGGGTGGGGTGACTGGCAGCTGGGGCGCTGGGCAGGGGCAGCAGCAGCAGGGGCGGGTGACTGGCAGCTGGGGGCGCTGGGCAGGTGGGGCAGCAGCAGCAGCAGGGGTGACTGGCAGCTGGGGGCGCTGGGCAGGTGGGGCAGCAGCAGGGGCGGGTGACTGGCAGCTGGGGCGCTGGGCGGGGGCAGCAGCAGGGGCGGGTGACTGGTAGCTGGGGGTGCTGGGCAGGGGCACCAGCAGCAGGAGGGGTGACTGGCAGCTGGGGCGCTGGGCAGGGGTGCAGCAGCGGGGGGTGGGGTGACTGGCAGCTGGGGGCGCTGGGCAGGGGCAGCAGCAGGGGCGGGTGACTGGCAGCTGGGGGCGCCGGGCAGGTGGGGCAGCAGCAGGGGGCGGGTGACTGGCAGGTGGGGGCGCTGGGCAGGGGCAGCAGCCGGAGGGGGCGGTGGGCGGGGCAGCAGCCGGAGGGGGCGCTGGCAGGGGCAGCAGCGGGGTGGGGGCGCTGGGCGGGGAGTGACTGGCAGCTGGGGGCACTGGGCGGGGGCAGCAGCAGGGGGTGACTGGCAGCGGGGGCGCTGGGCGGGGGCAGCAGCTGGGGGCGCTGGCGCAGCAGGACCAGGCCGGGGAACCTGGGGCCGGACAGTCTCCGGGGGCACTTTCCCCTCCGGTCCCTTCCCGGCCTCGCTGCGGGCAGAGCCCGGCCCCGCCTCCCCCCCACAGGCCGCTGCGTCTCGGGCCCCGCGAGCTGCTCCCGGGGTCTCGGGCTCTGGCGCGAGGGGGACGCGCCCCGGCCGCGGGCAGGGACCGGCACACGGGAGGGGGCGGGGCCGGGGGGGCTCCGGGCGGGGCCGCTGCTCCTGGGGCGGGTCTGAGACGCGCCGGCTGGGGGCGGGGTCTCTGCGAGGAGCGGGGATGAGATGGGGCCTCCCTTACCTGGGCTGCGGGAGGGGTGGGGGGGACGCGCCCTCGGGGCACGCTGGGAGTGGTAGTTCCTGATTCTCCACGACGCGGACGTGACGTCACGTGGGGAGGCGGAGGCGGGCTGCGAAGGAGCGTTGGGCGCTGCGGCTCTGCCTGGCTCGCGCGGGGCCGTTGGAGCCTCTCCCGGGCCGGAGACGGGTTGGTGCCGGTGGAGCTCTGGGCATGCGCAGATCGCGGCGGGAGAGCCCTTCATTACCCGGGGGGTCCCTGCGTGGGGCGGGCGGGAAATGTCTGTGCAGCCCGGACATGGCCGGGGCAGGTGACCCCGAGGAGCGAGGAGAGAAGGGGGCTGAGATCCTCGGATTTACCGCTGCCCCCTCCCGTGGGGACCCCCCTCCTCCCCCGTCCTGCCCCCTTTCTCCCTAGAGAGCCACGAGCAGCGCCCAGGGTGACCCCCCCTCCCCCAACCCCTGAGAAGTTACCTGCCCCCCCCGATTGTGCCCCATTTTCTCTCCCCTTCGCCAGTGTCCAGCTCGCACTGTGGCTCTGGGGGTATCTGGGGTCCCTGGCCAGGGACTCTGGGGACCGGGTGCCAGGGAAGATCTGGCAGGACCCTGGCTGGGGTTTTGGGGGTGTCTGGGGGCCCTAGCTGTGGGGTCTGGGTACTGGGGGGTGTCTGGGGGCTGCTACTAACCATGATCCTTCTCCCTGATCAGTTTGTGCCAGAGTCCTGGCTCCAAGCACGGCCGGGCATTCCCCAGCCACAGGCCCTGTCACTGTGATAACTTTCTATCCACTTATCAGACACTGTGAGGTGAAATCACTGATTTTTCTTTTTCTCCCCTCTTGAAAATTGCAGGAACTTCTGGTTCTGTTTGGAAAATTTGTGCCCCCAGCCCTTGTCCTAGATCTGGGGGGGGGGGGGGGGATCAGCACTGCCACACAATGGTCCCTTCCACAGCATTCTGGACTCATTCTTTTTTAACTCTGGTTTCACTGAGACCATTGTTAATCCAGAGTCACTGTATGGAAAGACAAGGAGTGACTCTGGATCGACAGTGGGGCAAATGAGATTAGCAATTCTCCCTGTGAGGAGGGGCTCTCATTAGCTGCTAAAGGAGGGAAGCTGCTCAAACGCTCTGTCCCTCTCTGCTCAGGATACTGGGGTTCAGCTTCCTGGGTCAGATGCTGCAGCCTCCATTGTGATCTGGGAGACCAGGCTTAGCAGCTGCTGCTCCCCCAGCGGGGTTCTGTGCTGGGAAGTGACCTGAATTAAAGCTGCTTCTCTGCCTGGCCCAGGGGATGACTTTCTCCTGCTGGTCCTAGCCCCCTAGGGCAGCCCTGGGCCCTGTTAATACTAAATTCTGAGCCAGAGTCTGCAGGTAACTGAAAGACCTCAGGGAAAGTGCTGGGGACTGGCAAGAAAGTGACTCTGCACAAACAGCCCCTCCTCATTTCTCCTCCCAGTAGCAATTGCCAGGAGAAAATCCAGTCCTGGGAGAGCAAAGCCCCCAGGAATGGGACTGTCCCAGCCAGAGGGGCAGGGAGAGAGGACAGGGGAAGGAGAGTCTGAAAGGGGCAGTGGGATAAATGAGGGGGGAGAGATTTCCAGCTCTCTAATCCACCCAGACACATATATTGCTGCATCCCTGGGCAGAACCACTTTCCAGTGAACAAAACAAGGATCAGAGAGGAAAAGCCAGTTCCTGACTCCATATTCCCCCTGCTGGGGTGTGGCTGCCATGGGGCCAGTGTCTGAGGGAATCCCCCACAGTGACTCCTTTGGTTCTGCTCTTTTCTAGCCTGGCAAGAAAGTGACTTCTGTTCAAAGACTTGTTACAGGGTGAGGGGAGGGAGAAGGGAGGTTAAAAATCTCTCTGTGGGCTTAACCTGGCAGGAGGGGCCAGGTCTACACTGTAATAAAGAGATCAGGCATTTTCCCAGGATGGCAGAATCTAGGATGTCTGTCATGATGTGAAATTAACTAAAGCCTGTTCTGAAACCCCCACAACTGCCCTTCTCATCCAGACAGGCTGCAGAATGACGTCCATGTTTCACTCCAGCTCATCCCATCCTCTCATGGGAGAGGGAAGAGAAATGGCTGCAGAGGAGCCTGTTCAGGTAGAGATTATCGGGGAGTTGCTGGTAAATTCCTGCTGGAGGAGAGGGACAGCAAATACACCGGAGATGGAAAGGGTTGTGCAGTCTGGTTTGGAGGTTGGAGCGGGGCAGGAAATGCACAGGGTGGGAAAGGGAGGAGGACAGAGTGTGGCAAACCTGCTGGGAGTTGTTTATTAAGTGCCCTAGATTCTAGGAACAGACCCATGAGATTAGGAGGTGGAAATGCCCTAATTTGTGAAACAGAAAATAACCCTCCTACATGGGGCTAGGAAAGCTGACCAGACTCCCAGTGCTGGAGCCTGACCTGACTGACCTGCGGCTGCTGTGAGATATGAAAGGGGCACCCAGCAGTGAGGTTTAGGGGAGATGCCCCTCCCTTCACATCCAGCTCCTCACAAGGTGGAGGGTGTTGGGTTTCCGACCAGGAGAGCTCCTGGTCCATGCTAGGGCTCCATCTCCTGTATCAGTCTGTGGCTAGTAAGTGGGTGATGGCTCTGCTGGGAGAGAGGAGGGGCTCTCTCTTCGTCCCCTCACCTTGGTGTTTCCAGGATGCTCTGAATGGGGTGGAGGTGGGACTCTGTTGACTGTGATCCACCCAGAGCTTCCATTTGTTTGGCTCCTCTCCTCCACGAATAGTGGGAGTGTGAGTGGGGCAACAGGTACTGAATGTTGGACTCCTGCTCTTTCAGGGGCCGGTGACCTTCGAGGATGTTGCTGTGTATTTCACCAGGAACGAGTGGGCTCTGCTGGACCCTACTCAGCGAGCCCTCTATAGAGACGTCATGCAGAAGAACTATGAGAATGTGACCTCGCTGGGTAAGGGTTCCTGTCCCCTCAGTTCTTGGAAGGGGAAATGAAGAGATAAAGTTCACGCCAGCCCCACAATGCCACCTTTACTCTGCCCTGTTTCTGCATCACCCCAATATGCCAGTGACACACATACTGCCACAGACCCTCCCCTGCTGCAGAACACTTTGGGAACAGAGCACAGGAGCAGTATCACAGTGTCAAATATCTCCTATTTGCTCCAGTAAACTTCTTTGAGATGGGGTGACCACATTATAGACTTTAAGGTCAGAAGGGACCATTATGATCATCTAGTCTGACCTCCTGCACAATGCAGGCCACAGAATCTTACCTATCCACTTCTATAACAAACCCTAACCTATGTCTGAGTTATTGAAGTCTTCAAATTGTGGTTTGAAGACCTCAAGCTGCAGAGAATCCTTCAACAAGTGACCTGTGCCCCACAATGTAGAGGAAGGCGAAAAACCTCCAGGGCCTCTGCCAATCTGCCCTGGAGGAAAATTCCGTCCCAACCCCAAATATGGCGATCAGTTAAACCCTGAGCATGTGGGCAAGACTCACCTGCCAGCACCCAGGAAAGAATTCTCTGCAGTAACTCAGATCCCATCCCATCTAACATCCCATCACAGACCACTGCATACCTACCTGCTGATAATCAAAGATCAATTGCCAAAATGAATTGCCAAAATTAGGCTATCCCATCATACCATCCCTTCCATAAACTTATCAAGCTTAGTCTTAAAGCCAGATATGTCTTTTGCCCCCACTACTCCCCTTGGAAGGCTGTTCCAGAACTTCACCCCTCTCATGGTTAGAAACCTTCATCTGATTTCAAGTCTAAACTTCCTAGTGTCAAATTTATACCCATTTGTTCTTGTGTCCACATTGGTACTAAGCTTAAATAATTCCTCTCCCTCCTAATATTAATCCCTCTGATATATTTATAAAGAGCCATCATATACCCCCTCAACCTTCTTTTGGTTAGGCTAAACAAGCCAAGCTCTTTGAGTCTCCTTTCATATGACAGGTTTTCCATTCCTCGAATCATCCTAGTAGCCCGTCTCTGAACCTGTTCCAGTTTGAATTCATCCTTCTTAAACATGGGAGACCAGAACTACACACATTATTCCAGATGAGGTCTCACCAGTGCCTTATATAACGGTACTAACACCTCCTTATCTTTGCTGGAAATACCTCGCCTGATGCATCCTAAAACTGCATTAGCTTTTTTAACAGCCATATCACATCATGATCATCCTGTGATCAACCAATACTCCGAGGTCCTTCTCCTCCTCTGTTACTTCCAACTGATATGTCTCCAATTTATAAACTAAAATTCTTATTATTAATCCCTAAATGCATGACCTTGCACTTTTCACTATTACTCCAGTTTACAAGGTCATCCAGATCTTCCTGTATGAGATTCCGGTCCTTCTCTATGTTAGCAATACCTCCCAGCTTTGTGTCATCCGCAGACTTTATTAGCACATTCCTGCTTTTTGTGCCAAGGTCAGTAATAAAAAGGTTCAATAAGATTGGTCCCAAAACGGATCCCTGAGGAACTCCACTAGTAACCTCCTTCCAGCCTGACAGTTCACCCTTCAGTACGACCCGTTGTAGTCTCCCCTTTTACCAGTTCCTTATCCGGCTTTCAATTTTCATATTGATCCCCACCTTTTCCAATTTAACTAATAATTCCCCATGTGGAACTGTGTCAAGTGCTGTACTGAAATCGAGGTAAATTAGATCCACTGCATTTCCTTTGTCTAAATAATCTGTTACCTTCTCAAAGAAGGAGATCAGGTTGGTTTGGCACGATCTACCTTTTGTGAAACCATGTTGTATTTTGTCCCAATTACCATTGACCTCAATGTCCTTAATTACTTTCTCCTTCAAATTTTTTTCCAAGACCTTACATACTACAGATGTCAAACTAACAGGCCTATAGTTACTCGGATCACTTTTTTTCCCTTTCTTTAAAATAGGAACTATGTTAGCAATTCTCCAGTCATACGGTACAACCCCTGAGTTTACTGATTCATTAAAAATTCTTGCTAATGGGCTTACAATTTCATGTGCCAGTTCCTTTAATATTCTTGGATGAAGATTATCTGGGCCCTCCGATTGTCCCATTAAGCTGTTCGAGTTTGGCTTCTTCCTCAGATGTGGTAATATCTACCTCCATATCCTCATTCCCATTTGTCATCCTTCCATTATCCCTAAGCTCCTCATTGCCTCAGTCTTTAATAAGGCAAAGTATTTATTTAGATATTGGGCCATGCCTAGATTATCCTTAACCTCCATTCCATCCTCAGTGTTTAGTGGTCCCACTTCTTCTTTCTTTGTTTTCTTATTATTTATATGGCTATAGAACCTTTTACTATTGGTTTTAATTCCCTTTGCAAGGCCCAACTCTACATGGCTTTTGTCCTTTCTCACTTTATCCCTACATGTTCTGACCTCAATAAGGTAGATTTCCTTGCTAATCCTGCCCATCTTCTATTCCTTGTAGGCTTTCTGCTTTTTCTTAATCACCTCTCTGAGATGCTTGCTCATCCACCTTGGTCTACAACTCCTGTCTGTGATTTTTTCCCCCTTTCTTGGGAAGCAGGCTTCTGATAGTTTCTGCAGCTTTGACTTAAAGTAATTCCAGGCCTCCTCCGCCTTTAGATCCACAAGTTCTTCAATCCAATCCACTTTCCTAACTAATTTCCTTAATTCTTTAAAGTTAGTCCTTTTGAAATCAAACACCCTAGTCCCAGATCTATTTTTGTTTATCCTTCCATCTAGTTTGAACTGAATTAGCTCATGATCACGCGAACCAAGGTTGTCCCCTACAACCATTTCTTCTATGAGGTCCTCACTACTCACCAAAACCAAATCTAAAATGGCATCCCCTCTTGTTGGTTCTTCAACTGTGTGGTGAAGAAATCCATCAGCTATCACATCCAGAAAAATCTGAGCCCTATTATTGTTACTAGCACTTGTCCTCCAGTCTATATCTGGGAAGTTAAAGTCTCCCATGACCACACAATTCCCATTAGTGTTTACTTCATTAAAAACATTAAAGAGGTCTCTATCCATATCCAAATCAGATCCTGGTGGTCTGTAGCACACCCCAAGCACTATCTCAGGGGAGGCTCTAGTAGCTTTCTTTCCCAGTGTGATTTTTGCCCAGATAGACTCTGTCTTATCCATTCCATCACTTCTTATTTCTTTACAGTTAACTTCATCATTGATATACAGTGCTACTCCACCACCTTTGCCTTTATTTCTGTCTTTCCTAAACAGCACATACCCTTCAATACCTGTACTCCAGTCATGATCTATTATTCCACCATGTTTCTGTTATCCCTATAATATCCGGTTTCACTTCCTGCACCAGTAGCTCTAGTTCCTCCATTTTGTTACCTAGGCTCCTCGCATTAGTGTACAGACATCTTAATTCCTGCTGTTTGGCTTCACTGACATTCTTTCCCCGGGGGTTAGGCACAGACATTCTACCACCAGCATCACCTATTAGACTGGTATCTACACTACCCTTCCTCCTTATGTCCATTCTTCTGCCCACGGCTGTATCCTCTCTTACTTTGTTTTCTTCCCTCTCAATGTTAAATTCCGGCGTGGAGATTACCTGGACATCTCCCCCAAATTCCTAGTTTAAAGCTCTCTTAATCAGTTGTGCCAGCCTCCATCCTAGAAGTCTATTTCCCTCCTTACTCAGGTGGAGTCCATCCCGAGAGAACAGTCTTCTATCCATGAATGCTTCCCAGTGGCCGTACATCCCAAAGCCCTCCTTATAGCACCACTGCCTGAGCCATCTGTTGGTCGCCATAATCTTTTCACACCTTTGTTGTCCTTCTCTGGGAACCGGCAGAATCCCACTGAAGATCACTTGAGCCTCGATTTCCTTAAGCGTCTTCCCCAGCCTGGCATAGTCTCCCTTGATACGTTCCAGCGAGAATCTAGCCGTATCATTTGTTCCCACATGAAGGACAATCAACAGATTCTTTCCCGCTCCCGTTAGGATCCTTTTCAGCCTCAGGTCCACATCTTGTATCTTAGCACCTGGCAGACAGCACACCCTTCTGTTCTCTGGATCAGCTCTAGTTACAGGCCTGTCTATTCTTCTCAGTCGGGAGTCCCCAATCACGTAGACCTGCCTTTTCCTGATGACAGTGTGATTCTCCGGTCTATCCCCTGCTCCCACTGGCTGCAAGTCCTCTCGATTCCTATTCACCCTTGCAATCCTCCAACCCTTCCCGTATCCTCCTGGGGCTCATATTTGGTGTTGTCTCCATTGACTCTTCCCCTCTTCCTGTAGGACTAGCAGCTCTTCTCTTTTTCCTTGCCCTCTCACCTTCAGCAACCACCTGCTGTGCCCCTTCTTCATTTTCCAACTCTGCAAACCTGTCCCTGAGCTCTATTTCTCCGTCACTGGCCCGTCTTTTCCTCTGCCTGGTTCTCTTAGTCACATGCTTCCACTGTTCACTTTCCTCACCCAGCAGTCTCCCCTCAGAGTTCTTTGGTCCTGCTTCCATCTGCAAGTCTGAGCTTATCCCTTCAGCCTCCTCATGTCTTTGCTCCATCATCTGCTCGAACCCCCTTCTAAACTTGACCAGAGTTTCCACCTGCATTGGCCTGCTAAACCCAGGGTTGTGAGTTCAATCCTTGAGGAGGCCACTTAGGATCTGGGGCAAAAATTGGTCCTGCTAGTGAAGGCAGGGGGCTGGACTCGATGACCTTTCAAGGTCCTTTCCAGTTCTAGGAGATTGGTATATCTCCAATTATTACCTTTATTACCTATTAGCTTTATCAGCTCTATCAGGTGGCACTTCATGCAGACAAAACTCTTTTCAGGTACCCCCTCCAGGATCGTATACATGCCGCAGCTTCCACATCCAGTCATCCTCATTGTGTCTTTCCCTGCTGCCTCTGTATCGGTCATAGCCTTCCCACCTAAAATGTGTTAGTCCAAGAAACACAAAACAAAACAAACCCCCAAAAGGCACCAGAACACTGGCAGACCACCACCCACTCCCTTCACTAGCCTGTCAGTTCCTCTGCCTAGGTCTCTTAGTCTCCCAAGTAAACTCCCTCTGAAACTCCCCTGTTTACAGCTCTGTTTGCTGGCTGCTGTGCCGCTGCAGCTGTCTATGCATCTGCACACAGTGTTCGAGATGTGGGCGTACCATGGATTTATATACAGGCAATATAATATTTTCTATCTTTTTATCTATCCCTTTCTTAATGATTCCCAACGTTCTGTTTGCTTTTTTCACTGCTGCTGCACATTGAGTGGATGTTTTCAGAGAACTATCCACAGTGACTCCAAGATCCGTCTCTTGAGTGGAAACAACTAATTTAACTAACTAATTTAACTAACTATACATACATCATTCTGTATGTATAGTTGTGTCCTGGTCTGAACCCTCACTTGAAACTGGCCGGTTTCAAAGTGAGGACCAGCATGTCTCCCCCCACCCTAAAATCCTAGGGTAGGTCCCCTTTTCGGCTGCCACCACCCGGTCAATTCCGTGGGCAGGACACCCCTGTTTCCCCCCTTTCTCAGTCAAAGCAAAATCAGCAAACAGGAATAAAGCATTTCCTTTAGCAAACACACAATTGCAAATGTAGAAAACAAATCATAAGACTAATTCGCCTTTCTAATTAATACTCACTATTAATTAGTAGAAACTACTCGAGGAGAACTTGGAGACATGACTGTCTCTCTTAGATTCAAAAAGAGAACTAACAAAGAACACAGACAAAGGCTTCCCTCCACAGAGATTTGAAATTCTCGTCTCTGATTGGTCCTCTGGTCAGGTGGTCACCAGGTACTGCATGTTAACCCTTTACAGGTAAAACAGACTTTAACCTTTAACTATCTGTTTATGACACGCCCCCCAAATCGCCATCAGTGGGAACTACTGGTGGTGATTTCCTCCTAGAACTGTAAAATAAACAGATAAACAAAACACATGCACTATTACATATACTACGAAGTCTGTAAACAACAAGATATTTGACATTGAAGAACACTTTGTATGCATTTGAGCGGACATACTTGGCAACGTCCTTGCCCATCCCCTCCCAGTGGAAGGAATGTTTTTAACCTGTTTTTGCTTTGTTGACCCCAGAATGCCCACTGGGATGTCATGGCCTTCCTGGTGTCCACCAGAAAGAATGTCCTTATGTAAAAGTCCTTGTTTTACAACAAACTGGAATTGGGTAGAAGAGCTGAGAGGCGGTGGGTTGCTCCGTGCCGCCCAAGCTTTCTTAAGGCTGTCATCGGCTTCCTGCTCAGTCTGGAACTGTTCCCTTGAGGCGGGAGACACCAGTTCCTCTGGAAGCGATGTAGGTGATGAGGTTGTTTCCATTGACTGTGGACCGCTCTCCGCTGGTGCACAAGGTGATATTTCAGGCTCTGGCTGAGCCTCTTGGGTAGAGTTGTCTGCTGCTTCTGCCAGTTTAGGCCCGTTGGCGCCCCCTGGCGGTGGAGTTGCAAGCGCTGGCGTCCGTGCTGGCGCTGGTTCTGCCGCTGGTTGCTTTTCCAGTTCCGGTCCTGGGACTGGATGTAGTATGGCTGCTGTAGGTGTTGGCATGAGATCCAGTTCCACCACCTCTGTCTGGGTCTCTGGTAACACAGACCGGGTCTTGGTGGATGGCTCAGGAACAGGGATGGGAGTGCCTGCTTGTTCGGCCTGGCTGCGGGTGACCACTCCCCCCCTCTTGGCCAGCTTTACATTGTTGGCCCAGTCTTCCCCCAGTAGCATGGGGATGGAATAATTGTTATAGACAGTAAAAGTCCACTTTCCTGACCAGTCCTTGTACTGGTGTTCAGGGGGTGTCCTGGTCTGAACCCTCACTTGAAACTGGCCGGTTTCAAAGTGAGGACCAGCATGTCTCCCCCCACCCTAAAATCCTAGGGTAGGTCCCCTTTTCGGCTGCCACCACCCGGTCAATTCCGTGGGCCGGGACACCCCTGTTTCCCCCCTTTCTCAGTCAAAGCAAAATCAGCAAACAGGAATAAAGCATTTCCTTTAGCAAACACACAATTGCAAATGTAGAAAACAAATCATAAGACTAATTCGCCTTTCTAATTAATACTCACTATTAATTAGTAGAAACTACTCCAGGAGAACTTGGAGACATGACTGTCTCTCTTAGATTCAAAAAGAGAACTAACAAAGAACACAGACAAAGGCTTCCCTCCACAGAGATTTGAAATTATCTCGTCTCTGATTGGTCCTCTGGTCAGGTGGTCACCAGGTACTGCATGTTAACCCTTTACAGGTAAAACAGACTTTAACCTTTAACTATCTGTTTATGACAAGTTGGGATTATGTTTTCCAATGGGCTGCACTATGTGCTATCCAGTCATCTAGTACTGCTGAGATCCTGCATTCAGTAATATCCCTGCCCTTCCTGTTCCCTTTCTCCACTGAACCCCACCAGCCCATGCTTCCTGTTTCCAGCTTCCCCAGGACTCTTCCATTGTCTCTGTCTCTGGACCTCTCTGTGAGCAAGAAGCAGTGCCGGGGAGACTTGCCCTTTCTCTGGAGTCTTTGATTTCTGGGACATGGATTTACTTTCTCTGTGTTGTAGGAGACTCTTTGAAATTGAGTGTCTGTGACATTAAACACAGTGCAACCTGGACTGTTGAACAGCTGTGTCCCCTCAGTTCCCCAGGCTGGGGTGCCTTTTACACTGCTCTACTGTGAGAGCAGCCACTCCTGGGCAGTTCACACGCAGTCTCCAGCATGTAACTCACTCCCAGCTACACGGTATTGAGTGCTGCTAGTCAGTGACTCACGAGTTACAGTGCAGCACAGGAGAACCCCAGAAAATTCTCTGCTCCCAGACTTCCCCCAGAAATGTGCATCTTTCGCTGTCTAGCACACTACTGAACAACGCAAGCTCATATGAAGTCTGTCATTTCATCAGTGGAAAATGACATGCGCCAGCCTTGTTATCCCAGATGGAGTTTCCATCACACTTTAATCCAACCACACTGGTTAGATAAAGAATAAAATAAGATTGTTAACGATCAAAAAAAATATTTTAAGATACAGATAATGAGGCATAAAGCTCAGAATTGTTTACAAAAGAAATGCAAAGATAAAACACAAACTAACGTCTAAGTTAACCAGCTGAAATGGATTCAAGGCAAATGTTTCTCTCACCATGTGCTGAGACAGGCTGGTTTTCCTTTCAGCCAGGACTCCCCCTAACCTGCCCCTGCCGCCCACGATCAGGTCTTCAGGAGTTGTCATGAGCAGAGGGAAAGGGGAGAGAGAGAGTCTGAAGCATTTTCCTCACCTCTTTTTATAACTCAGTCCTTTGTACTAGAAACAACTTCAGTTCTCAGCTGAGTCACGGTGCCAGGCTGTCTGTCGGAGATATGAGAATTGGGAGGGAAAGTCTACAGAAAGAGCTTTGGAGCTTTGGTCAAGCTAGTAGGCCTGAAGTATTAGCTGAGCTTGCTGCTCTGTGTAAAGGGCATAGAAAGGCAGAGTGGAATGGAAAATCCCCCAGATTGGGGAACAATGGCTTTGTGTGCATAAGGGGCCTAAGTAGGTGAAGTGGAAAGTCCCCAAACACATTGATTTGCAGTAACCGAGCTTGTGAAACATAACCACAGTGGAAGTGTTAGAAAAGTCAAACCACGAACTAGACTAGGAATAACAATAACAGGAAAGGCTGAATATGGAAAACTGATTGTTCAGCTCGCTTTTGACCTGCATCATATTTTACAATATATTCCAAATAAGGTAATTAATGTGCAACGTGTGTGTCATTGATTGTGGTTTTAAGCTTTAAAAGGCTTGTGTGGTTTTTAGCTCAGGGGGACAGTATTCCAATAGCTGTCGCCCGCTGCGCACTTTTAACCAAGAAAAGAGCCTCAGGCTGAGCTGATTCAAAATCAATCGTGTGGTCGTTTTCCACAACAACTTCAAGAGGTCCCTATGATGGAATGTAAATGTCTTCTTCACACCTTCCCCCTGCAGGAGAATGGCTGTTTGACCAGCTTTTGACTTGCTGTCTCTGAGGAACTGCTCTGTGGGTGTTCCCCAGAATTGTAACTTTTTCAGTAATCTCATACTCTAAAATCTCATAACTTTACATACAGTGTTACTACACGTTTTAACAGGAGGATAATATTCAGTAGATTATGCATTTTCAAATGATACCTCACAAGCCATACTGAGTACAAAATTGATCATAATTTTCTAGAAGAGTGAACATAGGGGTATAGACTGACACAGTGTCTGTGTGTGTGTTCCCAGCAGATATGTGGGTATTTCAGTCCCTCATAAGCATAGTGTTGGGCATCTTCAAGGACCTGGGGAACTAGTCCTGGAAATTCACTGGTTTACCAAGTGTGACACTGTATGGAATTGTGAGACACTTTGGTATTAATAATAAAATAATATAATCTTATCAAATTAAAATGAATCATGCTAGATATGCCATGTAAGGTGTCAGGGGAAATGTTATGATTTTCCAAGTATGATCATTTTGTTTCTATGTTTGTATCACCTTTGTATTGTGAGTTATAGATATGTAGGGTATATCTGTATTTCCAGACTTGTGCAGTGTTTCTGGGTGACACCCCCAGACATATTGGGATCAACACTGCCTAGCCTGTTTGATGGCCCATTGAGAGTCATCATCTGTACAATGAGCCCATGGAAAGGACCAAGGGGATACACCTATTGAGTCAGCAAGACATGCCGGGGTATGCCTGTGTAATGAGAACTTCAAGGCTTTTCCATGACACATACTGTGAAGCTTGTGTTTGGGACACAGGAAGTACAAGCCACATAGCAAAAGGAATATAAAGGGCAGCTGCATCATCTCCATTTTGTCTTCAATCCCCTTTCCTGCCTCTGGAGCAACTTCTCTACAAACTGAACCCTGGAACAAAGGACTGAATGACCCATCCAAGCTGTGGATGTGTTCCAGATGGACTTTCAAGCCAGCAACTCACCAATACTGCTAAGAACCTGATATATCCATTTTGGAATGTATCTGACTGCTTTCCCATTTAACTTCTTTCTGTCTTTCTTTTGTTTAAACCTTTAGTTTAGATGCTAAGGATTGGCTGGCAGTGTGGTATTTTGGGTAAGATCCAAACCTATACTGACCTGGTAACGTGGCTGACCTTTGGGGTCAGAAGATCATTTTGTTTATGTGAGCAGAGTTTTGAAATAACCTCTCACTGTACTGGACCTAAGTGCTGATTAGGAGTCAGAGAACTGGGATGCAATAAAGGGGGCCATGTGATTTCTTTTTTCAGCTTCTCAATAACCCAAGTGGGTGATCCCTTTTTCAGCCTGCCCTGATCTTGGCGTTTTCAGTGAGACCTGCCTCTGGCCCACCAGGTCACACTAAGCACTGAAGTTAAATTAATAGAATGTTTTTATGACAAAGTCTTATGAAATCAACTGAATTCCTTTGTTTTCTTTCATTTGAGCAGGGTTTCCTGTTACCCAGCCTGATGTGATCTCCCAGCTGGAACAGGGGGAAGAGCCATGGGTCCCAGACCTCCAGGGTTCAGAGGAAAGAGAGATCCTGAGAGCTCCCCACACAGGTGAGGAAACATTAAACCACCTCAGAATCTGTAAGTGCCTGAAGGAAACATCTAGGATGCCCTACAAAGCCCTTCGGAGGTCTCTCAGTTCATTATTGTCCCTAGCAGGGGTCGTATCCTCAGGGTAAACATAGCTCATGGCTTCCTATAGATCCTAGCAGACACCAGGCAGTAGCTTCCTCCCTTCCCCCTGCGTATTTGGATGGGATGTGAAGGCTGAATTCATCCCCCTCCTCTCTCTTACTGAGAATCATAGAATCTCAGGGTTGGAAGGGACCTCAGGAGGTCATCTAGTCCAACCCCCTGCTCCAAGCAGGACCAAACCCAACTAAATCATCCCAGCCAGGGCTTTGTCAAGCCTGACCTTAAAAAACCTCTAAGGAAGGAGATTCCACCACCTTCCTAGGGTAACCCATTCCAGTTCTTCACCACCCTACTAGTGAAAAAGTTTTTTCTAATGTCCAACCTAAACCTCCCTCTCTGCAACTTGAGACCATTACTCCTTGTTCTGTCATCTCTACCACTGAAGAGTCTAGATCCATCCTCCTTCAAACCCCCTTTCAGGTAGTTGAAAGCAGCTATCAAATCCACCTTCATTCTTCTCTTCTACAGGCTAAACAATCCCAGTTCCCTCAGCCTCTCCTCAGAAGTCATGTGCTCCAGCCCCCTAATCATTTTTGTTGTCCTCCGCTGGACTCTCTCCAATTTATCCACATCCTTCTTGTAGTGTGGGGCCCAAAACTGGACATAGTACTCCAAATGAGGCCTCAACAGTGCTGAATAGAGGGGAATGATCACATCCCTCGATCTGCTGGAAATGCCCCTATTTATACAACCCAAAATGCCATTAGCCTTCTTGGCAACAAGGGCACACTGTTGACTCATATTCAGCTTTTCGTCCACCGTAACCCCTAGGTCCTTTTCTGCAGAACTGCTGCCCAGCCATTCGGTCCCTAGTCTGTAGCAGTGCATGGGATTCTTCCGTCCTAAGTGCAGGACTCTGCACTTGTCCTTGTTGAACCTCATCAGATTTCTTTTGGCCCAATCCTCTAATTTGTCTAGGTCCCTCTGTATCCTATCCCTACCCTCCAGCGTATCAGCCACTCCTCCCCGTTTAGTGTCATCTGCAAACTTGCTAAGGGTGCAGTCCACACCATCCTCCAGATCGTTAATGAAGATATTGAACAAAACCGGCCCCAGCACCGACCCTTGGGGCACTCCACTTGATACCGGCTGCCAGCTAGACATGGAACCATTGATCACTACCCGTTGAGCCCGACCTTCTAGCCAGTTTTCTATCCACCTTACCGTCCATTCATCCAGCCCATACTTCTTTAACTTGCTGGCAAGAATACTGTGGGAGACTGTATCAAAAGCTTTGCTAAAGTCCAGAAATAGCACATCCACTGCTTTCCCCTCATCCACAGAGCTGGTTATCTCATTATAGAAGGCAATTAGGTTAGTCAGGCATGACTTGCCCTTGGTGAATCCATGCTGACTGTTCCTGATCACTTTCCCCTCCTTTAAGTGGTTCAGAATTGATTCCTTGAGGACCTGTTCCATGATTTTTCCAGGGACTGAGGTGAGACTGACCGGCCTGTAGTTCCCTGGATCTTCCTTCTTCCCTTTTTTAAAGATGGGGCACTACATTAGCTTTTTTCCAGTCATCCGGGACCTCCCCAGATCGCCATGATTTTTCAAGGATAATGGCCAATGGCTCTGCAATCTCATCGGCCAACTCCTTTAGCACCCTCGGATGCAGTGTATCTGGCCCCATGGACTTGTGCTCGTCCAGCTTTTCTAAACAGTCCCGAACTACTTCTTTCTCTACAGAGAGCTGGTCACCTCCTTCCCATACCGCTGCAGAGTACAGCTGTCTGGGAACTGACCTTGTCTGTGAAGACAGAGGCAAAAAAAGCATCGAGTACACTAGCTTTCTCCACATCCTCTGTCACTAGGTTCCCTCCCTCATTCAGCAAGGGGCCCACACTTTCCTTGACTTTCTTCTTGTTGCTAACATACCTGAAGAAACCCTTCTTGTTACTCCTAACATCTCTGGCTAGCTGCAACTCCAAGTGTGATTTGGCCTTCCTAATTTCACTCCTGCATGCCTGAGCAATACTTTTATACTCCTCCCTGGTTATTTGTCCAATCTTCCACTTCTTGTAAGCTGTTTTTTTGTGTTTAAGACGAGCAAGGATTTCACTGTTAAGCCAAGCTGGTCGCCTGCCATATTTACTTTTCTTCCTACACATCAGGATGGTTTGTTCCTGCAACCTCAATAAGGATTCTTTAAAATACAGCCAGCTTTCCTCGACTCCTTTCCCCATCATGTTATTCTCCCAAGGGACCTTGCCCATCTGTTCCCTGAGGGAGTCGAAGTCTGCTTTTCTGAAGTCCAGGGTCTCTGTTCTACTGCTCTCTTTTCTTCCTTGTGTCAGGATCCTGAACTCGACCATCTCATGGTCACTGCCTCCCAGGTTCCCATCCACTATTGCTTCCTCTACTATTTCTTCCCTGTTTGTGAGCAGCAGGTCAAGAAGAGCTTTTCCCCTAGTTGGTTCCTTCAGCACTTGCACCAGGAAATTGTCCCCTACACTTTCTAGAAACTTCCTGGATTGTCTGTGGGAAGAGTTTGGGGGAGTTCAGCTCCTGATTTTTATTTGCCCTCTCCAGCACTTGTTTTGGTTTGGTCTTTCCTGTTCCATCCCTGTTTGAGGTTTCTGTCTCTATCACAGCAGGTGATGCAATGGTCCGTGAGAAAGAGGAGCAGAATTCTCAGCAGGAAAATGTTGAGCAAGTGGATAAACACAGAGCATTATCGCAAAGATCGAAAAGGAATGTGTCCAGAAGTCCTGAGCAGGGAAACTCCTGGGAGATTCAGCACAGACCAGATAGAGAGCAAGAAAACCAGCCAGGGGAGAAATTGGGTAAATTTATTTCCTGTTGGGGAACTCAGAAGGTCCTCATGGAAACCACAACACAACAGGAAATCCTTAGGCGAAAGAGAAAAAATATACGCACTGAGTGTGGGCAAAACTTCATTCACGGATCAAGCCTTTCTGTTCATCTGAGAATCCACACAGGGGAGAGGCCCTACAAATGCCCTGAGTGTGGGAAAACCTTCAATCGCAGGTCGCACTTTATTAGGCATAAAACAATCCACAGAGGAGAGGCCCTATGAATGCAGTGAATGTGGAAAATGCTTCACTAGCAGCTCAGCCCTTTCTCAACATCAGAGAATCCACACGGGGGAGAGGCCCTTTGAATGCCGTGAGTGTGGGAAAACCTTCACTTACAGATCAGGCCTTTCTAGACACCAGAGAATCCACACAGGGGACAGGCCCTACGAATGCAGTGACTGTGGGAAAAGCTTCACTCAAATATCAACCCTTTCTGTTCATCAGAGAATCCACACAGGGGACAGGCCCTATGAATGCAGAGAGTGTGGGAAAAGCTTCACTCAAAGATCAAACCTTTCTGAACATCAGAGAATCCACACAGGGGACAGGCCCTATGAATGCCGTGAGTGTGGGAAAAGCTTCACTTACAGCTCAGCCCTTTATGTTCATCAGAGAATCCACACAGATGAGAGGCCCTATGAATGCAGTGAGTGCGGGAAAAGCTTCACTCACAGCTCAGCCCTTTCTAGACATCAGAGGATCCACACAGGGGAAAGACCCTACGAATGCCATGAGTGTGGGAAAACCTTCAGTCGCAGCTCGCACCTTATTAGTCATCAAACAATCCACAGAGGGGAAAGACCCTACGAATGCAGTGAGTGTGGGAAAACCTTCAATCGCAGCTCGCACCTTATTAGACATCAAAGAATTCACACGGGGGAGAGGCCGTATAAATGCTGTGAGTGTGGAAAATGCTTCACTAAGAGTTCAGCCCTTTCTCAGCATCAGAGAATCCACACAGGGGAGAGGCCCTATGAATGCCATGAGTGTGGGAAAACCTTCTCTTGGCACTCATCCCATGTTAGCCATCAGAGAATCTGCAAGAGAGATCAACATTGTAAAAATCTCTAGGGCTATCAATACTTTGTTTTTTTAATACTTTTCCTGATTCCCACATAGTAACTTTTAAAGCTCTTTGAACTGTTTGCAGCACCGTTATCCCTCAACTTGTCCAGATGAGTGGCCCATTTTTGCCTTTTGCAGTTCGCCCTCTTTTGAGATGGACCTATTTGTCCTTTCTATTGCCCCACAAGTAACTGGAGTGTGCCCTTCCTATGAGGAACCAGGGAGCATCACGTTTATACCATTCCTCCTATTGCAAAGTTATTGTTAGAGTCACCAATGACACAGATTGTATCCTTGCCAGTTGTTCTCACGTTGCTCTGGGTTGTGCTGAAGAGCAGTTACATTGGGAATTTTTCAAATTATATGTAAATGAAGAGGAGCAGGGGCAGGAAAAAAGTATAATTTCAGCTTCTGTGACACTGGAAGGAGATGGAGTGACTCAGAGATTTCCTCCTTCCCCTTCACTGCAGAACTGTTACCTTTGCCTGAGCCAGGTAGAGTTTATCTTCGTCACATTCTATCCATCCACTTCTCAAAGTGTCATGTGATGAAGCATTGTCCGTTGTCTGTGCTTGAAGATGATGTTTTGACTTCTTTAATCCTATATCAGAGTCACTATGACTGGAGATGAAAGTGTCAAAGACCTGGGAGGAATTCAAATGGATCCCAAATACAGTGTGACCATTTAGAGTTTAAATTCCAGGTTCCATCTATTGTAAAGCCACTTCTGGCAAGAGGGCTGTTTTTCCCTCATTATGGGCATGCTGGGATACTAAAATAATTGTAAATAACATAACTGACTATTGAGACAGGGATGAGGAAGCAGGTTTGAATGGATCAGAGGACAATGTGGTGGGAAAATCTCTTGTCCCGACTCTGAATAATCAGATGTAACCTGCTCTGGAATTTCACTTGACACTTTCTTTGTCATGTATTGTCTCTCTGTGATGCGGGTCTCTATCTTTCCTGAAGGCTGTTTGGTCACCCAATTGGATATTAGTTCAGTTTGATAGGATGTAGCTCAGATTTATTGAAGAATTTAAGACAATGACCCTTTGCTAAAGTCCTCATTTATGATTTCAGCTTTGCTTTTTCCCCATCCCTCCATGATGATATGGAGAAAGTTGAAGTGCAGTTCTATCAACAGGAGAGACCTCTCTAATTTACTGGACAGGCTAACAAAGAAATAGCAGTGATTTAAAATCTCCACTCAGAAATGGTGAACAACAGCAGAACTCCAACTAACTGAAGGAAGTGCATCTGATCACAGTGTATTTCAGTTGTTTAAGGCAATATTGTCTCCAATGATCTGGGAAGAGAATTCCATGGTAAGTGGTTTTGAACTAGACAAAATGCCCAGGCCCTACAGAAGATCTCTCCTAGCAAATCCTATGCTATGGGAAATGCAGCCTTTCATGACACAGATGTTGAGGAAATAGAAGTGGAGTTTTTAGTTGAATTTATCCTTTGTAGGTGCTAAAGATGTGTATAAAATGAAACCAGTGTTGAAAATGTAATAGCTTCAGCAAAATAGCCATGTTTGAATAGAATCTCCAGCTCTGGTAACTAACGAAGATTCTGATCCAGGCCTGCATCCAGTCCCTTCCCTGGACCTGTGCCACTGAATTAAAGAAAAGCTGGGCATGTTTCAGGAAGCCATTCCTCATTAACACTGCTGAGATTTTAAGTGGTTTTGTAAAGTATTCTTCTTCAGAGAAGTGTAAATCTACCCTATCCAAAACCAAGGATTTGGAAAGAGCTGAGGTTGAAAGATTCCACACCCAGTTCTTGGTTTCCACCCCAGTAAAGGAAGCTATGGTGACCCAAGGAAAACTGTTTGTACAACTCCACTTCCTAGTTCAGTGTCACTGATTACACTTCCAAAGTATGCCAGGGTTAGATTGAGAACAGTCATCCTTCACTGTTTGGATGCAAAGAGAGAGTGCTTCATAGGACAGTCCTTCCCTGTGGATCCCAAACTGGCTGCCTGATTGGGTAACAAGGACTTTCAGGCTGTAGAAATGATGGTAACCAATGAGGCAACGCATTTGTCAGCCTCCAATTTCAGACTTCCAGATACACACATGTTGAGTCCTGATTCTATGGTTTTGTGTCTGACGCTGTGGCTACACAATTAAGCTGATGTTGGCACAGCTCCACCAATGTAGCTGTGCTGCTGTAGCACTGCTATAACAGATGCTCTAAGCCAATGGGAGAGATTTCTCCCATCGGACTTGATTAGTCCAGCCCCAAGCGGCGGTGGCTGTGTTGGCAGGAGAAGTTCTCCGCTCATGTAGCACTATCTACACAGGGGGTTAGGGCTGTGTAACTACATTGCTCAGCTGTGTGGATTTTTCACACCCCTAAGCAATATAGTTATCCCGATAAATGTCTTTAGTGTAGACCAGAGAGGTTTCTCTTTTGTTTTATGCATTTACATTACTTCTCTACCTCCTCCTACTTTGAAAGATTAAAAAGTGTGAAAAGAGGTATTTTTCTCCATGATGCAAACATTCCGACATAGAAGACTCCTTCTACCAACACACATGGCAGAAGATCCTGAGATATATGAACTCACAGAAGTGGTTGGGACAAACCACACTAAGAACAAGGGTTCAGTTATTGACAATGGGGATTAAAAGCAAACTAAGGGCTTGGCTACACTTGTGAGTTGCAGCGCTGGTGGAGGCTTTCCAGCACTGCAATTAGTAACTGTCCACACCTGCAAGGCACATCCAGCGCTGCAACTCCCTGGCTGCAGTGCTGGCTGAACAACTGGTCTGCTTGGGGTATAACGAGTGCAACGCTGGTGATCCAGCGCTGCTCATCAAGTGTGGACACACACCAGCGCTGTTGTTGGCCTCCAGGGTATTAGGAGATATCCCAGAATGCTTTAAAGTAAATTACTCTCTTTTGTTTTGTTATGCAGCCTCTCTTTGTTTTGTTGTGAACTCAGGAGCTGCTTATCTAAACAAACACAGCTCCTGTTTGCTGTGATCAATCTGTAAGTGACTGTGAACAATCAAATGAGAGAACCCCCTGCCTACCTCGTTCAAAGGGGTTGAGTTTTTGATGAGAGAAATGGGGTGCAGAAAGTACATGCTTCTTATATATTCTGCAGGCTGTTTGCAGAATAAGGGGTTTGGCAACTTTTGTGATTTTCAGGGCAGGGAGCTAATACACAGTGTCGGCTCCAAAAATCCACACTCTCTCTCTCCCTCCCCCGCTCCCTGTCACACTACACCCCACCCCCCTCTTTTGAAAAGCAGGTTGCTGCCACTTGAACGCTGGGATAGCTGCCCATAATGCATCACTCCCAACAGTGCTGCAAATGTGGCCACACTGCATCGCTGGTAGCTGTGAGTGTGGCCACACACCAGCGCTGTTCCTACACAGCTGCACAACCAGCGCTGTAACTCCCAGCGCTGCAACTCACAAGTGTAGCCAAGCCCTAACATATATGAAAATAATTTGTGATCTTTGAATATGTTGTTGTTACCAATTAAAATGAAATTATAGGTGAAGTTATTGGTTAAAGAGTAAGAGACTGTGTGATAATGTGAATTATTTTGGAAAACTGAAAGTTGTCTTGTTTTTGTGTTTTTTTTAGTCGTACAGGAAATGATGGCTAATCTTGAAAAGTTAATTAGATTTAATTTACCCTGGTTCCTCAACTGTTGCTACAGCTCTAGTACCCATCAGTCTAAAGACTGAGAGAAATGGAGAGTTCCAACCATTGTCCTTTTAGTATCTTATTGTTCCTCTCTCTGTTTTTGTGCTGGCCTTTCTATTCTATCACTTTCTGCCTTTGTTTAGTTGGTAACAGTTGGTTTCCATCACTCATGTTTGTTTGTTTAAATCTCTATCCATTGTGAAATAAATTTTTTGCTTGTTCGATAACTGTACTCAGGTGCTGTGTGAGATACAGTAGCAATGGTCCACAGTAAAACTAGTAACCTGGGATACTTGGGGAAGAGAGGATCTTGGATTTCACCGAGTATCTGGTGATCCGGGCTGGACCCCAGAGGGGGACACAGTGAAGGAACTCAAGGGTTAAGGTGGCTGCTGTAGCTCAGAGGAGGGTCCTTGATTTCCAGCAGGCTGGTGAGTTTGGTCACTAACATCCAGCTGCCAAATGCAAAACTCCCTCTTCCTTGTGGCAGGTGGCAACAAGGAGACTCACAGCCCTCAGCACCCTGAGAAGGGTCACAATGTGTCTCTGTGTTGATCCACCTGTCAAATCCACACAGGGAAAGCTCCCGATAGCACAAAACTCTGCCCTATGAAATCATGGAACATGTGCTCTTTGCTCTGTGAAAGCATGTAAAGAATCCAAGCGCTGGAGGACAGGGTTTGGGTCCAGAGCGACCTAGACAAATTGGAGGATTGGGCCCAAAGAAATCTGAGGAGGTTCAACAAGGAGGAGTGTAGAGTCCTGCACTTAGGATGGAAGAATCCTATGCACTGCCACAGCCTGGGGACTGACTGAGTGAGGGGGGTTTGATAGCAGCCTTCAACTACCTGAAAGAGCAGCAGTGTGGGCTTTCTCCTTGCCACTTTTGCTGGGCTGGGCAGGCAGCCTGGAGGCCTTTCTAGAAGAGAATTGGGAACTGAGTTAGAAAAACCAATGTGAAAACCAGAACCTCAGGTCTAGACTCATTTATTTATAATATTAAATCTTCTATTCTAGTGTCACAATCAATACAATTGCTTCAGCCTGATAGTTGCCCAAAGGGAAAACTTAACTTCTTTCCAAGAGGAGTGGAGAGAAAGCACTTTTCAGAGTCCAGGAGAGACAAGGTGGGTGAGGGTAAGAGCTTGCAGAGGACCAACCTCTGTTGGTGAAAGAGACAAGCTGTGGAGCTAACCCAGCACCCTCCTTCAGTTCTGTGTAGCCTGGAAGGTCGTCTCCTCCATAACCAGCAGTTAGAACATAAGACCAGCCACACTGAGTCAGACCAGTTCATCTAGCTCACTCTCCCGAAAGTGGCCAATGCCCGGCGCCCCAGAGGACCCCTGGGATCAACATGGATACAACACCACCACAAACAAGGTTAAAAGTCAATGCACAGGGGAGAAGGATCTTGTGCTTCATTCCTTATGTGCTAGTCCCATCATGTGGCCATTTCCTTTTCTTCCTTTCTGTTAAAAGCTTTGGTGTTTTGCACAGAAACATTATTTCCCCAGGAGAGACCCAGGAGTGGGGGGCTGCATTCCTGTACCAAACAGTCACTGGAAGGGGGCAGACAAAGGCCTTTAGGATGAGGCGTCCGTCACTGTCAAAAGATCATCTCCCTCCTGCAGGTCACTGGCAGCCTGAATTTGTTCCTTATCCTCCCAGAGTCTGGGGGCTGGAATCAGCACTACCCAGCCCCTCCGTATGTAGCAGGAACAAACACAAAACTGGTCTTTAAAACAAGCTGTCCCCTTCCTTCTCAGGGAAGATTTTTCTGTGATTGAAGTTGAGCTTCAGTTCCCCTCTCCTAGGGGCAGGGCAGGTGTGGGGCCAGCTCCCAGTGAGATCTGTTTTCACCTTTGCCCCCTTTCAGTCACTCTGGGATGGTAACTCTGCTCCCGGGGTCAGGCAGCTGCCAGCCCATCCACCCTGCTCACTAACTCTGTGGTCATGTGTCATCCCCTTTGCCAGCACCCAGAGCCTGCAGGAAAGCTACTCCTGCCAGATGCGTTGGTGGTATAGTGGTGTGCATAGGTGCTTTCCAAGCACTTGATTTGGGTTTGATTCCCAGCCAATGCAATAATGGTTTTTCTCTTCTGTTGTTTCCTCATCTGGAAGTGGTTTCATTTCAGTCACATTGTGTTACAATCACATTATCTATAGAATGAGACAATAAATGTGTCAAAGTCCAGCGGGTCATACAGGCTGGAGGCACACAAGGGGCTGGAATGTGTCATCTGGGAAAGACAGAACCCTTGGAAACCTGCATCTCCCATCCCCTGGCCTTGCGTGTTATGATTCCAGCTCTGTGAGCTGTTTGTAGGATGTTCCGGCATGATGGGGAAATGAAGTTTTGAGTCAGTTTTTGCTCCTGCAGGTTCCTTTGCTGTTACAATTATAATGACATGAACAAAAGGGAGGCACAATAAACATAACCCCCAAATTGCAATACAGGTGGGGAAATAGACGATCACGGTTAAGCCAAACACGTCAAAATAAAAATTAATACAAAAAAAGGGGAGGGGGAAGAGATCAGGTATGTGGAGATCTCCTTGATATTTCATCGCACATTGTTAGAATCAAAGTTCAGACTTGACACTGGAAAACCCGCAACTACCTGTCTCTCTGAACACCTGTGATGAGCCTGTGTCAGAGGACGTGGGACCCCGGTCAGAACCAGTCACCAGATCAATATGACCCTTTATGGGCGACTTCTCTGCCTACTCTGCAATTTACATCTCCTCTCCCCTCCCCTGCGCAAACAGGGTGGGGTACAGCTCTGACTGAGAGGCCTAACAGGAGAAATTTCAGCCCAAAGACAAATTTTGTGTGAAATGTTGAGAAATGAAGAGTCCCCCAAATCCCCAGAACTCTAGTGTCACCCTGTCATAAACAGATAGTTAAGGGTTAAAGTCTCTTTTACCTGTAAAGGGTTAACAAGCTCAGTAACCTGAGGAACACCTGACCAGAGGACCAATCAAGGGACAAAATAGTTTCAAATCTCTCTGGAGGGAAGGCTTTGTCTGTGTTCTTTGTTTAAGTGTTCGTGCTCTCTTTGGATCTAAGAGAGGCCAGACATGTCTCCAAGTTCTCCTGGACTATTTCCTACTACCCAGTATAGTGAGTATTAGTTAAAAAGGCGGATTAGTCTTTTGAGTTGCTTTCTATATTTGCAATTGTGTGTTTGCTGGAGAAATATCTTTAGTTCTGTTTGCTGTTACTTGGATTATTCTGAGAAGGAGGGAGGGGAAGTCGCTCCAGTTTTTATAAGTTAGACCCTGTATTTTTGCATCCTGGTAATACAGAGAGAGTGTACTTTTTTCTTTCTTTAATAAAATCTTTTCTTTTTAGAACTTGATTGATTTCTTCCCTTGTTTGGATTTTCAGGGGAAGGGGAGGGGGAAAAGTGAATCCCTCTTTGTTTGATTCAAGGAGTTTGAATCAAGGTATCTCTTTCCAGGACTAGGGAAGGGGAGGGAGAGGTGAGTCCCTCTTTGTGTTGAGTCAAGGATTTGACTCGGGGTGTAATCTCTCTGGAGCAGGCTGGAGAGAGGGAAGTGGGGGAGGGGAACTGGCTGTTTCTGTCTCTCTGGTGAGATTCAAGGGGTTTGAATCTGGGTTCCCCAGGGGAAGTTTGGGGGACAGGCAGTGTGTTACCCACTTTAAACTTAACTGGTGGCAGCGAGAACCAGATCTAAACTAGGATTTTAGTTTAGAGGAGTCCATGCAGGTCCCCATCTTGGAACCCAACAGCTCCAAGTGGGGAGAAGACCTATGACACACCCCATGGCACCAGCACAGGGAAACCAGTGAAATGAGGTTACAGAATACAAGGGGGAGGCAGCAGGGAGAGAGGTGACAGGAATCTCTCTTTTCTTTCTCTTTTCACTTTCTTGTTCTTCTCTTTCCTTCCAGGAACTGCAGTCACAGCAGGGAGGGGTTTGTCTCCGTGTCTGTCATGGAGGTGGTGGAAGTAATGGATTCTGTGACTTCCTGCAACCTCTGTGACTTCTGCAGTGGCCACAGTGGCTGACTCCAGGGCCACTCAATCAACTGGCTCTGGGGACTGCCCAAATTTGACTCCTTCTGCCTATCTTCCTTTCCCCTCAGTGTCTTTCCTTCCCCATTGGGGACATGCAGAGATGAACCCCAGTCAGTTTGTGTCACAGAGAGTCTGTATCTCCTAAGGAATGTTGGGTGAAGGATTCCAGCTGAGAACTGAATTAACTCTGCTCACCTGGGTTAGAAACTTGTTTATTTTGAGCAGATAGTGGGAAATGGGACATTAATTCAGACCCAGGAGGCAAGGCAGAGGCTTCATCATCTTGATCTCCAGGAAGGGAGAGAGGATCCTCAGGAAGGAGGAGAGCTTCCTTTAGTCTCAAGCTGGGGTCTCCTAGAAGTTGGAAAAGACCCTTGGTCACTGAGGATCTCATGGGATCGTGCTGCTGCAGAGGCTCCAGAGTCCTGGGTGCTGGGAGGGTGTCACTGCACAGTCTGAAATGGAAAAGGGGAGGGATAGCTCAGTGGTTTGAACATTGGCTTCCTAAACCCAGGGTTGTGAGCTCAATCCTTGAGGGGGCCACCTAGAGCAAAAATTGGTCCTGCTAGTGAAGGTAGGGGGCTGGACTCAATGACCTTTCAAGGTACCTTCCAGTTCTAGGAGATTGGTATATCTCCAATTATTATTATTTTTTATTATAAGGGAGGACCCTGGAAGGGACGGGAAGGAACAGAAAATGGAGAGGAATGAAACAGAGCAAACCCCTCTTCTCTTTCCCCTCCCCGACCCAGCAAGAAATGTTATCAGTGGGGAAACTCCCCACCACGAACGGCAGAGAACACAGAGACATTCGCCTCACACTGAGCAGTAGGGTGACCAGACACCAAGTGTGAAAAATCAGGGACTTTCACCAGCTGCCTTGGTGGTATAGTGGTGAGCATTGCTGCCTTCCAAGCAGTTGACCTGGGTTCAATTCCCGGCCAATGCAGGGATGTGATGTTTCCTCTCCTGGGAATTGGTTAAGTTTCAGTCACTGTACCGCTTTATCAAGGGAATAAGAGAATCAATGTCCCACATCCTACCAGATCATTAAACACACAGGGGACAAAGAAAGGGGCAAGACTGTAAAATGAGCAGTTGGAGTCATCCAGGTATTATGATGTTTGGTTTCGTTTATATTTAAAAAAAAAATCCTTTACTTCCCTCTCCCTGTTAGACTCAGAACCTTTAAGGTCAGAAGGGACCAGTGTGATCATCTAGTCTGACCTGCTGCACCTGGCAGGCCAAAAGACCCCACCCACCCACTCCTGGAATAGACCCGGGAGGGGAGGCAGCTCCGTGCTCTGCCCCTACCCCAGGCAGCACATGGAGGCCCTCTGCTCCCCTCCCCCCACAACGGGTGTGCAGAGATGTGCCAGCAGCACTAAGGTGGCTCCCTGCCCACTCTACCTCCATCCCTCCGTGCCACTCCCAGAAGTGGCTGGCATGTCCCAGCATCCCCTGGGGCGGGGGGAGTGTCTCTATGCGCTGCCCCACCTGAGTACCAACTCTGCAGCTCCCATTGGCCAGGAACTGCAGCCAATGGGAGCTCAGGGGTCAGCGCCTGCAGACAGCGGCCCATGGAGACCCCCTGGCCCTGCCCACCTAGGAGCTGCTGCCGGAGGGTTGTGTGTACCGGTCACTTTGGGAGCTGCAGTGCCCAGGGGCAGCACCACCCCCCTGCACCCCAACCCCCTCCCCCAGCACAGAGCCCGCACCCCACACCCAAATCTCCTCCCAGAGCTTTGCTTGTCTTCCTTTCACCAGAACCATCCTTCTTCTCCTGGGCTGCAAGGAGCCATCCCTGGGATGCCAAGAGGCAGGCACAGGATTCTGCCTCCCAGCAGCCAACCGCACCTCCCCCGGCTTTGCAGAACAAATGGTGACGCTCTACTAACCCCACTGAGCCGCACTGAGGCGCTTAGCTTCTGCCCTGCCTTCCTCAGCTCGACTTTCCTCTTTTCCCCCATTCCCGCCTCACTTCCTCCTTTGGCAAGTCACGCAGAGGAGGCCAGCAGGAAGAGCCGGCCTCCACCGGCCAACCTCCAACAGCAGAGGAGGCCAAGCCACAAGGCTCCCAAAGGTGACTGGCCCAGATCCTCTAGCTTTCCCCTGCTGAGGCCAAGGCTCTTTCTCAGCTCATTTCACCACCCTCTGTCCTGCAGGGGTTGGGGTTATCGCAGGTGTTACCCGAAATAGGGCCAGCTAGTCAGCGTAGGGAGGACTAATGACCCACCAGAGTTTGGCAGAAAGCAGCACGTTTATTATACTGACAGCTAAGATCAAAAGAAGGGGGGGGGTGTCACACTCACACTCACACACTCACGCTCCCAGGACTGGCTCGGCACTGGAGATGTCAGGATTCTGCAAGGTAAGTGTCCCCCAGCGCCGCGATGGACAGTGCGATGAGGGTAAGTCTTCCCGAGGCACAATGAAATGTAACGCAGCGAACCACTGGCCAGGCGGTCGGGGCGAAGGGCATTCACTGGAGGTACAAGCTTGTGAGTGACTCCTGAGCACAGGGCCCCTTCCCCTTTTAAGGACCTGCTCCTCATGGCCTGCGACTAGAGATGACCTGGCTGCATCTGGTGGGTCACACTCCACCTTGGGCAATGTCCATGCTCTGGGTGTGTGATCGCTGCCTAATTAGAGTCCCAGACACCTTGTCTATCTAGGAGCTCTTCTGATCTTCCAGCTGTTCAACCAGCCCCTTCATCCCACAAACATTGCAGGAGGGAGTGGGAGGGGGAGGGGGAGGGGGAAAGCCACTTCACAGGTATTCAGAGAGGGAGAGGAGACAAAAGTGGGAGCAGGGGAAGTATAACAGACCTACTTAGCATAGAAATCACTGCTGTTCCTACAACAGCAGGGACAGGCCACTAGAAGCTGAGAAAAAGAAGCCATCAGGTTTCTGCCTGGTTTCAAACCAAGGACCTTTTGCCTGCTAGGGAAATGTGATAATCACTACACTACAGAAACTCTGCCACAGGGCTCTGCCCCTCCTTTCATAAGAACGGCCATACTGGGTCAGACCAAAGGTCCATCCAACCCCATATCCTATCTGCCAACAGTGGCCAATGCCAGGTGCCCCAGAGGGAGTGAACCTAACAGGTAATGATCAAGTGATCTCTCTCCTGCCAGCCATCTCCACCCTCTGACAAACAGAGGCTAGGGACACCGTTCCTTACCCATCCTGGCTAATATCCATTAATGGACATAACTTCCATTAATTTATCTAGAAAAAGAACAAGGAGAACATGTGGCACCTTAGAGACTAACAAATTTATTTGAGCATAAGCTTTTGTGGGCTACAGCCCACTTCATTGGATGCATGCAGTTAAAAATACAGTAGGAAGATATATATACACACAGAGAACATGAAAAAAATGGGTGTTGCCATACACACTATAACGAGAGTGATCAGTTAACGTGAGCTGTTATCAGCAGGAGAAAAACCCCTGATGTTGGGAGGGGAACAGGAGAAAGGACAAAAGAAGCAAGAGACGAAGAGAAAGGAGGGAGGGAGGGATGGAGGAAACAAAAAGGACAAACCCCAATGTCCGCAGTGATTCTAAGGGACAAAATCCCAAGTGTGCAATAAAATTCTGCCTCCTTAAACTCGTGTTTTCCATGCCTAGAATTCAACTGTCACCAGATGGATCAGACTGAACAGGTTTCAAACCTCCAGGAGGCTCTTACTTTCCAAACAGGGACGGCTGTTTTCCAGTAAAATCACTAAAAGGGAAGGAGAAAACTCGAAAGAGGTTCCTCCTGGCGCTCACGTCCGTGAACCCAAATACTCTCTCAGTCCTCAAAGAGAGGCCTGGAGAAGGAGACTTGCTGCAGCAAAGCCACAGGGGTCTCTGAGGTTTCCCTGGCCCCTCGCCCCTGTCCTGCCTGGCTGATGTCAGCATCTCTCTGTGAGGTCACCACCTCCCCACCACCTTGGACCAATAGTCTGAGGTCCTGCCAAAGGCCTTTGTGATATCACTGCCACACCCCTCCCTTGCTGGGCTAATGTCCTGCTCCTGGCCAGGCACTTTGCAGGTTTGAGCTACTCCCTGTGGATCACCCCACTCAAGGAGCATTCGTTCTAGGCAGCAAGCCGGCTAGACAGGGAAACATCAGACGCTGCTCCCAATGCTACACTCAGTTTTTCAGAAATTAGTCGACTTTATGGCCAGAAGAGACCATTAGAGCATCTAATCTGACCCCCTGCATATCACAGGCCTCCTGTATGACACAATAGCTACTTTTGGGGCAAACACATTCCAGAAAGGCATCTAGTCTTCATGAAATGACATCAGGAGATGGAGAATCCACCACTTTCCTTGGTAGCTTGTTCCTGTGATGAATCATCCTCACTGTTGAATATTTGTGACTTAGTTGTAATATGAATTTTTCTCTTTTCACCTTCCAGGTCTTGTTAGGCCTTTCTCTGCTCGATTCAAGAGCCCTTTAATACCCAATCTTTTCTCTCCATTAAGACACTTCAACACTTCAATGAAGTCACCTTTCAATCTTCTTTTGATAAGCTAAACAGGTTGAGCTCTTTCAATAGCTCACTAGAAGGCATTTTTCTCCAGCCCTGAGAACATTTGGTGGCTCTTTGCTGCCCCAGCTCCAATTTCACAACATCTTTTTCAAATGAGGACACCAAAATTGGAGGCAGTATTCCAGTATCAGTCTCACTGATGCCGTGTCAGCTCCTGTGATGTTATTGACATAATCTGTAACTGTATAGATCACCATTGCGACCACTGTTCTATATTTGCAGCCAATATTGTAGAAAGGTTGTCGTGTAAGGGATCTATGGAGAGGTTCTGATTGGCTGATTATAATGATGCTATCTCTAGATGTGTATCATTTTTGTAGTTGACGTTATTAATATTGGCTCTATGCTGCCTGTATTTCAAACTTGTGCTCTGCTTCCGGGGAACACCCTGGACAAGTTGGTGTCAGTTCTGCCTAGCCTGCTTGATGGCCCATTAAGGACCATCAGCTATACAATCGACCCATTGAGAGAAGGCAGCTACGCCTTGTGACTCAGCAAGCTATGCAGGGACCTGCCTATGGAGAGAACTCTAAGGTTTTTCTGTCCCACGTGCTGGATAGAGTGTCCTTGGGACAAAGAAAGCAAAGACCACATGCCAAGAGACTATAGAAGGCTGATGCCTCGTCTCCATCTTGTCTTTAATCCTGCTTCTTACCTCTGGAGGGACTTTGCTACAAACTGAAGCTCTGTACAAAGGACTGAATGACCCATCCCAGTGGGGGATGTACTCCAGAGACTTGATTTGAACCTGCAGTTTATTCCATCACTGCTACAAGCCTGAACCAAGAACTTTGCCATTACTGGATGTGAAAGGTTAAAATCCATGTGCATTTTATATAACAACCTGGTCTATCAATTGTGCCACCTCTTTTCCAGACCCGAAGTCCAGAGTATGGTCAAGGAACCAGAAGCCTAGCAAATAGTGATCAGCTAAGAGAAAGCTGGATAAACAGAAAGCCTTGCTTGCTAAGATAGGCCTGGTCAGCAAATTGCCAGGTGTTGGAGCTAAGAACTAAATCATTGTGTCTTATTCAGAGTTGCAGATTGAGCAAAAAATCCCTGTTCCTATTGTGTTAGTCTCTTCTGTAGGGAGACATTTTTCCCACAGAGCGAACCTTGAGTTTATGAAAAGTTGGCACGTCAGTATAAGATATGGCATCCTTCCACCTCCCTTCCCAGGGACCAATCCTGCTGTTAGACACCCAAAAACAATCTTTATTGCCATATACTTTCACTGTTTCTTTGCTTTAACCCCTAGGAATGTACCTGTTGGACAATCAAAGGAGTTGCTCCATTCCTATGGACCTCAAATCAGAATTCAACATATATATTTTATACTAATAACATATTATCAAAGTATTAATGAAATGTTAACTTGCTAACTTGAGACCATGGGTGGAGACATTATGTGACCTGTTAACCATTGGCTACTGTGCTATCTTGTCTTGCTGCAAAACCTATCCTAGGTTTTGGAACTGCCTTCGCCGTCACTTTCCCCCACCCATGGAAAATCTATATATTCTATTGTAATTAATTAATTAATAGTGTCTCTGAGCCTAATAAGCCCACTCCGCCAGCACTGTGTGTAATAAACTCCTATTCTTGACCGCTACACAGTGGACATTTGTGTCCTTCACAGACACCTGCTGAAGAAAGAGGAAATTCAGCATCCAGCTTGGCTGAATGTGTCTCCTCTCCCCACAGCTTGGTGATTTTTGAGGAAATGAAGAAGACTGCCTTTGCCTAGCTGTACATCGCTTGCAAAAGAAACAGGTCTTTTTGGTGACAAGTGTTGAAAGGAGCCATTAGACAAACGTGGAGACAGGAAAAATGTCCCCTAACTGAACTGGCATCTCTGGATGCTGAAGTCACAACACAAAGTGCTAAACACTATATGAGAACGGGTGGTGTCAGAAGAGTCTCTACCAAAGCCTTTCCCACCAGCAGGGGCCTCTCTGTGCACAGAACTCCTGGTAGCGTGATGGCTGCAGGCAGTGGAGAACTCCATTTTGGCATCTCTTTGTCAGTGAACATCTGCAGTGGCTGCTTAAAGGTCTCTGGATAGTGATCTTTGGGAAGAGTTTGCTGAAGTGTCTTCCTAGTAACCAGGAGATCCTGGCTTGGCCTGACAGTTCTTCCTTGCAAGTCTTGAGGGAAATGGGGAACGTCTGTAGTTTGGAATTTGCAGGTGCTGTCCTGGACCATCAAATGGAACAGTTGCAAGTATGTTCTTGAGGCAGGCACCATGGCTTAGCTGGCTAAAGTACCTGTCTAGTAAACAGGAGATCCTGGGTTCAACTCCCAGTGGTGCCTTGTTGTGTGGCTTTTGTCTCCTCTGCTCACATTTTCCTGTGTCTTTCCAGGAAACAGAAGAGACCTCCCTTGGTATCCAAGTAATTGCTTGCTAAGGAAAAGGTTTCTTTGGAGAGAAACATTGGAAAGAATCAGATCACAAGCCTGGAGCTGATGAAAAGGCTGCTGTGACTGGCATTATCATGGTGGTTGCTTCAACTGCAATTGCTGCAACACAAGAGCCTGCGCCACACGTCCTTGTGATTCGCTGAGGATATCTGCACAGAGATGTCATGTCATCTTCCTTTTGATTGTCACTGATGAAAAATGGAGCAGCTGGGAGAAAAGTCCCAGAGGCACCTGCCAGGTAAAGTGGAGGTTAGAGATGCAGCACCCAGTGGTGCCTTGCCAAATGTGTCCACTCCTCCCACCTTTTGGTCAATTTTTGAGGAAACAGAGAGGACTGCCTCTGCCTTGCAATGCAAATGCTTCCAAAAGAAACCGGTCGTTTTTTCTGACAGGTGTTGGAAGGAGGCACCTAAGAAACGTGGAGACAAGGAAAAGGTCACCGTAACTCAACTTGCATCCATGGCTCTTGAGGCCACAACGCAGAGCACTAAGCACTGTATGACCACAGCTGGGGACAGAAGGGTCTTTTCCAAAGGCATTTTCCACTTGCAGGGTCCTCTCTGTGCACAGAATTCCTGATAGTTTGATGTCTGCAGGCCCTGGAGATCACTATTTTGCCATCTCTCTCACTGTTCCAGTGAACATCTGCTGTGGTTGCTGAAAGTCTGTGATGGGATCTATGGGATGCAACCTGAACAGTGGGACCCCTGAGCCCTGTGTCCCACTGCCTGGGCTCCTCTCACACGGTGATGCTGTGAGGAGCTGTGAATCTCTGGCAGATATTGCACTTACACAGACATCCACAGGTAGGGGCACATCCAACTGAGTTACATGAATGCTTCTCCCAGCCACTCATAACACTAATGACAGAGATCCTCCTGCCAATTCCCCCCAGCTCTGCAGCCTTGCACCCCTGGACCATACCATCTTGCCTTAATCAGAAGCCTGATCAGTGTGAGTTTATTACGCAGGGTCCACCCCTCCCTCACTGTGAATAGTACATGAACCAGCCTTGTAATGGAGCTGAGATTTCCCAAGAACTTCAAGCAAAATACACTAGTTTAAGTACAGCATAAAACAGATTTATTAACTACATATAGATGGAGTTTTAAGGATTATAAGTGGTAGGCATAAAAGATCAAAGTAAGTTACCATGGAAATTAAAGATAAATTCACAATCTAAACTTTACCCCTTATTACACTAGGCCGTAATTAGGTTATGCCACAGGAAGGCTTAATGCTCGAGCTGCAGTGCATGCTGGGCAGGCTCTAGGCCGGGCTCCCCATGGCAGGAGAGAAGATGACTCGGCCCTGGAGGGGCAGGCTGGGGCTTCCTGGATCCCATTTGCTCACAGCCAGCGCCCTGTCCCCACTCCCAAGTCATTAATGGCTCCCAGGTCAGCCAGAATGGAGCAGCGGTTTTCACTGCACCAAGTCCACTTATGGCTTACAGGCAACTCCCAGACCCACCATCTTGGCCAGAAAGGAGCCCACTCAGCCTCGCCATTGCTGCTTTTCCTTCCCCCCAGAACCCCGCTTCTCCTGGGCTGCAAGGAGCCACCCCTGGGAAGCCAACAGGCAGGCACAGGATTCTGCCTCCCAGCAGCCAACCGCACCTCCCCCGGCTTTGCAGAACGAATGGTGATGCTCTACTCACCCCATTTAGCCGCAATGATGTGCTTACTTTCTGCCCTGCCTTCCTCAGCTTGACTTTCCTCTTTTGCCCCATTCCTGCCTCACTTCCTCCTTTGGCAAGTCACGCAGAGGAGGCCAGCAGGAAGAGCCGTCCTCCACCGGCCCACCTCCAACAGCAGAGGAGGCCAAGCCACAAGCCTCCAAAAGGTTAACACGCCGCACTCCTCTAGGTTCTCCAGCCTGATGCCAAGGTGCTTTCTCCACTGCTGTCAGCACCCTCTGTCATGCAGGGGTTGGAGTTATCTCACAGACAGGCCAATAGGAGAAGGAGGAGGCCTTCCTGAACAGCAAGGGGATCTGGGAAAAGGAAGCCAGGATGTTTATGAACTAGAGACCTTTTGCATCTTAGGTAAATGTGATAACCACTACACTACAGAAACTCAATCTGCTTGACTCTTGCTCACCCTGGCACAGGCTGATGGACAAACCTGGAGAAAGTGGTGGCAGCCCTTCAATAGGTCAGCTGGCAGAGCAGAGGACTGGAGCGGGCACTCAGGAAGTCGTCCTTACGTCGTCCTTGTGACTCCAGCTTGAGGGAGAGCTTCTTTTTCTTCCCCTTGCTGACAAAGAGCAAGAGAAGAATGAAAGGTCAGGTGGGCCAACTCGGTGCAGAAGCCCATGCTGTCTTTTCCTGCTGCATAGCCTGAAATGAGGGACTCGTGGCAGTTAAAGGAACTGCTGCACTTTCAGAAAACATCCCACCCGTGCACACAGGGGGATAGAAGAGCCTGTTAGTCTAGCACGCTCCCAACTGAACTACTTCAGCAGCTGCTCAGTTTCTTTTTGGCCTCCTGCTTTTCTGTCTGGGATGTTGTTGTCAGCTGTGGCACAGAAAAAGGACGTCATTGCGAGCGGCCCATGAAGACAAGATTCACTTTTGCCTTCCTTGCTCGGCTTTACTCGCTTCCTCGCCCTATTCCTGCCTTAGTTCCTGGGTTACCTGAAGGCAACGGGGGGCCAGCAGTACCAGGAGGAAGTTGGGCAGCTAGACCCTGGTGGCAAAAGTCCTGCTGCCACTTGCCACCCCACTCTCTTCTCCCAGCGTCACATATTGGCCACCAGGGACTTGGGGCCCAGCAGCGCAACGGAAGGCAGTGGACAGAGCCACCCTCGCCTTGAAGCTCCAGCTCATTAAACCACATCTTCAGTGGCTGATGGCCAATGAGAGACCAACATCGCTTGCTATTTTAGCACTTGGAAATGCCATTGGTCAGTCATTGGATCTCTGTAATGCTGTTACAGAACAAATGAACATAGAATCTCAGTGTGACATTCTATACCTTTGGGGGAGCGGCTGTAACCCCCATAATGCTCATTTTCATATCATCCTGATCTTACATATAGAGCATGACTTGTAAGGTATCAAGGGAAAGGATATGATCTGCTGAAAGTCACTTCTCTACCTATAGATGTAGACCATTTATGCATATGAAGTTATGAGAATTGTGCAGTGTGGTTGTCACTGTGCTGCAAGGTTGGGGAGTCAGCCAAATATTAGCTCCCCAGTGGCAACAGCAAGGAAAGTAACCAACACCCGGACAGGGTGTCAAACAACCCATCAACAGCCATTGTCCAGCAAGGGACCTACAATGCAATGACTCACCTGTATGAGGACACCCCAGGGGAATTGCTCAGACTTGCTTGGAGAGATGCAGTGATGCTCACCTGACTCTGAAGGGGGGAGGGGGGGCAAAGCCATGAGGGAAGAAAGGACATGATAAAAGGAGAGACATTTGCCAGGCTTTATCTCTCTCTGTCACCTACATCTACAGACACCCCCACACCAAGCAACTGAAGCGCTGATGAAAGGGGCGAGCCTGGCTGAAAAGCCACCAGCCAGCCTGTGGTGAGAAGCATCTGAGTTTGGAAGGGTACTGAAAGGGTTAAGATCAGCTTAGAATTAAAAGCAATGAGGAGTCCGGTGGCACCTTAAGGACTAACAGATTTATTTGGGCATAAGCGTTCGTGGGTAAAAAGCCCACTTCTTCAGATGCATGGAGTGAAAATTGCAGATAGAGGCATAAATATAGATTGGAACATGAAGTGACAGGAGTTACCGTACAAGGGGAGAACCAGTGTTGAAGGCTAATTCAGTTAGAGTGGATGTGGTCCTCTCCCCATGATTGATGGGGAGGTGTCAATACCAAGAGAGGGAAAATTGCTTTTGTCGTGAGCCAGCTACTCCCAGTCCTTATTCAAGCTCAAATTAATGGTGTTAAGTTTGCAAATCAATTGTAACTCTGCAATTTCTCTTTGAAGTCTGTTTTTGAAGGTTTTTTGAATGGCTACTTTGAATTATTGGGTGTAAATGTGTAAATGTGCTATTGACTATACAAGTTCCATATGGTCTCGTGATCTGGATTCTTGGTTTTTACCCAGGCGGCCTGGTTTCAATTCCCAGTGTGGGAACAATGCAGAGCTTTTGCTCAGAGGGGAGGCAGGAAATGAAAGGAATGGGAAGGGATCCTGCCAGCAGGGGAGTTGGACAGTGTTGGAAGGGGATCCCAGAAGTGGGGGTGGGGCAGTGGTCCTGGGGGGAGATGAGGGAAGGATCCCAGCTCTGTGGGAAGTTGATATTCTGGAGAGCACAGGCCTGGCATGGGGGGTGGGAAGAGTGAGTGTGTCCCTCTAAACTCACCACCAGGAGACTAGGAAGAATTACGTATTTGTTGGTAAATGTCAATTTCTGTGTAAACACACAACCCAATGGCAAAATCTTTCCATCGATAATCATCAAAACTAACAGATGGGCAAAGTAAGAAACATGTTGCTTGAGAGCTTATCCTGTTCTAATCCTCTAGGGTTCCCTTTTGCCTTAGACACCACCACATGGGCATTTCATATCCCTCCTCATTTTCACACAGACACACAATTTCCTTTGCACAGATCCATGAACAGCAAAACCTCCCTGTGTCTATTGTCTGAGCCAGGGCATTCGATTCCACTGAAACCTTCTCTCCTGCAATGGCAATGGTCAGACAGAGGGGATGCGTCCACCTTCCCCCTGGCAGTTGAGATATTCACTCTCCTCTTCATGCTACTGCTGTTATTCCATGAGTCATCAAGGATGGAATAAAAAGCTGAGTTTACTCCAGGGTGAGGAAAGAAAGGAGCCACCAACACCCTCAAAAATCTCAGTGCCCAGAGAAAACCTGCCTCTGTTACTGGACTCCCAGAGGTGCTGGCAATACAATGGGAAAAGGGACTGTCTGAATTGCCAAGGCAGGGAATGAACAATCTACAGCAACATCATTAACCCAGTGTGGGTTAATGATACATCATTAACCACAAACACACACTAATCATGCTCCAGCCAGTAGGGAAATGGGCAGGAACTCTGGCTGTTCAGCCATGGCCACATGTACAGAGCTGCACAGCAGTGAGTGTGCTGGGGAAGCTGGTCTGAGCAAACAATTTGTAATGACCCTTCAGTGAGAACAGAACCAGAGTGTAGAAAGGCCTCTCTGTTAAGTGGTTGTGGCTGAGGCCTTAGGGAGCTGGGATAGAAAACCATGGGTGCCTTTCTGTGAAAGTTTGATCCTTGCCAACTAGGCAAGGCTGGTGTGTGGTGTCTCCATGGCTGTACTTTCAGGGTCAGATCACAACAGTGCCAGAGGGAGCCAAGCCTAGACATATTCAGAGGCTAAGGCCAGGTCAATATTTCAAACAGTGAGTCTATGCTGCTGCAGCTCAGTAATGGAGATGCTCTATGCCAGGGTTTCTCAAACGTCCTTTCACTGCAACCTCCTTCTGTCAAGATAACTTAATACGTAGCCCTGGAAAGAGGGACCAAGCCTGTCCACTTGAGAGGGGGGAGTACCAAAGACTGAGCCCCAGTGGGGGAGGGCAAAACCAAAGCCTGAGGGATTCAGCCCTGGGTTGGGGGGCTCAGACTTTTGGCTTCAGCCCCAGGACCCAACAAGTCTAATACCAGCCCTGGTGACCCCATTAAAACAGAGTCACAACCCACTTTGCGGTCCTGACCCACAGCTTGAGAACCACTGCTGCATGCTGAGGGGGGGGGGGGGAGTTTTCCTGTTGGTGTAGTCAATCCACTTCCCCAGGAGGTGGCAGCTCTGTCATGGGGAGAAGCTATATCGGTGGGTGTGCAAGCTGTGGTGTTTACCACATTTAAGAAGTTTAATCAAACCCCATTTTTAAAACCACCTGTGGTCTGGGAATGGCAAAGGAGCTCGATGAAGCAGGGTCTGTCCTTCAAAGTCCTGGAGATCACGATTCCATACTCCTGTTGTAATGGGGGTATAGCTCAGTGGTAGAGTGTTTGATTGCAGATCAAGTGGTCTTTTGTTCAAACCCAGATGCCCTCTTAAAGAAAAGAAAAACATTTTCATTCTCCATTATGTTCAGGAGCTCCACCATATGAGGATGCTTGAAATGAATGTGAACACTCAACATTTTGCTGTCCAAATGCATAAAATCCTAGCAAACCTGTCCATCAGCTGAAATCAGTTCCAATCCTCTAAGTGTCTAGTTTATGTTTTCATCAATTAAACAAAGGTATCATTCCCTGAAGCAGAGCACAAGTTTGAAATACAGGCAGCACAGAGCTAATATTCATAATGTCAACTACAAAAATACGATACACATCTAGAGAGAGCATCATTATCATCAGCCAATCAGAACCTCTCCATAGACCCCTTACACGACCACTTCTCTGTAATATTGGCTGCAAATATAGAATAGTGGTTGCAATGGTGATCTATACAGTTACAGATTGTCAATAACGTCACAGGAGGTGACACGGCATCAGTGAGACTGATACTGGAATAGCCTCCAGTTTTGGTGTCCTTATTAGAAAAAGATGTTGTGAAATTGGAGCTGGGGCAGCAAAGAGCCACTTAATGTTCTGAGGGCTGGAAAGAATACCTTCTAGTGAGCTATTGAAAGAGCTCAACCTGTTTAGCTTATCAAAAGAAGATTGAAAGGTGACTTCACTGAAGTGTTGAAGTGCCTTAATGGAGAGATAAGATTGGGTATTAAAGGGCTCTTGAATCGAGCAGAGAAAGGCCTAACAAGACCCAATGGCTGGAAGGTGAAAAGAGACAAACTCATATTACAACTAAGGCACAAAAATTCAACAGCGAGGATGATTCATCACAAGAACAAGCTACCAAGGAAAGTGGTGCATTCTCCATCTCCTGATGTCATTTAATGAAGACTAGATGCCTTTCTGGAATGTGTTTGCCTCAAAAGTAGCTCTTGTGTCCTACAGGAGGCCTGTGATATGCAGGGGGTCAGATTAGATGCTCTAATGGTCTCTTCTGGCCATAAAGTCGACTAATTTCTGAAAAACTGAGTGTAGCATTGGGAGCAGCGTCTGAGGTTTCCCTGCCTAGCCGGCTTGCTGCCTAGAACGAACACTCCTTGAGTGGGGTGATCCCCAGGGAGCAGCTCAAACCTGCAAAGTGCCTGGCCAGGGGCAGGACATTAGCCCAGCAAGGGAGGGTGCGGCAGTGACATCACAAAGGCCTTTGGCAGGACCTCAGCCTATTGGTCAAGGTGGTGGGAGGTGGTGACCTCACAGAGAGATGCTGACATCAGCCAGGCAGGACAGGGCGAGGGGCCAGGGAAACCTCAGAGACCCCTGTGGCTTTGCTCCAGCAAGTCTCCTTCTCCAGGTCTCTCTTTGAGGACTGAGAGTATTCGGGTTCACGGACGTGAGCGCCAGGAGGAACCTCTTTCGAGTTTTCTCCTTCCCTTTCAGTGATTTTACTAGAAAACAGCCGTCCCTGTTTAGAAGGTAAGAGCCTCCTGGAGATTTGAAACCTGTTCAGTCTGATCCATGTGGTGACAGTTGAATTCTAGGCATGGAAAACATGAGCTTAAGGAGGCAGAATTTTATTCTGCACCTGGGATTTTGTCCCTTAGAATTACTGGGGACATTGGGGTTTGTCCTTTTTGTTTCACCTTTTGTCCTTTCTCCTGTTCCCCTCTCAACACCAGGAGAGGGGTGTGTGTTGCAGGAGAGTGCTCAAAATGTGGGGCTGAACTAGTGCTCGGGCAGTGATCCCCACCAGTGACCTGGGCCATCCTTTGGGCTCTCTGGTGAGAACCCTCAGCCTCCCCTCCTCAGTCTGTACCCTGATTGGCTGAGCAGGGAGTTATTGACAGGGAGGAGACTCAGGTCCTTGTTCTCTTTTAAGACCAAGGAAATAAGTCAGAACCAGTTCTATGTTTGATGAATTTTGCTGCTTCTGGGCCAAAGCCGCCTACTCCTTGGGCACATTTGTTCCCCATTCACAGTGCCACCCCCCTCTCCATTCACAGCGAGGTGCAGCATGAGGTTTCGGCTACCATACTCCCTCCCCCTCCCTTTCCTGTTGATAGCAGCCAAGGGAATGCTGGGAAATTTGGTTCTTTCCCTGCTCCAGGGCTGGCTCTATAGGCAGGGAGCTAACCAAGGAACTACAGCTCCCAGGGCTCCCTGTTGGTTCTCCGCTCCCAGGCTCGATCCCTGCCGGCTGCCGCCCCTGCAAATGGGCTGCTCCAGGCACCTGCTTGCTTTGCTGGTGCCTAGAGCCCTGACTCTGTGCCCCTGCCCGGAGCCTGCATCCAGCACCCAAACTCCATTCTAGAGCCTGCACCTGACTCCATCCCAGAGCGCAACCTCTCAACCATCCTACACTCCAATCCCTGCCCCAATCCAGGGCCTGCACCCCAGACCTCCTCCCCAACCCAAACTCCTTGCAGAGCCTTAGGCAAGTGTGGGGAAGAGTTCGGGGGCAGGCTCTGAGTGGTCTGGGCACCACCAAAACTTCTACAAACCTGCTGCCACTGATACTTGGGGCGGGGTGAGGAGGTGCGGAGTCGGTGGATGGAGGGGGGCGCCATTTTCAGTATTTTAATGTTTGGTACTGCATTGAGTGACTGCTGTGTGCAGTAATATAGTGACCCCTGGGGGGTCCATACTCGGGGGGGGGGGTGAGGAGGTCAGCTGCGAGTCGGCGGATGGAGAGGGCAAATCTCTCAGATTCAAAATCTGGGACAGTGTCTGTTGGTCCTTTTTGCTGCTTTTCTCTGGGCTGGGGGTTGTCCCAGTGCTGCACAGAGGGGGTTCCCACAGGAAGGTGCTTGCTCCTAACCCCCGAGGGCGTCAGTGTGTCGGCTCTTCTCTAGCCAGCCCACTTGCCAAGTCTGATTGTCCTTGGTCGGGCTCCCAGACCCTCTCCAAGGGGTGCAGCTGTCTGGAGGTGCTGCCTTCCTCAGTCCCACCTCATTCACTCCACAGGGCAACTGATTACAAAGTGGGGGGAAGATCTTATTCTACTTCTAGCAAAAAGACATTTTTCTATTACCTTAATTACACTACCTTAGGGGCCCCCTATAACATATTACCAAGGTTCAATACAAAGTCATAGGCAAGTTATACAAAAATGCATAATGCAGAGATTTATCTACAACTGCACTGAGTGACTGCTGTGTGCAGTAATATGGTGACCCCTCAGTCTTTGAATGAGGCTTTATACTGGGGGGCGGGCAAGTCGGAGGCGAGCGGGTGGGCAAGTGGCAGGTGGGCACAGAGGTGAGCAGTGAGCCAGCAGGGGCTCAAGGGGCAGGGATGGGGGTTTCTGGCCGGGGAGGGAGGAGGTGAAAGGAGGCGAGTGGTGGGTGGGGGACTGACTAGGAGGAACGCAGCAGGCCAGCGGGGAGCTAGGGGTTGAAGAGGGGTGTGATGATGGGGACGAGCGGGGAGGGGGCAGGTCCTATTTTACTGTTGTGATCTGGTCACCCTATGGGGGCCATTTCTTCCCCCTCCCCCCAACCTTCCTTTTTGGCCCACACCTGTTTCAGTGGGGCGGCGCTGGGGAAGGAGGGTTTGTTTCTTTGGGGCGGGCGGTGCTGGGGACATTGTTTCCACAGGGCTGGGCAGCGCTGGGGAGGTGTTTCACGGGGGCTGGTTGGCACAGTGGGGGGAGGCACTTTTATATTCTTGCTTTGAGTGCAAAAATAGCTAGTTACAGCTCTGGGACCCCATATTGCGCTAGGTGCTGTACAATCCCTGGCCAACACTGGGAAACCCAGGGGTTCCCTCAATCTCCCTGAGCCTCGGCAGCCCAACTTCTTCTAACTCCATCTGGATCACACACCCACACCCCGGCACAAAAACAAACCAAACTGGGCGGGGCCGCTCCTGGGGGCGGGGCTTTGGCGCAGATGGGGGGCGGGGCAGCTCCTGGGGGCGGGGCTCTGGTACAGCCTGGGGGCGGGCAGCTCCTGGGGGCGGGGCTCTGGCACAGAGCAGGGGCGGGGCACTAGCACAGAGCAGGGGCGGGGCAGCTCCTGGGGGCGGGGCTCTGGCACAGCCTAGAGGCGGGGCAGCTCCTGGGGGCGGGGCTTTGGCAGAGATGGGGCTAGTTCCCACCTCAGAAAGTCCTTGGCCTGGTGAGTGTGGCAGCTGCAGCCTGGGTTGGGCTTGAAGGAGCCAGGAAGGGGCTGGAGCAGTGGCCAGAGGCTGCAGGCACCAGGGGCCAGAGGGATCCCAGGGGCAGCCCTGGGTGGGCAGAAGAGAGACTCCACACACAGGTCCCAGAAGCTGAGGGTCTCACAGCCCCTGGGGATCTGCTCTTGGGTGGGGTCTGGACAGCGATGGAGCCCCTGCCTCATGCTGCCTCAGGTGTAGTGTGAGAAACTGCTGCGTGTAGGAATTTGCTACTTATGGTGCACTGAGCATGCTCCTTAAATCTGCTGAAGCCACTTCCCTTCACCCTGCCCTTTCTCAGAATCAGATTCTGCAGATTGCTATTTACAGGGTGTCATAAATGTATAGCTACGGGCAGTGATGAGCTGCCAAAATGCTAACAACTGGTTCCCTCCTCCTCACCCCATGAGGGGTCATGCCCCCCCGGGACTCCTGCCCCATCCAACCCCCCCCCATGTTCCTTGACAGCCCCCACCCCAGGACCCATGCCCTATCCACCCCTTCCCTGTCCCGACTGCCCCTTGCCACCCCATCCAACCCCTTCTCTGATTCGTGATGGCACCCTGGTACCCCAACCCCATCCCACCACCCCATCTCTATGTCCCCAGACAGTCCCTGGAATCCCTACCCTAACTGCCCCATTCAACCCCTTCTCCTTTCTGACTGCCTCCCCGCTTGCCCCGTTCAATCCCCCTGTTCCCTGCCCTCTGACCGCTCTGACACTAATCCATTCCCCCCCACAACTCCCCTGCCCTCTATCCAACACACCCTCCCTGTTCCCGTACCGTCCTACCTGGACCCGGAGCCACCCCCCGGGGCCGGGCAGGCAGGAGCTGCACCGCCCGGCTGGACCCAGACCGGGACCCGGGCAGGCAGGAGCCGCCCCGCTGGACCCGGGCAGGCAGGAGCCGCCCCGGCTGGACCCGGACCCGGGGCCGGGCAGGCAGGAGCCGCCCCGCTGGACCCGGACCCGGGGCCGGGCAGGCAGGAGCCGCGCCCCGGCTGGACCCGGACCCGGGCAGGCAGGAGCCGCGCGCCCGGCTGGACCGACCCGGGCAGGCAGGAGCCGCGCCCGGCTGGACCTGACCTGGGCAGGCAGGAGCCGCCCCACGGCTGGACCCGACCTGGGCAGGCAGGAGCCGCGCCCCAGCTGGACCCGGACCCGGGCAGGCAGGAGCCGCGCCCCCCCCCGCTGGACCTGACCCGGGCAGGCAGGAGCCACGCGCCCCCCTGGCTGGACCGGGACCCGGGCAGGCAGGAGCCGCGCCCCCCACCCCCCCGCTGGACCCGACCCCGGCAGGCAGGAGCTGCGCCGCCCATCCCCAGGGTCCGGCCGCGACCTCACCGGGCAGCGCAGCGCCTGGAGCCCTCCCCTCCCGCTGGCATCTCCGCTCCCCGCCCCAGCTCAAGCTCACCTGCAGGAAGCCACTGCTTTCTTCTCAGCTCTCCCAGGCTTCCCGCGCAAACAGCTGATTCGCGGGAAGCCTGGGAGGGGGAGGAGAAGCCAGAAGCTTCTGAAGAGGAGGCGGAGTGAGGTGAGCTGGGGCTGGGGGAAGGGCAGGGAGCTGCTACAGCTTTTCTTAAATTTAAAAGCCCTTTTGGAACTAGTTGTCCCTCCGGGAACAACCGGTTCTAAAGGGGGCTTCTGAATTTAACAACCGGTTCGCGCGATCCGGTGCGAACCGGCTGCAGCTCACCACTGGCTACGGGTAGCATAAAATACCCTGTAAAGGGTTAAAAAGCTCAGATAACCTGGTTGGCACATGACCCAAAGGACCAATAAGGGAAGAAAATACTTTCAAATCTGTGGGGGAAGGTTTTTGTTTTCGTGTTCCTTTGTTCTCTCTGGGTCAGCGAGGAACCAGGGCATGGAAAATACATCCCCCTAAGCACATGGCATAGAAAAACCTTAGAGTTCTGTCCATAGGCAGGTCCTTGCATAGCTTGCTGAGTCACAAGGCGTATCTGCCTTTTCTCAGTGGGTCTATTGTAGAGCTGATGATCTGTAATGGGCCATCAAGCAGGCTAGGCAGAACTGACACCAACTTGTCTGGCTGGGATGTTCCCTGGAAGCAGAGCACAAGTTTGAAATACGGGCAGCATAGAGCCAATATTCATAACATCAACTACAAAAATGATACACAGTTAGAGGTAGCATAATTATAATCAGTCAGTCAGAACCGCTCCATAGACCCCTTACACAACAGCCTTTCTACAATATTGGCTGCGAATATAGAACAGTGGTCGCAACGGTGATCTATACAGTTACAGATTATGTCAATAATGTCATAGGAGGTGACACGGCATCAATGAAATTGGAGCTGGGGCAAAGAGCCACCAGATGTTCTGAGGGCTGGAGAAAAATGCCTTCTAGTGAGCTATTGAAAGAGCTCAACCTGTTTAGCTTATCAAAAGAAGATTGAAAGGTGACTTCATTGAAGTGCTGAAGTGCCTTAATGGAGAGAAAGGATTGGGTATTAAAGGGCTCTTTAATCGAGCAGAGAAAGGCACAACAAGACCCAATGGCTGGAAGGTGAAAAGAGACAAATTCATATTACAACAAAGGCACAAATATTCAACAGTGAGGATGATTCACCACAGCAACAAGTTACCAAGGAAAGTGATGGATTCTCCATCTCTTGATGTCATTTCATGAAGACTAGATGCCTTTCTGGAATGTGTTTGCCCCAAAAGTAGCTCTTGTGTCATACAGGAGGCCTGTGATATGCAGGGGGTCAGATTAGATGCTCTAATGGTCTCTTCTGGCCATAAAGTCGACTCATTTCTGAAAAACTGAGTGCAGCATTGGGAGCAGCGTCTGATGTTTCCCTGTCTAGCCGGCTTGCTGCCTAGAACGAACGCTCCTTGAGTGGGGTGATCCACAGGGAGCAGCTCAAACCTGCAAAGTGCCTGGCCAGGGGCAGGACATTGGCACAGCAAGGGAGGGGTGTGGCAGTGACATCACAAAGGCCTTTTGCAGGACCTCAGACTATTGGTCCAAGGTGGTGGGGAGGTGGTGACCTCACAGAGAGATGCTGACATCAGCCAGGCAGGACAGGGGCGAGGGGCCAGGGAAACCTCAGAGACCCCTGTGGTTTTGCTCCAGCAAGTCTCCTTCTCCAGGTCTCTCTCTGAGGACTGAGAGAGTATTCGGGTTCACAGACGTGAGCGCCAGGAGGAACCTCTTTCGAGTTTTCTCCTTCCCTTTGAGTGATTTTACTAGAAAACAGCCGTCCCTGTTTAGAAGGTAAGAGCCTCCTCGAGGTGTAAAACCTGTTCAGTCTGATCCATCTGTTGAGAGTTGAATTCTAGGCATGGAAAACACGAGCTTAAGGAGGCAGAATTTTATTGCGCACCTGGGATTTTGTCCCTGTGGACATTGGGGTTTGTCCTTTTTGTTTCACGTTTTCCTCCCTCCCTCCTTTCTCTTCTTCTCTTGCTTATTTTGTTCTTTCTCCTGTTCCCCTCCCAACACCAGGAGGAAGGTGTGTGTGTGTGTCACTGTGGACATTGGGGTTTGTCCTTTTTGTTTCACGTTTTCCTCCCTCCATCCTTTCTCTTCTTCTCTTGCTTATTTTGTTCTTTCTCCTATTCCCCTCCCAACACCAGGAGGAAGGTGTGTGTGTGTGTTGCGGGGGAGGGCTCTGCAGCTCCCACTGTGGGAGGTCCACCCAAAAATGTGGGGCTGAAATAGTGCTCAGGCAATCAGCGCCGGATTAACCTTCCGTGGGTCCTGGTACCAAACATATTTGTAGGCCCTATGTAGTCACTGTGGACTCCGAGTGTGGGCCTGGTGGGGCAGTGCCATTGGTGCCATAGCATACCCGCTACTGAACCTCAGAGACATTTTTCATTTTGATCACACACCTCTCCATGACTGTACGCATTGCCATACACAGCTCCCTCAGCCCCCGGGTTTTCTTATTGAGCTGTACACCCATGTGGGTTTACCAGTGTCCACAGTGAGCAGAACTTTCATAGTGATCAAGGAAACTCCCCACAGATTTATCTCCTTCCTCATTCAGACCTTCTCTAGCCATGTCTCCAGTACCCCCCATGTCACCAGTCACGGCATGTGGTCCTAGTCTCAGCTCAGAATTCTAAAGCCAGCAGACACCTGATCAGTTCTGACAGATCCCCCCCTCAGCCCCCATCCTGCCATGTGAGCCAGCCACCTGCAAACACCATCTCCCCAAAGTCAGGACTTAGCCCTTGGGAATCTGAAGCCACCAGCCTCTCTCCCTCGGCTCCCAGCTACATGCTAGTCTGCTACGTGGTCCCCACCACCTCTCCCCAGACTTGTTTCCTTTCCATTTTGGACATGCTCCCACCCAGCTGGAAGCTCCCTCTGCCAGCCTGACCTGCTCCCCTCCTTCCCTGTTCCCCTTGACATTCCTGTCCTACTGGTGACCTCTGTTCCTTGAGGTGAACTCCAGTGTCTTTAGCTGCTCTAGCTTAATGGCCCCAGTAGTCACAGAGCCACTTGTAGCTTCTCTGGCTACGGCCATGGGGCCAGTTCCCAGAGGCCAGCCTTAGCCAGCTGCAGCTACTAGCCGCAGGAGGGGTGGCAATGCCAAGGCTGAGCCTGCTTGAACCTTGCAACGGCAGCACTAGGGACTCTAAATCCTCAGCGCTGGCCCTAGGCAGCTGCAGACTCTGCGGTTAGGCACTTCCCTCCTCTAGGCCATGGCTTTAAATACCTGCGATTCCCATCACCTGCAGCAGAGGCCACCAATTCCCACGCCCCCCTCAGCCAGCACCTAGTCGTGCAGAAAGTGCAGCCTGAGTGATTGTGGAGGCTGGGGTGCCAGGAGGTTCCCGTCCCTGAGCAGCAGCCCTGCAATAAGCGCAGAGTTGGGACATTAGCCGTTACTGACAAGGTTTGTCTGTGTCCTTTTTTTATCTCATTGTTAGGTGTAAGAAGTATAAACTGTTCAATAGGTTCAATTAGTTGGTTAATAAGATGTTGCTGAAGTAAATCACTGGCTTTAAAATAAGATCCAATCTGGAGCATATGAACTATTGACCCCTGGACTCCATCTCTGAGAGGGGACTTGTTTACCATCAGGGGACAGGCTCAAACCAGTCCAAACCGGTTTTTCCCGCCAAAACCAGCCCTCAGCGTTCCATCTCCTCAGCACTTTTCCCGCCACAGAAGTGATATAAGGACGTGCTCAGCGCCTGCGCGGGGCCGCCCCCCCCCCCAGCGACGGCCCCTCCACGGTCGGGTCTTCCAGTGCTCCCGAGCCGGAGAGCGACGAGCCCCCTCGGTCCCGCCGTGAGACTGAGGAACAGGAGGCCTGTCACCCCCATTCCTGCCGTCCTGCATCCCTGGTGTCCAGCCTCCCACGGAGCCCCCCGGGGAGTGAGAGACCCTGGGGGGGGCACTGGGGCTGGGCAGGAAAGTGACTCTGCCCCGGGGAACCTGGGAGAAGCCTCAGAGCTGCCGCAGCCCCAGTGGGATTTGGGGGGCAGAGACTGGGGCCTGGCGGGGGGGTCCCCTGTGGTGTGGGGGGAGATGGGGGGTGTCAGGCAGGGAGGGGAGAAGCTGGAGTTGTAGGGAGGGGAAGGTCAGTGGGACGCGGGGGGGTTGAACTGTCTCTGGGCAGCCAGGAAATTCCCGGGGGGGGAAGTGGCGGGCGGGTGAAGGGGTGAGGTGAGTTAATTGGATCCTGTCCCTGTTTGTGCCACTTGCCTCTCGCCCCCGATACAAATTCTCTCTAGTTCTGCCCCTTTTCTCGCTCAGTGTCTCACACGGGGCTATAAAATCTGGGGCGATTTCCCCCCCATCCCCTCCAATGATCAGCTCTCCCATCTCCCCCGATTTCCCCCCTTCTCCCCATGAGTCTCAAACGTCAGTTTAAAATCTCTAGTGAGTGGCATTTTCCCACCCGTTTTATCTGCAGCGATTTGTCCTTGTTTAGGTGGGAAATTGTTGCCCTGAGTCATTCCCCAGCACATGGCTGCCCCTGGGGTGGGGGTGGGATGGCTCAGTGGTTGGAGCACTGGCCTGCTAAACCCAGGGCTGGGAGCTGACTCCTTGCGGGGGCCATTTGGGGATTTAGTTGGGGATTGGTCCTGCTTTGAGCAGGGGGTTGGGGTAGACACCTCCTGAGGTCCCTTCCAGCCCTGATATTCTATGAGATGCCGGGTCTCTGCCAGGGCAGGGAAGGGAGGCACATGTGTCCCCCATGGGGACTGCCCATACCCCAGTTTCCCAATCCCAGTTGTTGCCCCCTAACTACCAGCACAGTTGCCCCCAACCATCAGTTGCCAGTCACCTGTCCATCCCCCACTGCTGCCCCCTTCCTTTATCCAGGGACCTTCCAGCTCCCCCTCCCTTGCCCTTTTAATCAGCTCCTCAAAGGGCTCACTGCTGCCCATGGCAATGGTGGGGGGAACCATTACTTTGTGTTTATGTATTGGACAGTCGTATAAAATCCAGTCCAACAGTCCCCCTTTTCCACTAGTTCGTTAACAGCAATATAAAATCCCCTCAGATCTTGGTGTTTTTCTCTCATGTTATCAAATACGCAGTTTGTGACACATTTGCTTTGCAAATCTCAAAGATTCATATAAAATACCCTAAACATTTGCCCCACTGCTCTCTAGTTGTCTATTTCTAATTGAATATGCCCTGAGATTTTTCCCCTGTCTCTAATTATAAAATACTAAGAAAAGTTCAGATTTACACCTTTCTCAGATTCTTGAACATGGATATAAAATGTTTGCAAATGTTGCCCATTTCCTCTTTATTCATTTATCAAATATTGATGTGAAACACTCAGATTTTACCTCCTATCAACAACTGATATAAAATCCCTCTGATTTTCCACTTTCCTCTCTATAATTTGCAAAATGGATCCAAAATCTCTCAGATTGGGAACTCTTTCATTTCTGAACGTTGCTCTCAAAGCTCAGGTTTTGCCTCTTTCTGTGTCATTATCAAATGTCAGTTAAAAATCCTATCGGGTTTGGGGCTGTTCCCCGTGTTTCTAAATCCCAGCAACTTCTTCCTTCGAGGGAACTTGTTGCCCTGAGTTCTTCTCCATCCTGGAGGTTGCAGGGGGTGAAATTGCCCAGAGATCATCTTTCCCGACTCCTTTGTGAATCATTTGTTCCCTCCTTTACCTCTGTTAAAATGTTTGCCAAAGAAAGAGACCAGGCAGATATTTAATACACATCAAAGCCAGAGGCCTCCCCCTGTTTGGGGGGTCAGTGGTTCCCAACCAGTTACAGAAGAGTTGGCTGGACCCTTTTCACCAGCTGGCACGGGATGAGGAGGTCACTCTGAGTGCAGTGTGAGTTGAGAAGTATCCCAAACCCCATGGCAAATGGCCTTGGTGAGGGGTTGCTTCCCGCAGTGCTAAGATGCAGCCACCTCTGGGGTGGATCCATGGTGGCCATTATTTGGTAGTGACAGGCCATGGACATTTCTTACCTATTTTGTCCCTCCATGCCTTCCATACTTCAGTTCCAGAGACATCCCCCGGGGCTCCCTCTGCCTGTGTGACTGGCCAGCAGGGGGCGGTGGTCACTTTCTATCCACTTCTCAGGCACTGTGAGGTAACAGTGTTGTGGGGTGGGGGTGGGGCTGTGGGGGGAGATAGCAGCTGAAGGGGGATTGTGGTGGGGGGAGGCCTCTGGGTGGCTGGGCAGGGGGTACCCTAGTGAGGTTGGTGGGTTCTGGAGATTTGGGGTTTCAGGGGGTGGTTGTGATGTGCCCAGCCCTGAGGCTGTGGGTCCTGGAGGTGGGTATCGCTGGGGGCCTGGGGGCTGCAGAACAGCCGGGGTGGGCGTCTCTTGGGGAGCTGGGACAGGGGGTTAGAGGGAGCCTGGTGCTGAGCCAGGGGCTCTGTCTGGGCTTCCCCCGCAGACTCCTGGGATTGCTGCCGTGCCCAGTGCACAGAGTGTGTGTGGGAGAATCCCCGGCGCTAGGCCAGGGGCTGCCCCTGTAAAGCACCAGGGGATCCCGCAGGGGGGAGGAGGGGGTGCCAGGCAAAAGGCAGGGCAGATCCTGCTGGAGGGCAGGGGCGGAGGGGGTCCTAGGCAGGCAGTGAGGGACTGAGTTCCCAGTGGGGTCTCTTTGGGGGTCTCTGGCTTTTGGGGTCTCTTGGGGGGCGGGGGAAAACACTTTGGGACTCCCAACCTGGCAATGAAGATCTGGTGGGGGTTCTCTGGCCGGTGGGGTGAGGGGAGGGAGAAGGGAGATTAAAAATGTCTCTGTGGGCTTAGCCTGGCAGCAGGGGCCAGGTCTACATTGTAATAAACAGATTGAGCATTTCCCAGCATGGCAGAATCTAGCGTGTCTGTCTGCAGGGAAAGGGCCTGGGGGAATTCTGATGTGAAAGTAACTAAAACCGGTTCTGAAACACCCACAACTGCCCTTCTCCCCCAGACAGGCTGCAGAATGACGTCCATGTTTTGCTCCAGCGCATCCCAGCCTGGCGTGGGACAGGGAAGAGAAATGGCTGCAGTGGAGCCAACTCAGGTAGAGATTATCGGGGGGTTGCTGGTGGGTTCCTGCTGGAGGAGAGGGAGAGCAAATACACTGGAGATGGGAAGGTTTGCACAGTCTGGTCTGGAGGTTGGAGCGGGGCAGGAAATGCACAGGGTGGAGAAAGGAGGAGGCCAGGGTGTGGCAAACCTGCTGGGAGTTATTTAATAAGTGGCCTAGATTCTAGGTACAGACCCAGGAAGTTCGGAGGTGGAAATGTCCTAATTTGTGAAGAAAGAAAATAGCCCATCTACATGGAGCTAGTCAAACTGACCAGACTCCCAGTGCTGGAGCCTGAGCTCACTAACCAGCGGCTGCTGTGAGATATGAAGGGGGCACCCATGAGTCAGGCTTATTGGAGCTGCCTCTCCCTTCATATCCCGCTTTTCACAAGGAGGAGGCTATTGGGCTTCCTACCAGGGAGCTGTCCCTGGACCCTGCTAGGGGCTCCATCTCCTGTATCGGTCAGTGGCTAGTAGGGGTGTGATGGATCTGCTGGGAGAGACAAGGGGCTCTCGCTTCGTCCCCTCACCCTGGTATTTGCTGGATACGCTGAGCGGGGTGGGGGTGGGACTCTGTTGAGTGGGATCCACCCAGAGCTTCCATTTGATTGGCTCCTCTCTGCCACAAATAGTGGGGCTGTGCGTGGGGAAAGAGGTCCTGAGTGTTGGACTCTTGCTCTTTCAGGGGCCGGTGACCTTCGAGGAGGTGGCTGTGCATTTCACCAGGGAAGAGTGGGCTCTGCTGGACCCCGCTCAGAGAGCCCTCTACTGGGATGTCATGCAGGAGAACTATGAGACGGTGACCTCGCTGGGTAAGGAGTCCTGTCCCCTCGGTTCTTGGAAGGGGAAAATGAAGAGAGATGGTTCATGCCAGCCCCATGATGCCACCTCTACTCTGTCCTGTTTCAGCATCACCCCAATATGCCAGTGACACACACACACTACCAGAGACCCTCCCCTGCTGCAGAACACTTTGGGAACAGAGCACAGGAGCCGTATCGCACAGTGTCAAATAGCTCCTGTTTGCTCAAGTGAAACTGGGGGTTAGGTCTGGCATAACTGTTCCATACCCCTAATCATTTTTGTTGCCCTTTTCTGAACCTTTTCCAATTCCAATATATCTTTTTTTGAGATGGGGCGACAACATCTTCATGCAGTATTCAAGATGTGGGTGTATCATGGATTCATTTGCTGTTTTTACAATTATGATATATGATATATTCTGTCGTATCTATCCCTTTCTTAATTATTTCCAACATTGCTTGCATCATATTTTGCAATATATTCCAAATAAGGTAATTAACGTGCAACATATGTGTCGTTGTTTGGGGTTTTAAGCTTTAAAAGGCTTGTGTGATTTTTAGCTCAGGGGACAGTATTCCAATAGCTGTCACCCCCTGCGCACTTTTAACCAAGAAAAGAACCTCAGGCTGAGCTGATTCAAAATCAATTGTGTGGTTGTTTTCCACAACAGCTTCAAGAGGTCCCTGTGATGGAATGTAAATGTCTTCTGCACCTTCCCCTACAGGAGAATGGCTGTTTGACCAGCTGTTTGCCTTGCTGTCTCTGAGGAACTGGTCTGTGGGTGTTCCCCAGAATTGTAACTTTTTCAGTAATATCATACAGTAAAATCTCATAACTTTACATACAGTGTTACTACACATTTTAACAGGAGGATAATATTCAGTAGATTATGCGTTTTCAAATGATACCTCACAAGCCATACTGTGTACAAAATTGATCATGATTTTCTAGAAGAGTGAGCACAGTGACACAGTGTCTGTGTGTGTGTTCCCAGCAGATATGTGGGTATTTCAATCCCTCATAAGCATAGTGTTCGGCATCTTCAAGGCCCTGGGGAACTGGTCCTGGGAATTCACTGGTTTACCAAGTGTGACACTGGATGGAATTGTGAGACACTTTGGTATTAATAATAAAATAATAATATAATCTGATAAAATTGCAATGAATCGTGCTCGATATACCATGTAAGGTGTCAGTAAAATGTTATGATTTGCCAAGTATGATAATATTGTTTCTATGTTTGTATCACCTTTGTATTGTGAGTTATAGATATGTAGGGTATATCTGTATTTCCAGACTTGTGCAGTGTTTCTGGGTGACACCCCCAGACATATTGGCATCAACACTGCCTAGCCTGTTTGATGGCCCATTGACGATCATCAGCTGTACAATGAGCCCATGGAAAGGACCAAGGGGATACACCTATTGAGTCAGCAAGACATGCCGGGGTATGCCTGTGTAATGAGAACTCCAAGGCTTTTCCATGCCACGTGCTTTGAAGCTTGTGTTTGGGACACAGGAAGTACAGGACACATGGCAAAAGGAATGTAAAGGGCAGCTGCATCATCTCCATTTTGTCTTCAATCCCCCTTCCTACCTCTGGAGCAACTTCTCTACAAACTGAAGCCTTGAACAAAGGACTGAATGACCCATCCAAGCTATGGATGTGTTCCAGACGGACTTTCAAGCCAGCAACTCACCAATACTGCTAAGAACCTGATATATCCATTTTGGAATGTATCTGACTGCGTTCCCATTTAACTTCTTTCTGTCTTTCTTTCATTTAAACCTTTAGTTTAGATGTTAAAGGATTGTCTGGAAGGATGGAATTTTGGGTAATATCCAAACCTATACTGACCTGGTGATGTGGGTGACCCTTTGGGGTCAGAGGAACACTTTGTTTATGTGAGCAGAGTTTTTAAATAACCTCTCACTGTACTGGACCTAGCTGCTGATTAGGAGCCAGAGAACAGGGATGCAATAAAGGGGGCTGCGTGATTTCTTTTTTCAGCTTCTCGATAACCCGCGTGGGTGATCAGAGGCACAGTTGGTGACTGGTCGGTGAGTTTAACTTCAGTGTTAACCAGCAGATTTGGGAGCATCTGCTCTCCCTTTTTCAGCCTGCCCTGATCTTGGCATTTTCAGTGAGAACTGCCCCTGGCCCACCAGGTCACACTAAGCACTGAAGTTAAATTAATAGAATGTTTTTTTTATGACCAAGTCTTATGAAATCAACTGAACTCCTTTGTTTTCTTTCATCTGAGCAGGGTTTCTAGTTTTCCAGCGTGATGTTATCTCCCAGCTGGAACAAGGGGAAGACCCATGGGTCCCAGACCTCCAGGGTTCAAAGGAAAGAGAGATCCTGAAATCTCCCTGCACAGGTGAGGAAACATTAAACCACCTCAGAATCTGTAAGTGCCTGAAGGAAACATCTGGAATGCCCAACAAAGCCCTTGGGGAGATCTCTCAGTTCATTATTGTCCCTAGCAGGGGTCATATCCTCAGGGTAAATATAGTTCATGGCTTCCTATAGATCCTAGCAGACACCAGGCAGTAGCTTCCTCCCTTCCCCCTGCGTATTTGGATGGGATGTGAAGGCTGAATTCATCCCCCTCCTCTCTCCTATTTTGGGGAAGAGTTTGGGGGAGTTCAGCTCCTGATTTTTATTTGACCTGTCTTCAGCACTTGTTTTTGTTTGGTCTTCCCCTTTCCATCCCTGTTTGATGTTTCTGTCTCTATCACAGCAGGTGATGCAAAGGCATGTGAGAAAGAGGAGCAGAATTCTCAGCCTGAAAATGTTGAGCCAGTGGGTAAAAACAGAGCATTATTGCAAAGATGGAAAAGGAATGTGTCCAGGTGTCATGAGCAGGGAAAATCCTGGGAGATTCAGCACAGACCAAAAACAGATCAAGGAAACCAGCCAGGGAAGAAAGTGGATAAATTTATTTCCTGTTGGGGAACTCAGAAGATCCTCATGGAAACCACAACACAGCAGGATATCCTCAGGCGAAAGAGAAAAAATACATGCAGTGAGTGTGGAAAAACTTCTCTCACAGCTCAGCCCTTTCTGTACATCAGAGAATCCACACAGTGGAAAGGCCCTATGAATGCACTGAGTGCGGGAAAACCTTCAATCGCAGTTCGCACCTTATTAGGCATCAAACAATCCACGGAGGAGAGAGCCCCTAGGAATGCTGTGAGTGTGGAAAATGCTTCACTAGCAGTTCAAACCTTAGATTTAATTTACTCTGGTTCCTCAACTGTTGCTACAGCTCTACTACCCATCAGTCCAGAAACTGAGAGAAATGGAGAGTTCCAACCATTGTCCTTTTAGTATCTTATTGTTCCTCTCTCTGTTTTTTGTGCTGGCCTTTCTATTCTATCATTTTCTGCCTTTGTTTAGTTGGTAACAGTTGGTTTCCATCACTCACGTTTGTTTGTTTAAATCTCTATCCATTGTTAAATAAATTTTTTGCTTGTTCGATAACTGTACTCAGGTGCTGTGTGAGATACAGTAGCAATGGTCCACAGTAAAACTAGTAACCTGGGATACTTGGGGAAGAGAGGATCTGGGATTTCACCAAGTATATGGTGATCTGGGCTGGACCCCAGAGGGGGACACATTGAAGGAACTCAAGGGTTAAGATGGCTGCTGTAGCTCAGAGGAGGGTCCTTGAGTTCCAGCAGGCTGGTGAGTTTGGTCACTAACATCCAGCTGCCAAATGCAAAACTCCCTCTTCCTTGTGGCAGGTGGCAACAAGGAGACTCACAGTGCTCAGCACCCTGAGAAGGGTCAGTGTGTCTCTATGTTGATCCACCTGTCAAATCCACACAGGGAAAGCTCCCGATAGCACAAAACTCTGCCCTGTGAAATCATGGAACATGTGCTCTTTGCTCTGTGAAAGCATGTAAAGAATCCAAGCGCTGGAGGACAGGGTTTGGGTCCAGAGTGACGTAGAAAAATTGGAGGATTGGGCCCAAAGAAATCTGAGGAGGTTCAACAAGGAGAAGTGCAGAGTCCTGCACTTAGGACGGAAGAATCCCAGGCACTGCCACAGACTGGGGACTGACGGAGTGAGGGGGGATTTGATAGCAGCCTTCAAGTACCTGAAAGAGCAGCAGTGTGGGCTTTCTCCTTGCCACTTTTGCTGGGCTGGGCAGGCGTCCTGGAGGCCTTTCTAGAAGAGAATTGGGAACTGAGTTAGAAAAACCAATGTGAAAACCAGAACCTCAGATTTAGACTCATTTATTTATAATATTAAATCTTCAATTCTAGTGTCACAGTCAATACAATTGCTTCAGCCTGATAGTTGCCCAAAGGGAAACTTAACTTCTCTCCAAAGGGAGTGGAGAGAAAGCACTTTTCAGAGTCCAAGAGAGACAAGGCAGGTGAGGGTAAGAGCTTGCAGAGGACCAACCTCTGTTGGTGAAAGAGACAAGCTGTGGAGCTAACCCAGCACCCTTCTTCAGTTCTGTGTAGCCTGGAAGGGCGTCTCTTCCATAACCAGCAGTTAGAACATAAGAACAGCCACACTGAGTCAGACCAGTTCATCTAGCTCACTCTCCCGAAAGTGGCCAATGCCCAGCACCCCAGGCCAACATGGATACAAAACCACCACCACCAAGGTTAAAATCAATGCACATGGGAGAAGGATCTTGTGTTTCATTCCTTATGTCCTAATCCCATCGTGTGGCCATTTCCTTTTCTTTTCTGTTAAAAGCTTTGGTGTTTTGCACAGAAACATTATTTCCCCAGGAGAGACCCAGGAGTGGGGGCTGCATTCCTGTGCCAAACAGTCACTGGAAGGGGGCAGACAAAGGCCTTTAGGACGAGGCGTCCCTCACTGTCAAAAGATCATCTCCCTCCTGCAGGTCACTGGCAGCCTGAATTTGTTCCTTATCCTCCCAGAGTCTGGGGGCTGGAATCAGCACTACCCAGCCCCTCCGTATGTAGCAGGAACAAACACAAACCTGGTCTTTAAAACAAGCTGTCCCCTTCCTTCTCAGGGAAGATTTTTCTGTGATTGAAGTTGAGCTTCAGTTCCCCTTTCCTAGGGGCGGGGCGGGTGTGGGGCCAGCTTCCAATGAGATCTGTTTTCACCATTGCCCCCTTTCAGTCACTCTGGGATCCTAACTCTGCTCCCAGCTGTCAGGCAGCTTCCAGCCCATCCACTCTGTTCATTAACTTCATGGTCATGTGTCACCCCCTTTGCCAGCGCACAGAGCCTGCAGGAAAGCTACTCCTGCCAGATGCATTGGTGGTATAGTGGTGTGTGTAGGTGTTTTCCAAGCAATTCATCTGGGTTTGATTCCCAGCCAATGCAATAATGGATTTTCTCTTCTGTTGTTTCCTCATCTGGAAGTGGTTTAATTTCAGTCCCATTGTGTTACAATCACATTATCTATAGAATGAGACAATAAATGTGTCAAAGTCCAGCAGGTCATACAGGATGGAGGCACACAAGGGGCGGGAATGTGTCATCTGAGAAAGACAGAACCCTTGGAAACCTGCATCTCCCATCCCCTGGCCTTGCATGTTATGATTCCAGCTGTGTGAGCTGTTTGTATGATGTTCCGGCACGATGGTGAAATGAAGTTTTGAGTCAGTTTTTGCTCCTGCAGATTCCTTTGCTGTTATAATTATGATGACATGAACAACAGGGAGGCAAAATAAACATAAACCCCAAATTGCAATACAGGTGGGGAAAGAGACGATCACGGTTAAGCCAAACACATCAAAATAAAAATTAATACTAAAAAAGGGGAGAGGGAAGAGATCAGGTATGTGGAGATCCCCTTGATATTTCAATGCACATTGTTAGAATCAAAGTTCATACTTGACACTGGAAAACCCACAACTACCTGTCTCTCTGAACACCTATGATGAGCAAGATGGAGTTGGGACACCTGTTCTGCTTCAATCATTTACTGTCTCTCTGTTCTCTCCTTCTTCTCCCCCCAATTCCTCGTCTCCAATGTCTCTGCCTTTCTCCTCGTGCTCCCTCTCCCCTGCCCTTTCCCAGGAACTCACACTCTACAGCATTTAGGACAAGCCAGAGCTCCCATGTTCTGCACATGAGCCTGTGTCAGAGGACGTGTGACCCCGGTCAGAACCAGTCACCAGATCAATATGACCCTTTATGGGTGACTTCTTTGCCTGCTCTGCAATTTAAATCGCCCCTCTCCCCCCCCCCCCCCCCCGCACACAGGGTGGGGTACAGCTCTGACAGAGGCCTAACAGGAGAAATTTCAGCCCAAAGACAAATTTGTGTGAAATGCTGAGAAGTGAAGAGCCCCCTACCCCTCCCCCCAAATCCCCAGAATTCTAGTGTCACCCCCATGGCTCCAGCACCGGGAACCCAGTGAAATGGGGTTACAGAATACAAGGGGGGAGGCAGCAGGGAGAGAGGTGACAGGGAGTCTCTCTCTTTCCTTCTCTCGTCACTTTCTGTTCTTCTCTTTCCTTCCAGGAACTGCAGTCACAGCAGGGAAGGGTTTGTCTCCGTGTCTATCACGGAGGTGGTGGAAGTGACGGATTCTGTGATTTCCTGCAACCTCCGTGACTTCTGCAGTGGGCACAGTGGCTGACTCCAGGGCCACTCAATCAACTGGCTCCAGGGACCGCCCAAGCAGCGGCCAATGCGGCTGGCCTTGGGGACCACTTGACCAGTGGTCCCGAGGGCAGCAGGAGCAGCCACAGCTTGGTGGCCTCTGGCAGCACTTCTGGGGTGGCCAGAGCAGCAGCTGGCCCCCTGGGGCTCCCCCCTGCCCTAGCAGCAGCTGGAGTGGCAGCGACTCTCAGGGCTTCTCCCCTGGTAGCTGGTGCTCATTAGCCATCAAATAAATCAAAACACTTCCCCCTGCAAGTGGATTTAGCCCGGGACCCTCAGAGTCAGCAGCTGTTACACCCCCACTGAGCTCTCTGGCCAGGTATCCTAGTGCCAGGAGCCTCCGATGTAGATCCTAAAATAGCGTTTTTGCACCAGGGGGGCTGAAATTTTGGACCAGACATTGTAGCTCCACTGTTATTTTACTGAATTGCTTCAAAACAGCAAGTGTAGAAAGTCTCCTAAGTGCCAGGCTCTCTGCCATGGAAACAGCTGCCCCTGCTCTGCAGGAGTCTGTGCGTTCCACCCAGCAACGCACACACCTGCTCCGCACTGAAGGGGGGTCAGACAGTGACGGTAACGCAAATCTTCAGACTATTAACCCAGGTCCCTTTCTTTAACCCAGGACATGCCAGTCACCTGTTAGCCATGGCGTTATCTTCATCTTCAAATACCTCTCAGGACATTGAACAGAGGAGTGAACCCCCGAATGGCTCCCTGTTGAGGCGTTGTACCGAACCTCCCCCTGTAGACTGTCTGGTTTTATACTCTTAGAGCTTTTTCTCTTCAAACCCCTTATCCCAATCTCTGGGCCAACCTCCGCATTTCAGAGTTTAGAATTTACTCTCATCACCCTCCTATGGCACTTTCCATGTGAATTGGGCAAAGCAAGTGGGGGAAGCTCTGTGGCTAATGGAAACCAATGCTCTGGGTGAGGCCTGAACTCACACCCACAGCTGTATTTCCCCCTGCATGAGCCACTATAGGTGCTTCTTAGACAAACTTGGGCTGTCGGTGGTTATGTGTGTCTGTGCTTCACCACTTTGGCTGCTCTGTGAAAAGCTGATGGTTCAAACAGAAGCTGGTGGGTTTTGGTTTTGTTTTAAGCAATTAGAGTCTAGTACATTTTAACAGGCAGAAAATCTCCTATTCTGGTCTAGCCCCATTTGACTCCTTCTGTCCATCTTCTTCCTTCGCCCTCAGTGTCTTTCCTTCCCCATTGGGGACATGCAGAGATGAACCCCAGTCAGTCTGTGTCACAGAGAGTCTGTATCTCCTAAGGAATGTGGGTGAAGGATTCCAGCTGAATTAACTCCACTCACCTGGGTTAGAAACATTTGTTTCTTTCGAGCACATAGTGGGAAATGGGACATTAATTCAGACCCAGGAGGCAAGGCAGAGAGGCTTCATGCTCTTGATCTCCATGAAGGGAGAGAGGATCCCCAGGAAGGAACAGAGCTTCCTTTAGATTCAAGCTGGGTCTCCTGGAAGTTGGAAAAGACCCTTGGTCACTGAGGATCTCATGGGATCGTGCTGCTCCAGAGGCTCCAGAGTCCTGGGTGCGGGGAGGGTGTCACTGCACAGTCTGAAATGGAAGGGAGGACCCTGGAAGGGAAGGGGAGGAACAGAAAATGGAGAGGAATGAAACAGAATAAACGCCTCTTCTGTCTCCCATCCCCAACCCAGCAAGAACTGTTATCAGTGGGGAAACTCCCCACGATTAATGGCAGAGACCACAGAGACATTCGCCTCATGCTGAGAAGTAAGGTGACCAATCACCAAGTGTGAAAAATCAGAGACTTTCACCAGATGCATTGGTGGTATAGTGGTGAGCATAGCTGCCTTCCAAGCAATTGACCTGCGTTCAATTCCCAGCTAATGCAATGATATGATGATTCCTCCACTGGGAATTGGTTTAATTTCAGTCATGTTGTATCAGTTTATCAATGGAATGAGAGAATCAGTGTCCCAAATCCCAACAGGTCATTAAACACCCAGTGGAGGAAGAAAGGGGTGGGACTATATAATGAGCAGTTGGAGTCATCCTGGTATTACAATGCTTGGCTTATTTTTTTTTTTAAATTTCTTTACTTCCCTCTCCCTTTTAGACTCAGAGCCTTTAAGGTCAGAAGGGACCAGTGTGATCATCTAGTCTGACCTGCTGCACCTTGCAGGCCAAAAGACCCCACCCACCCACTCCTGGAATAGACCCGGGGGAGGGGAGGCAGCTCTGTGCACTGCCCCTACCCCAGGCAGCACATGGAGGCCCTCTGCTCCCCTCCCCAATGCATGTGCAGAGATGTGCCAGCAGCACTAAGGTGGCTCCATGCCCACTCTGCCTCCATCCCTCCGTGCCGCTCCCAGAAGTGGCTGGCATGTCCCAGCATCCCCTGGGGTGGGGGGAGTGTCACCACGTGCTGCCCCTGCCCCGAGCACCAACTCTGCAGCTCCCATTGGCCAGAAACTGTAGCCAATGGGAGCTCTGGGGGCAGCGCCTGCAGACAGCAGCACATGGAGATCCCCTGGCCCCACTCATCTAGGAGCTGCTGCCAGAGGGTTGTGTGTACCAGTCACATTGGGAGCTGCACCACCCCTCCTGCACCCCACCCCCACCCCCACACAGAGCCCGCACCCAAATTTCCTCCCAGTGCTTTGCTTGTCTTCCTTTCACCAGAACCATCCTTCTTCTCCTGGGCTGCAAGTAGCCACCCCTGGGAAGCCAAGAGGCAGGCACAGGATTCTGCAAGGTAAGTGTCCCACAGCACCGTGATGGCCGGTGCGATGAAGGTAAGTCTTCCTGAGGCACAATGAACTGCAATGCAGCGAACCACTGGCCAGGCGGTCCGGGCGAAGGGCATTCACTGGAGGTACAAGCTTGTGAGTGACTCCTGAGCACAGGGCCCCTTCCCCTTTTAAGGACCTGCTCCTCATGGCCTGCGACTGGAGATGACTTGGCTGCATCTGGTGGGTCACACTCCACCTTGGGCAGTGTCCATGCTCTGGGTGTGTGATCGCTGCCTAATGAGAGTCCCAGACAACTTCTCTATCTCGGAGCTCTTCTGATCTTCCAGCTGTTCAACCAGCTCCTTCATCCCACAAGCATTGCAGGAGGGAGGGGGAGGGGGAAAGCCACTTCACAGGCATTCAGAGAGGGAGAGGAGACAAAAATGGGAATGGGGGAAGTATAACAGACCTATTGAGCATAGAAATCACTGCTGCTCCTACAACAGCAGGGACAGGCCACTAGGAGCTGGGAAAAATTAAGCCATCATATTTCTGCCTGGTTTTGAACCAGGGACCTTTTGCGTGTTAGGCAAATGTGATAACCACTACACTACAGAAACTCTGTCATAGGGCTCTGCCCCTCCCTTCATAAGAACAGAAGAATGGCCAGACTGGGTCAGACCAAAGGTCCATCCAACCCCATATCCTATCTGCCAACAGTGGCCAATGCCAGGTGCCCCAGAGGGAGTGAACCTAACAGGTAATGATCAAGTGATCTCTCTCCTGCCATCCATCTCCACCCTCTGACAAACAGAGGCTAGGGATACCATTCCTTACCCAAGCTGCCTAATAGCCATTAATGGACTTCACCTCCATTAATTTATCTGCAAAAATAATGAGGAGTACTTGTGGCACCTTAGAGACTAACAAACTTATTTGAGCATAAGCTTTCGTGGGCTAAAATCCACTTCATCAGATGCATACAGTGGAAAATACAGCAGGAAGATATATATATACACAGAGAACATGAAAAAATGGGTGTTGTCATCCACACTATAATGAGAGTGAGCAGTTAAGGTGAGCTATTATCAGCAGGAGAAAAAAAACTTGTAGTGATACTCAGGATGGCCCATTTCCAACAGTTGACAAGAAGGTGTGAGTAACAGTAGGGGGGACAAATAAACATGGGGAAATAGTTTTACTTTGTGTAATGACCCACCCACTCCCAGTCTTTATTCAAGCCTAATTTAATGGTGTCCAGTTTGCAAATTAATTCCAATTCAGCATCTCTTGTGGGAGTCTGTTGTTGAAGGTTTTTTGTTGTAATATTGTGACTTTTAGGTCTGTAATCGAGTGACCAGGGAGATTGAAGTGTTCTCTGGCTGTGTTTGAATGTTATAATTCTTGATGTCTGATTTGTGTCCATTTATTCTTTTATGTAGAGACTCTCTGGTTTGGCCAATGTACATGGCAGAGAGGCATTGCTGGCACATGATGGCACATATCACATTGGTAGATGTGCAGGTGAATGAGCCCCTGATGGCATGGCTGATGTGATTAGGTCCTATGATGGTGTCCCCTGAATAGATATGTGGACAGAGTTGGCAATGGGCTTTGTTGCAAGGATAAATTCCTGGGTTAGTGTTTTTGTTGTGTGGTTGCTGGTAAGTATTTGCTTCAGGTTGGGGGGCTGTCAGTAAGCAAGGACTGGCCTGTCTCCCAAGATCTGTGAGAGTGAGGGATTGTCCTTCAGGACGGGTTGTAGATCCTTGATGATGCACTGGAGAGGTTTTAGTTGGGGGCTGAAGGTGACGGCTAGTGGGGTTCTGTTACTTTCTTTGTTGGGCCTGTCCTGTAGTAGGTGACTTCTGGGTACTCTTCTGGCTCTGTCAATCTGCTTCTTCACTTCAGCAGGTGGGTATTGTAGTTGTAAGAATGCTTGATAGAGATCTTGTAGGTGTTTGTCTCTGTCTGAGGGGTTGGAGCAAATGCGGTTGTATCTTAGAGCTTGGCTGTAGACAATGGATTGTGTGATGTGGTCTGGGTGAAAGCTGGAGACATGTAGGTAAGTACAGCGGTCAGTATGTTTCCGGTATAGGGTGGTGTTTATGTGACCATCGCTTATTAGCACAGTAGTGTCCAGGAAGTGGATCTCTTGTGTGTGGATTGGTCCAGGCAGAGATTGTAGGTGGGATGGAAATTGTTGAAATCATGGTGGAATTCCTCAAGGGTTTTCTTTTCCATGGGACCAGATGATGAAGATGTCATCAGTGTAGCACAAGTAGAGTAGGGGCATTAGGGGACGAGAGCTGAGGAAGCGTTGTTCTAAGTCAGCCATAAAAATGTTGGCATACTGTGGGGCCATGTGAGTACCCATAGCAGTGCCGCTGACTTGAAGGTAAACATTGTCCCCAAATGTGAAATAGTTATGGGTGAGGACAAAGTCACAAAGTTCAGCTGTGACATTATCGGGGATACTGTTCCTGACGGCTTGTAGTCCATCTTTGTGTGGAATGATGATGGAGCGTCTACATAGCCAGACAATCCTGCTGTCAGGGTGCCAATGCCTGAGATGATGGGGCGTCCAGGATTTCCAGGTTTATGGATCTTGGGTAGCAGATAGAATAACCCTGGCTGGGGTTCTAGATTGTCTTATTGCCAAGGGACGGAGAAACTCGGCCAGCAGCAGGGGGTGCATAACACCGTCCTAGTGTGGGGGTGACAGCGCCTCCAAGATCCTGACACCCCTATTGGTTCCACTGCTGGTTGTTTTCCTTTTCCGGTGGGACTTTGGGCAAGTTGCTCCTGCCTCTAGGGATCTGTCCCCAGCAGTCAAATGGGGATTTCGTACCTTCCCGCTATTGGAAAGTGCTGGGAGAATCCCCCAGCCAAAGCTGCTCTGACAGAGCTAAGCAGCATCTGACCATTCAAGGTCGGAGCGCACTGCCCAGGAGGAGGAGTGTCTGGCTCTGGGGTTTCACTTCAGCCCAGTCTAGAGAGAGGGGCCCAGCCATGGGGTTTGGCTCAAGAAGACCAAGTCTCCAATTTGTTAAGGGCGTTTTGAATTCCAATCCTGTGCTCCAAAGTGCTTGGTGTCAGCTGCACATTTTAGAACGATACTCTCCACTCCATTTTCCAAATCATCATTCATACTGTTTACCCACCTCCACTAGACCTGGAACCCTGCCAAAGAAGGAAAGAGGATTGGTTTGGAATGATTTGTTCTTGACAAATCCATGATCCCTCGTGCTAAGAACCAAATTATCCTGTAGATGCTGCTGACAAACTGAGTGTTTAAGAATATATTCCAGTATCTCTCCAGCTATGGAAGTGAGGCTAGCTAGTCTGTAAGGCCCAGGGGTCTCTTTGTTCCCCTTTGAAAGATAGGTCCTGTCTTGTTCATGGATGGGAAGATGTTCTTTTTCAGGGATCTCAGACGAGAACTGGGGCACAACACCTGGTTTGTTAAGGCCACAAAAATGGAGGCAGGAACCTCTTCTCTCCTGCTGGCAAAGAACCCCAGGTACCGAAAAGACAGGGACTCACACCCCTGAATGGGCTTTAGAAAAGGCAATGGTTAAAAAGTTTGGCCCCGACCATTTCTTTTTTCCACAGACTAGACATTTTAGCAAACTTTAGAATTCCTTGGTGCTAAACACCGTGAAACTCCCCTTTCTCCTTCACAGAGGGCTTTAACGCCCCTTATCTCACTCAGGCTCATGACTACCCAGAGTTCGAGAACTGTCCCTGTTCCCATTGGGCAGATGGGGAGGAGCCTGAGGTATAGAGAAGGGAAGTGACCTGTCACCAGATGGATCAGACTGAACAGGTTTCAGACCTCGAGGATGCTCTTACCTTCAAAACAGGGATGGCTGTTTTCTAGTAAAATCACTAAAAGGGAAGGAGAAAACTCGAAAGAGGTTCCTCCTGGCGCTCACGTCCGTGAACCCGAATACTCTCTCAGTCCTCAGAGAGAGACCTGGAGAAGGAGACTTGCTGGAGCAAAGCCACAGGGGTCTCTGAGGTTTCCCTGGCCCCTCGCCCCTGTCCTGCCTGGCTGATGTCAGCATCTCTCTGTGAGGTCACCACCTCCCCACCACCTTGGACCAATAGGCTGAGGTCCTGCAAAAGGCCTTTGTGATGTCACTGCCTCACCCCTCCCTTGCTGTGCCAATGTCCTGCCCCTGGCCAGGCACTTTGGAGGTTTGAGCTACTCCCTGTGGATCACCCCACTCAAGGAGCGTTCCTTCTAGGCAGCAAGCCGGCTAGACAGGGAAACATCAGACGCTGCTCCCAATGCTACACTCAGTTTTTTAGAAATGAGTCGACTTTATGGCCAGAAGAGACCATTAGAGCATCTAATCTGACCCCCTGCATATCACAGGCCTCCTGTATGAAACAAGAGCTACTTTGGGGGCAAACACATTCCAGAAAGGCATCTTGTCTTCATTAAATGACATCAGGAGATGGAGAATCCATCACTTCCCTTGGTAGCTTGTTCTTGTGGTGAATCATCCTCGCTGTTGAATTTTTGTGCCTTAGTTGTAATATGAATTTGTCTCTTTTCACCTTCCAGCTATTGAGTCTTCTTATGCCTTTCTCTGCTAGATTAAAGAGCCCTTAAATACCCAATCTTTTCTCTCCATTAAGGCACTTCAATGAAGTCACCTTTCAATCTTCTTTTGATCAGCTAATCAGGTTGAGCTCTTTCAATAGCTCACTAGAAGGCATTTTTCTCCAGCCCTCAGAACATTTGGTGGCTCTTTGCTGCCCAAGCTCCAATTTCACAACATCTTTTTCAAATGAGGACACCAAAACTGGAGGCAGTATTCCAGTATCAGACTCACTGATGCTGTGTCACCTCCTGTGATGTTATTGACATAATCTGTAACTGTATAGATCACCTCTGCGACCACTGTTCTATATTTGCAGCCAATATTTCAGAGAAGTGGTTGTGTAAGGGGTCTATGGAGAGGTTCTGATTGGCTGATTATAATGATGCTATCTCTAGATGTGTATCATTTTTTTGTAGTTGACATTATGAATATTGGCTCTATGCTGCCTGTATTTCAAACTTGTGCTCTGCTTCAGGGAATGATACCTTTGTTTAATTGATGAAAACATAAACTAGACACTTAGAGGATTTGAACTAATTTCAGCTGATGGACAGGTTTGCTAGGTTTTTATGCATTTGGACAGCAAATTGTTGAGTGTTCACATTCATTTCAAGCGTCCTTGTATGGTGGAGCTCCTGAACATGATGGAGAATGGAAATGAAATTTTTTTTAAAGAGGGCACCTGGTTTGAACAAAAGACCACTTGAGCTGCAATCAAACACTTTACCACTGAGCTATACCCCCATTACAACAGGAGTGTGGAATTGTGGTCTCCAGGACTTTGAAGGACAGACCCTGCTTCATCGAGCTCCTTTGCCATTCCCAGACCACAGGTGGTTTTAAAAATGGGGTTTGATTAAACTTCTTAAATGTGGTAAACACCACAGCTTGCACACCCACTGACATAGCTTCTCCCCATGACAGAGCTGCCACCTCCTGGGGAAGTGGATTGACTACACCAACAGGAAAACTCTCCCCCCTCAGCATGGAGCAGTGGTTCTCAAGCTGTGGGTCAGGACCGCAAAGTGGGTCATGACCCTGTTTTATATGGGGTCACCAGGGCTGGCATTAGACTTGTTGGGTCCTGGGGCTGAAGCCAAAAGTCTGAGCCCCCCCCAGGGCTGAATCCCTCAGGCTTTGGTTTTGCCCTCCCCCCACTGGGGCTCAGTCTTTGGCACTCCCCCACCCCTGAGTGGAGGGGCTTGGTCCATCTTTCCAGGGCTACATATTAAGTTATTTTGGCAGAAGGAGGTTGCAGTGAAAGGACGTTTGAGAAACCCTGGCACAGAGCATCTCCATTACTGAGCTGCAGCAGCCTAGACTCACTGTTTGAAACATTGACCTGGCCTTAGCCTCTGAATATGTCTAGGCTTGGCTCCCTATGGCACTGTTGTCAGCAGACCCTGGAAGTACAGCCATGGAGACACCACACACCAGCCTTGCCTAGCTGGCAAGGATCAAACCTTCACAGAAAGACACCCATGGTTTTCTAGCCCAGCTACCTAAGGCCTCAGCCACAACCACTTAACACAGGGGCCTTTCTACACTCTGGTTCTGTTCTCACTGAAGGGTCATTACAAATTGTTTGCTCAGACCAGCTTCCCCAGCACACTCACTGCTGTGCAGCTCTGTACGTGCGGCCATGGCTGAACAGCCAGAGTTCCTGCCCATTTCCCTACTGGCTGGAGCATGATTAGAGTGTGTTTGTGGTTAATGATGTTGCTGTAGATTGTTCATTCCCTGCCTTGGCCATTCAGACAGTCCCTTTTCCCATTTTATTGCCAGTACAATAACAAAGGCAGGTTTTCTCTGGGCACTGAGATTTTTGAGGGCGTTGGTGGCTCTGTTCTTTCCTCACCCTGGAGTAAACTCAGCTTTTTATTCCATCCTTGATGACTCATGGAATAACAGCAGCAGCAAGAAGAGGAGAGTGAATATCTCACTGCCAGGGGGAAGGTGGATGCATCCCCTCTGTCTGACCATTGCCATTGCAGGAGAGAAGGTTTCAGTGGAATCGAATGCCCTGGCTCAGACAATAGACACAGGGAGGTTTTGCTGTTCATGGATCTGTGCAAAGGAAATTGTGTGTCTGTGTGCGAAAATGAGGAGGGATATGAAATGCCCACGTGGTGGTGCCTAAGGCAAAAGGGAACCCTAGAGGATTGGAATAGGATAAGTTCTCAAGCAACATGTTTCTTACTTTGCCCATCTGTTAGGTTTGATTATTATCGATGGAAAGATTTTGCCATTGGGTCGTGTGTTTACACAGAAATTGACATTTACCAACAAATACGTAATTCTTCCAAGCCTACCTAGTCTGCTGGGTGGTGAGTTTAGAGGGACACACTCACTCTTCCCACCCCCATGCCAGGCCTGTGCTTTCCAGAATGTCAACTTCCCACAGAGCTGGAATCCTTCCCTCATCTCCCTCTAGACCACTGCCCCACCCCCACTTCTGGGGTCCCCTTCTAATACTGTCCAACTCCCCTGCTGGCAGGATCCCTTCCCCTTCCTTTCATTTCCTGCCTCCCCTCTGAGCGAAAGCTCTGTATTGTTCCTACACTGGGAATTGAACCCAGGCCGCCTCGGTGAAAACCAGGAATCCAGATCACGAGACCATATGGGACTTGCATAGTCAATAGCACATTTACACCCAATAATTCAAAGTAGCCATTCAAAAAACCTTCAAAAACAGACTTCAAAGAGAAATTGCAGAGTTACAATTGATTTGCAAACTTAACACCATTAATTTGAGCTTCAATAAGGACTGGGAGTAGCTGGCTCACGACAAAAGCAATTTTCCCTCTCTTGGTATTGACACCTCCCCATCAATTATGGGGAGAGGACCACATCCACCCTGACTGAATTAGCCTTCAACACTGGTTCTCCCCTTGTACGGTAACTCCCGTCACTTCATGTTCCAATCTATATTTATGCCTCTATCTGCAATTTTCACTCCATGCATCTGAAGAAGTGGGCTTTTTACCCACGAACGCTTATGCCCAAATAAATCTGTTATTCCTTAAGGTGCCACCAGACTCCTCATTGCTTTTAATTCTAAGCTGATCTTTACCCTTTCAGTACCCTTACAAACTCAGATGCTTCTCACCACAGGCTGGCTGGTGGCTTTTCAGCCAGGCTCTCCCCTTTCATCAGCGCTTCAGTTGCTTGGTGTGGGGGTGTCTGTAGATGTAAGTGACAGAGAGAGATAAAGCCTGGCAAATGTCTCTCCTTTTATCATGCCCTTTCTTCCCTCATGGCTTTGCCCCCCCTCCCCCCTTCAGAGTCAGATGAGCATCACTGCGTCTCTCCAAGCAAGTCTGAGCAATTCCCCTGGGGTGTCCTCATGCAGGTGAGTCGTTGCATTGTAGCTCCCTTGCTGGGCAATGGCTGTTGATGGGTTGTTTGATATCCTGTCCGGGTGTTGGTTACTTTCCTTGCTGTTGCCACTGGGGAGCTAATATTTGGCTGACTCCCCCACCTTACAGCACAGTGACAACCACACTGCACAATTCTCATAACTTCATATGCATGAATGGTATACATCTATGGGTAGAGAAGTGACTTTCAGCAGATCATATCCTTTCCCTGATACCTTACAAGTCATGCTCTATATGTAAGATCACGATGATATGAAAATGAGGATTATGGGGGTTACAGCCGCTCCCCCAAAGGTATAGAATGTCACACTGAGATTCTATTTTCCTTTGTTCTGTAACAGCATTACAGAGATCCAGTGACTGACCAATGGCATTTCCAAGTGCTAAAATAGCAAGCGATGTCGGTCTCTCATTGGCCATCAGCGATTGAAGATGTGGTTTAATGAGCTGGAGCTCCAAGGCGAGGGTGGCTCTGTCCACTGCCTTCCGTTGCGCTGCTGGGCACCAAGTCCCTGGTGGCCAATAAGTGACGCTGGGAGAAGAGAGTGGGGTGGCAAGTGGCGGCAGGACTTTTGCCACCAGGGTCTAGCTGCCCAACTTCCTCCTGTTACTGCTGGCCCCCCGTCGCCTTCAGGAAACCCAGGAACTAAGGCAGGAATAGGGCGAGGAAGCAAGTAAAGCCGAGCAAGGAGGGCAAAAGTGAATCTTGTCTTCATGGGCTGCTCGCAATGGGCCGCTCGCAATGACGTCCTTTTTCTGTGCCACAGCTGACAACAACATCCCAGAAAGAAAAGTAATAGGCCAAAAAGAAACCGAGCAGCTGCTGAAGTAGTTCAGTTGGGAGCGTGCTAGACTAACAGGCTCTTCTGTCCCCCTTTGTGCATGGGTGGGATGTTTTCTGAAAGAGCAGCAGTTCCTTTAACTGCCACGAGTCCCTCATTTCAGGCTATGCAGCAGGAAAAGGCAGCATGGGCTTCTGATTTAGTTGGGTTTGGTCCTGCTTTGAGCAGGGGGTTGGACTAGATGACCTCCTGAGGTCCCTTCCAACCCTGAGATTCTATGATTCTATGATTCTGCACCGAGTTGGCCCCCCTGACCTTTCATTCTTCTCTTGCTCTTTGTCAGCAAGGGGAAGAAAAAGAAGCTCTCCCTCAAGCTGGAGTCACAAGGGCGACGTAAGGACGACTTCCTGAGTCCCGGCTCCAGTCCTCTGCTCTGCCAGCTGACCCATCAAAGGGCTGCCATCACTTTCTCTAGGTTTGTCCATCAGTCTGTGCCAGGGTGAGCAACAGGCAAGCAGATGGAGTTTCTGTAGTGTAGTGGTTATTGCATTTACATAACATGTAAAATGTCTCTGGTTCGAAACAGGCTGGCTTCCTTTTGCCAGATCCCCTTGCTGTTCAGGAAGATGCTCCTCCTTCTCCTATTGGCCTGTCCCTGGGATAACTCCAACCCCCGCATGACAGAGGGTGCTGACAGCAGTGGAGAAAGCACCTTGGCGTCAGGCTGGAGAACCTAGAGAAGTTAGGCGTGTCACCTTTTGGAGGCTTGTGGCTTGGCCTCTTCTGTTGGAGGTTGGCCAGTGGAGGCCGGCTCTTCATGCTGGCCTCCTCTGCGTGACTTGGCAAAGGAGGAAGTGAGGCAGGAATGGGGCAAAAGAGGAAAGTCAAGCTGAGAAAGGCAGGGCAGAAAGTAAGCACATCATTGCGGCTAAGTGGGGTTAGTAGAGCATCACCATTCGTTCTGCAAAGCCGGGGGAGGTGCGGTTGGCTGCTGGGAGGCAGAATCCTGTGCCTGCCTCTTGGCTTCCCAGGGATGGCTCCTTGCAGCCAAGGAGAAGCGGGGTTTTAGGGGGACGGAAAAGCAGCAATGGCGAGGCTGAGTGGGCTCCTTTCTGGCCAAAATGGTGGGCTGTGGTGGGTTTGGGAGTTGCCTGTAAGTCATAAGTGGACTTGGTGCAGTGAAAACCGCTGCTCCATTCTGGCTGATCTGGGGGTGCCATTGATGACATGGGAGTGGGGGCAGGGCGCTGGCTGTGAGCAAAAGGGATCCAGGAAGCCCCAGCCTGCCCCTCCAGGGGCCCAGTCTTCTTCTTCTCTCCTGCCATGGGGAGCCCGGCCTAGAGCCTGCCCAGCCTGTGCTGCAGCTCGAGCATTAAGCCTTCCTGTGTGGCCTGTGCTGGAGCTGACCCTGGACCCCTGTGGGGCACTGTTGGGGGAAATCCCGACTGCAAATAATTCTGGCCACAAGATCAGCCCATTGGGTCGAATGGGGCAAGCTGGAGGCCTGGTGCCTTAGTCCGTGGGGCCAGCAGGTCAATCCATTTTCCTGCATGTGGGGGAGGCAGCCGCTGTGGTTCGCCCTTCCTGCTTCCTGCGCTGCTGCACCCTAAAATCCCTGTCGGCCGGCAAGATGGGCTGGGAGCCTGGAGAGAGGAGGCAAAGGGGTGGCCGAGCCCCCTTGGCCACTGCCCCTGCCCCAGGCAGCCCACAGAGACCTGATGCCTCCCCAAGGGACACACGGAGATGTGCCAGCAGCGCTAAGGCAGCTCCCTGCCCACTCTGCCCCCTCCCTCCCTGCCACACTGCTCCTGGAAGTGGCCAGCATATCCCTGCAGCCCTGAGTGCAAACACCACAGCTGACCCGCCCCCGTATCCCACTGCCTAGGAGCCACTGCCGGAGGGGAGTGTGTGCCAGTCTCTTTGGGAGCTGTGCTGCCCGAGGTAAGCACCTCCACCCCCGACCACCTCCTGCACCCCTACCCCTGCCCCAGCACAGAGGCTCTCTGTGTCTTGAACAAGCACTTTCAAGGATTGGCCAAGAACTTCTGCTCTGTTTCTGTGAAAGAGACACAAAAAAGGGAGCCCAACGGACAAGTTTAGTTCGCAAGCACAAACTGGCAGGGCCAAGCCTGGATCTCTCAGTTACTCAGAAGGCTCTTCAGCCAGCTCTTCCCAAAGGCCAGTCTCTAGAGGCTTTTGTGACATGATGTACTTCAAAATAGCTCCCTGTAGCTCACATAGTCATCAGTCATATATGGCTGTGATATGTCCTACCAACCAGTCCATGTAAGTTATCATATGAAAAGTCATGATCTGCTGAAATCGGTAATTCTGTCCAAATATGTATAGCATGAGGGTGTGTGAAGTTATGCATTTTGCTGTCTGGTTGTTACTGAAATAGGCTATAATTTTGCTAGTGACCCCTGCCGAGGAGGGTGTTCAACAGCCATGAATCAGCAGAGGAATTGTAATTAAGGGATTTCCAATTCAGTGACAGATGCCCAAACACAACACTGTGGGGACCGCTCAAGTCTATGACTCAGTTGCACAAGACCACACCAGGAGGATTCCCCAACCTAGTGACTCAGCAGAGCCCACCCAGACACGTCTGGGCAAGTGTCTTCTAGAGACTTGAACTAAGGATATAAAATAGGAGACTGTGGCATCATGTTTTTGCCTTTCTCCTCCCGCACCCATGCTGGAAGCAGCAGGAATCCTGAGAAAATGAAGGTCATCTGAGGGCAGTAATCCAGGTTTTAGGGGGAATTCTATGTATTAAGGAGGGTAACATCCAGTAGGATGAGAAAATTGCTTGACCTAACTACTGCCTAGTGTAGTAAGGTGTAAAGTTTAGATTTTGCTGTGGTCATACAGTGCTTAGTGGTCATACAGTGCTTAGTGCTCTGCGTTCTGGCCTCAAGAGCCATGGATGCAAGTTGAGTTACGATGACCTTTTCCTTGTCTCCACATTTCTTATGTGCCTCCTTCTGACACTTGTCAGAAAAAACAACTGGTTTCTTTTGCAAGCATTTGCATTGCAAGGCAGAGGCAGTCTTCTCTGTTTCATAAAAGATTCACCAAAAGGTGGGAAGAGCAGACACATTTGTTAAGGCACCACTGGGAGCTGCATCCCTAACTCCACTTTACCTGGCAGGTGAGTCACCCAGCTTAGCCACGGTGCGACTCTCTGGGACTTTTCTCCCAACCGCTCCATTTTTCATCAATGACAATCAAAAGGAAGGTGACATGACATGTGTGTGTGAACATCTCCAGGGAATCACAAGGATGAGTGGCGCAGGCTCTCGTGTTGCACCAATTGCAGTCGAAGCAACCGCCATGCCAATGCCAGTCATAGCAGCGTTTTCATCAACTCCAGGTTTGTGATTTGATTGTTTCCAATGCTTCTCTCCAAAGAAGCCTTTTCCTTAGCAAGCAATGACTTGGATACCAAGGGAGGCCTCTTCTGTTTCCTAGGAAGACACAGGAAAATGTGAGCAGAGGAGACAAAAGCCATACACCAAGGCACCACTGGGAGTTGAACCCAGGATCTCCTGTTTACTAGACAGGTGCTTTAGCCACCTAAGCCATGGTGCCTGCCTGAAGAAAGTATTTGCAACTGTTTCATTTGATGGTTCAAGTCAACACCTGAAAATTCTAAAGTACAGACATTCCCCATTTCCCTCAAGACTTGCAGACCTTGAAGTGTCTGGCTCTCTGTGCACAGAAAGCCACAGCTGAGTAGACAGAGGGCTTCTAACATGTGCCTCTCTCATCAGTCACTGTGATCATATAATGGTTAGTGATCTGTGTTTCAGTCGCAGCAACCTCAGCTCAGTTCTGAGTCATGGTAACCTTTCCTTCAGCTCCAGACTTCTCATTTGCCACTTTCCATGTGTGGTGGGCTGTCTGCCTGAAACAAGCAGGAGAAAGATTAAGGCAGCCTTGAAGAGGCTGTGCAGAACCCAGCCTATCAAGAAAGGGCTTATTGGGAGAGCCAATCAGGAGAAGGCTTGCTGGAGCAGCCCATATATAAAGAGCTGCTCAGCACAGCAAGAGTTAGTCACTCCTTGGAGTTTGAGGAGGGAGGATTGGCTGCGATGAAGGCAGGAGCAGGAGCAGGAGCAGGAGCAGGAGCGGAGCGGTGCGGTGCGGTGTGGTGTGGTGCTGGGGTAAGGGGTGCATGGGTGACCTCCTGGCTGACTACTGCCAGACTAAGGCCCTATACAAAGGTGGAGGAAGGTTCTAGGTCTGTTGGGAAATGGTCCAGGGAAACAGATGGCAGGGTTGGAGGTTCACACCTTTTGCCTCAGTAGCCACTGACACAGGTGGCTACACCCTGGACTGCAGCCGGCCACTGAGGCAAGTGTCTGGGTAGAGGACATATCCCCCCCCAAGCAGGGGGGAGAGAACTGAGTGGGGCATAGCCAGAGGGCTGTGTTCATAAGAGGACACTGAAGTCCTGAGAGCAACATGGGTCCTAATGATAGAAGAGATGATGGCCAGATGCTACTAGATGAAGGCGCACCGGAGAACCAGAGCTAATTGCTAGGATGGTCAGCAGGAGGTGCTGCAGTCAGGCATGCCCCATGGCACCAAGACTTAGCCGCAAGGAAGGCTCTCTCTGTCTTGAACAAGCACTTAAAAGGATTCTGCTGACAGATCTTTTCTTTTTTCTGAAAAGAGCTACAAAAAAAGGAGCCAACAGACACACTAGGTTCGGCAAGGAAGAACTGGCAGGCCAAGCCAGGCTCTCCTGGTTAGTAGGAAGGTTCTTCAGTCAGCTCGTCTCAAAGATCACTGTCTAGAGACCTTTTAATAGCCACTGCAGATGTTCACCACAAAAGAGATGCCAAAATGGAGTTCTCCACTGCCTGCAGCCATCACGCTACCAGGAGTTCTGTGCACAGAGAGGCCCCTGCTGGTGGGAAAAGGCTTTGGTAGAGACTCTGCTGACACCAGCCATTCTCATATAGTGTTTAGCGCTCTGTGGTGTGGCTTCAGCATCCACAGATGCCAGTTGAATTGGGGGGCATTTTTCCTGTCTCCACATTTGTCTAATGGCTCCTTTCAACACTTGTCACCAAAAAGACCTGTTTCTTTTGCAAGCGATGTACAGCTAGGCAAAGGCAGTCTTCTCCATTTCCTCAAAAGATCACCAAGCTGTGGGGAGAGGAGACACATTCAGCCAAGCTGGATGCTGAATCTCCTCTTTATTCAGCAGGTGTCTGTGAAGGACATAAATCTACACCGTGTAGAGGTCAAGAATAGGACTTTATTACACACAGTGCTGGCGGAGTGGGCTTATTAGGCTCAGAGACACTGTTAATTAATTAATTACAATAGAATATATAGATTTTTCCACGGGTGGGGGAAAGTGACAGGCTAGGCAGTTCCACACCCCGGGACGGGTTTTGCAAGACAGGATAAGCACATTAGCCAATGGTTAACAGATTATATAATGTCTCCACCCATGGTCTCAAGTTAGCAAGTTAACATTTCATTAATACTTTGATAAAATGTTATTAGTATAAAATATATATGTTGAATTCTGATTTGGGATCCATAGGAATGGAGCAACTCCTTTGATTGTCCAACAGGTACATTCCTAGGGGTTAAAGCAAAGAAAGAGTGAAAGTATATGGCAATAAAGATTGTTTTCTGTGTGTCTTAAGGCAGGCATTGGTCCCTTGGAAGGGAGGTGGAAGGATGCCATATCTTATACTGATGTGCCAACTTTTCATAAACTCAAGGTTGGATGTGTGGGAAGAATGTCTCCCTAGAGAAGAAACAAACACAATAGGAATAGGGATTCTTTGTTCAGTCTGCAATTCTGAATAAGACACAATCATTTAGTTCTAAGCTCCAACACCTGGCAATTTGCTGACCAGGCCTATCTTAGCAAGCAAGGCTTTCTGTTTACCCAGCTTTCTCTTAGCTGGTCACTATCTGGACTTTGGGTCTGGAAAAGAACTGGCACAATCCATAGACCAGGTTGTTATATAAAATGCACATGGCTTTGAACCCTTCACATACAGTAATGGCAAAGTTCTTGGTTCAGGCTTGTAACAGTGATGGAATAAACTACAGGTTCAAATCAAGTCTCTGGAGTCTATTCAAAGCTGGGATGGATCATTCAGTCTTTTGTACAGAGCTTCAGTTTGTAGCAAAGTCCCTCCAGAGTTATGAAGCAGGATTGAAAATAAGATGGAGACGAGGCATCAGCCTTTTATAGCCTCTTGCCATGTGGTCTTTGCTTTCTTTGTCCCAAGGACACTCTATCCAGCACGTGGCATAGAAACACCTTAGAGTTCTGTCCATAGGCAGGTCCCTGCATACCTTGGCATATCTGTCACAAGGCATATCTGCCTTCTCTCAATGGGGCGAATGTAGAGCTGATGGTCCTTAATGGGCCATCAAGCAGGCTAGACAGAACTGACACCGGAAGCAGAGCACAAGATTGAAATACGGGCAGCATAGAGCCAATATTCATAACATCAACTAAAAAAATGATACACATCTAGAGATAGCATCATTATAATCAACCAATCAGAACCTCTCCATAGACCCCTTGCACGACAACCTTTCTATAAGATTGGCTGCAAATATAGAACAGCGGTCGCAATAGTGATCTATACAGTTACAGATTATGTCAGTAACGTCACAGGAGGTGACACGGCATCAGTGAGACTGATACTGAAATACTGCCTCCAGTTTTGGTGTCCTCATTTGAAAAAGATGTTGTGAAATTGGAGCTGGGGCAGAAAGAGCCAACAAATGTTGTGAGGTCTGGAGGAAAATGCCTTCTAGTGAGCTATTGAAAGAGCTCAACCTGTTTAGCTGATCAAAAGAAGATTGAAAGGTGACTTCACTGAAGTGTTGAAGTGCCTTAATGGAGAGAAAAGATTGGGTATTAAAGGGCTCTTTAAAATAGCAGAGAAAGGCATAACAAGACCCAATGGCTGGAAGGTGAAAAGAGACAAATTCATATTACAACTAAGGCACAAATATTCAGCACCGAGGATGATTCACCACAGGAACAAGTTACCAAGGAAAGTGATGGATTCTCCATCTCTTGATGTCATTTCATGAAGACTAGATGCCTTTCTGGAATGTGTTTGCCCCAAAAATAGCTATGGTGTCCTACAGGAGGCCTGTGATATGCAGGGGGTCAGATTAGATGCTCTAATGGTCTCTTCTGGCCATAAAGTCGACTAATTTCTGAAAAACTGAGTGTAGCTTTGGGAGCAGCATCTGTTTCCCTGTCTAGCCGGCTTGCTGCCTAGAACAAACGCTCCTTGAGTGGGGTGATCCACAGGGAGTAGCTCAAACCTCCAAAGTGCCTGGCCGGGGCAGGACATTAGCACAGCAAGGGAGGGGTGTGGCAGTGACATCACAAAGGCCTTTTGCAGGACCTCAGCCTATTGGTCCAAGGTGGTGGGGAGGTGGTGACCTCACAGAGAGATGCTGACATCAGCCAGGCAGGACATGGGCGAGGGGCCAGGGAAACCTCAGAGACCCCTGTGGCTTTGCTTCAGCAAGTCTCCTTCTCCAGGTCTTTCTTTGAGGACTGAGAGAGTATTCGGGTTCACGGACGTGAGCACCAGGAGGAACCTCTTTCGAGTTTTCTCCTTCCCTTTCAGTGATTTTACTGGAAAACAGCCGTCCCTGTTTAGAAGGTAAGAGCCTCCTGGAGGTGTGAAACCTGTTCAGTCTGATCCATCTGGGGACAGTTGAATTCTAGGCATGGAAAACAGGAGCTTAAGGAGGCAGAATTTTATTGCACACCTGGATTTTGTCCCTTAGAATCACTGGGGACATTGGGGTTTGTCCTTTTTGTTTCACCTCTTGCTCCATCCACTGTCTGATCCCTCTTTTCTCTTCGTCTCTTGCTTCCTTTGTCCTTTCTCCTGTTCCCCTCCCAACACCAGGTTTTTTTCTCCTGCTGATAACCGCTCACGTTAACTGATCACTCTTGTTATAGTGTGTATGGCAACACCCATTTTTTTCATGTTCTCTGTGTGTATATATATTTCCTACTGTATTTTTAACTGCATGCATCCGATGAAGTGGGTTTTAGCCCACAAAAGCTTATGCTCAAATACATTTGTTAGTCTTTATGGTGCCACATGTTCTCCTTGTTCTTTTTGCAGATAAATTAATGGAGGTTAAGTGCATTAATGGCTATTAGCCAGGATGGGTAAGGAATGGTGTCCCTAGCCTCTGTTTGTCAGAGGGTAGAGATGGATGGCAGGAGAGAGATCACTTGATCATTACCTGTTAGGTTCAGTCCCTCTGGGGTACCTGGCATTGGCCACTATTGGCAGATAGGATATGGGGATGGATGGACCTTTGGTCTGACCCAGTATGGCCGTTCTTATGTTCTTATGAAGGGAGGGGCAGAGCCCTGTAATAGAGTTTCTGTAGTGTAGTGGTTATCACGTTTGCCTAACACGCAAAAGGTCCCTAGTTTAAAACCAGGCAGAAACATGAGGGCTTAATTTTTCCCAGCTCCTAGTGGCCTGTCCCTGCTGTTGTAGGAGCAGCAGTGATTTCTATGCTCAATAGGTCTGTTATACTTCCCCCATTCCCATTTTTGTCTCCTCTCCCTCTCTGAATGCCTGTGAAGTGGCTTTCCCGCTCCCCCTCCCGCTCCCTCCTGCAATGCTTGTGGGATGAAGGGGCTGGCTGAACAGCTGAAAGAGCAGAAGAGCTCCTAGATAGAGAAGGTGTCTGGGACTCTCATTAGGCAGCACTCACACACCCAGAGCAGGGACACTGCATGGACACTGCCCAAGGTGGAGTGTGACCCACCAGATGCAGCCAAGTCATCTCCAGTCGCAGGCCATGAGGAGCAGGTCCTTAAAAGGGGAAGGGGCCCTGTGCTCAGGAGTCACTCACAAGCTTGTACCTCCAGTGAATGCCCTTCGCCCCGACCGCCTGGCCAGTGGTTCGCTGCATTGCAGTTCATTCTGCCTCGGGAAGACTTACCTTCATCGCACTGTCCATCGCAGCGCTGTGGGACACTTACTTGGCAGAATCCTGTGCCTGCCTCTTGGCTTCCCAGGGATGGCTACTTGCAGCCCAGGAGAAGAAGGATAGTTCTGGTGAAAGAAAGACAAGCAAAGCACTGGGAGGAAATTTGAGTGTGGGCTCTGCGGTGGGGGTGGGGGTGGGGTGCAGGAGGGGTGGTGCAGCTCCCAAAGTGACCGGTACACACAACCCTCCGGCAGCAGCTCCTAGATGAGTTGGGCCAGGGGATCTCCATGTGCTGCTGTCTGCAGGCGCTGCCCCCAGAGCTGCCATTGGCTACAGTTCCTGGCCAATGGGAGCTGCAGAGTTGGTGCTCGGGGCAGGGGCAGCACGTGGAGACACTCCCCCCACCTCAGGGGATGCTGGGACATGCCAGCCACTTCTGGGAGCGGCACGGAGGGACGGATGTAGAGTGGGCAGGGAGCCACCTTAGTGCTGCTGGCACATCTCTGCACACCCGTTGGGGGAGGGGAGCAGAGGCCTCCATGTGCTGCCTGGGGTAGGGGCAGAGCACGGAGCTGCCTCCCCTCCCGGGTCTATTACAGGAGAGGGTGGGTGGGGTCTTTTGGCCTGCAAGGTGCAGCAGGTCGGACTAGATGATCACACTGGTCCCTTCTGATCTTAAAGGCTCTGAGTCTAAAAGGGAGAGGGAAGTAAAGGAAATTAAAAAAATAAAATAAACCAAGCACTGTAATACCAGGATGACTCCAACTGCTCATTATATAGTGCCACCACTTTCTTCCTCCACTGGGTGTTTAATGACCTGTTGGGATTTGGGACACTGGTTCTCTCATTCCATTGATAAACTGATACAATGTGACTGAAATTAAACCAATTCCTAGTGGAGGAATCATCACATCAGCTGAGAATCAAACCCAGGTCAACTGCATGGAAGGCAGCTATGCTCACCACTATACCACCAATGCATCTGGTGAAAGTTTTTGATTTTTCACACTTGGTGATTGGTCACCTTACTTCTCAGCATGAGGCAAATGTCTCTTTGGTCTCTGCCGTTCATGGTGGGGAGTTTCCCCACTGATAACAGTTCTTGCTGGGTTGGGGAGGGGAGAGAGAAGAGGTGTTTATTTTGTTTCATTCCGCTCCATTTTCTGTTCCTCCCCGTCCCTTCCAGGGTCCTCCCTTCCATTTCAGACTGTGCAGTGACACCCTCCCTGCACCCAGGACTCTCGAGCCTCTGGAGCAGCACGATCCCATGAGATCCTCAGTGACCAAGGGTCTTTTCCAACTTCCAGGAGACCCAGCTTGAACCTAAAGGAAGCTCTGTTCCTTTCTGGGGATCCTCTCTCCCTTCATGGAGATCAAGAGCATGAAGCCTCTGCCTTGCCTCCTGGGTCTGAATTAATGTCCCATTTCCCACTATGTGCTCGAAAGAAACAAATGTTTCTAACCCAGGTGAGCGGCGTTAATTCAGCTGGAATCCTTCACCCACATTTCTTAGGAGATACAGACTCTCTGTGACACAGACTGACTGGGGTTCATCTCTGCATGTCCCCAATGGGGAAGGAAAGACACTGAGGGCGAAGGAAGAAGATGGACAGAAGGAGTCAAATGGGGCTAGACCAGAATAGGACATTTTCTGCCTGTTAAAATGTACTAGACTCTAATTGCTTAAAACAAAAACCCACCAGCTTCTGTTTGAACCATCAGCTTTTCACAGAGCTGCCAAAGTGGTGAAGCACAGACACACACAACCACCTACAGCCCAAGTTTGTCTAAGAAGCACCTATAGTGGCTCATGCAGGGGGAAATACAGCTGTGGGTGTGAGTTCAGGCCTCACCCAGAGCATTGGTTTTCATTAGCCACGGAGCTTCCCCCACTTGCTTTGTCTCAGTCACATGGAAAGTGCCATAGGAGGGTGATGAGAGTAAATTCTAAACTCTGAAATGCGGAGGTTGGCCCAGAGATTGGGATAAGGGGTTTGAAGAGAAAAAGCTCTAAGAGTATAAAACCAGACAGTCTCCAGGGGCAGGTCTGGTACAACGCCTCAACAGGGAGCCATTCGGGGGAGGGGGTTTCACTTCCTCTGTTCAATGTCCTGAGAGGTATTTGAAGGTGAAGATAACACCATGGCTAACAGGTGACTGGCATGTCCTGGGTTAAAGAAAGGGACCTGGGTTAATAGTCTGAAGATTTGCGTTACCGTCACTGTCTGACCCCCCTTCAGTGCAGAGCAGGTGTGTACGTTGCTGGGTGGAGCACACAGACTCCTGCAGAGCAGGGGCAGCTGTTTCCATGGCAGAGAGCCTGGCACTTAGGAGACTTTCTACACTTGCAGTTTTGAAGCAATTCAGTAAAATAACAGTGGAGCTACAATGTCTGGTCCAAAATTTCAGCCCCCCTGGTGCAAAAACGCTATTTTAGGATCTACATCGGAGGCTCCCGGCACTAGGACACCTGACCAGAGAGCTCAGTGGGGGCGTAACAACTGCTGACTCTGAGGGTCCCGGGCTAAATCCACTTGCAGGGGGAAGTGTTTTGATTTAATTGATGGATAATGAGCACCAGCTACCAGGGGAGAAGCCCTGAGAGTCGCTGCCACTCCAGCTGCTGCTGGGGCAGGGGGGAGCCCCAGGGGGCCAGCTGCTGCTCTGGCCACCCCAGAAGTGCTGCCAGAGGCCACCAAGCTGTGGCTGCTCCTGCTGCCCTCGGGACCACTGGTCAAGTGGTCCCCGGGGCAGCTGCATTGGCCGCTGCTTGGGCGGTCCCTGGAGCCAGTTGATTGAGTGGCCCTGGAGTCAGCCACTGTGGCCACTGCAGAAGTCACGGAGGTAGCAGGAAGTCACAGAATCCATCACTTCCACCACCTCCATGACAGACACGGAGACAAACCCCTCCCTTCTGTGACTGCAGTTCCTGGAAGGAAAGAAGAAGAACAGAAAGTGACGAGAGAAAGAAAAAGAGAGATTCCCTGTCACCTCTCTCCCTGCTGCCTCCCCCCTTGTATTCTGTAACCCCATCTCACTGGGTTCCCTGTGCTGGTGCCATGGGGGTGACACTAGAGTTCTGGGGATTTGGGGGGGCTCTTCATTTCTCAACATTTCACACAAATTTGTCTTTGGGCTGAAATTTCTCCTGTTAGGCCTCTCAGTCAGAGCTGTACCCCACCCTGTTTGCGGTTGGGGGGGGGGGAAGAGGGGAGATGTAAATTGCAGAGCAGGCAGAGAAGTCACCCATAAAGGGTCATATTGATCTGGTGACTGGTTCTGACCGGGGTCACATGTCCTCTAACACAGGCTCATGTGCAGAACATGGGAGCTCTGGCTTGTCCTAAATGCTGTTGAGTGTGAGTTCCTGGAAAGGGCAGGGGAGAGGGAGCAAGAGGAGAAAGGCAGAGACATTGGAGACGAGGAATTGGGGGGAGAAGAAGGAGAGAACAGAGAGACAATAAATGATTGAAGCAGAACAGGTGTCCCAACTCCGTCTTGCTCATCACAGGTGTTCACAGAGACATGTAGTTGCGGGTTTTCCAGTGTCAAGTCTGAACTTTGATTCTAACAATGTGCGTTGAACTATCAAGGGGATCTCCACATACCTGATCTCTTCCCTCTCCCCTTTTTTAGTATTAATTTTTATTTTGACGTGTTTGGCTTAACCGTGATCGTCTCTTTCCCCACCTGTATTGCAATTTGGGGTTTATGTTTATTGTGCCTCCCTTTTGTTCATGTCATTATAATTGTAACAGCAAAGGAATCTGCAGGAGCAAAAACTGACTCAAAACTTCATTTCCCCACCATGCAGGAACATCATACAAACAGCTCACACAGCTGGAATCATAACACGCAAGGCCAGGGGATGGGAGATGCAGGTTTCCAAGGGTTCTGTCTTTCTCAGATGACACATTCCAGCCCCTTGTGTGCCTCCATCCTGTATGACCTGCTGGACTTTGACACATTTATTGTCTCATTCTATAGATAATGTGATTGTAACACAATGTGACTGAAATTAAACCACTTCCAGATGAGGAAACAACAAAAGAGAAAAGCCATGATTGCATTGGCTGGGAATAAAACCCAGATGAATTGCTTGGAAGACACCTACGCACACCACTATACCACCACTGCGTCTGGCAGGAGTAGCTTTCCTGCAGGTTCTGTGCGCTGGCAAAGGGGGTGACACATGACCACAGAGTTAGTGAGCAGGGTGGATGGGCTGGAAGCTGCCTGACAGCTGGGAGCAGAGTTACCATCCCAGAGTGACTGAAAGGGGGCAAAGGTGAAAACAGAGCTCATTGTGAGCTGGCCCCACACCAGCCCCGCCCCAGGAGAGGGGAACTGAAGCTCAACTTCAATCACAGAAAACTCTTCCCTGAGAAGGAAGGGGACAGCTTGTGTTAAAGACCAGGTTTGTGTTTGTTCCTGCTACATACGGAGGGGCTGGGTAGTGCTGATTCCAGCCCCCAGACTCTGGGAGGATAAGGAACAAATTCAGGCTGCCAGTGACCTGCAGGAGGGAGATGATCTTTTGACAGTGACGGACGCCTCGTCCTAAAGGCCTTTGTCTGCCCCCTTCCAGTGACTGTTTGGTACAGGAATGCAGCCCCAACTCCTGGGTCTCTCCTGGGGAAATAATGTTTCTGTGCAAAACACCAAAGCTTTTAACAGAAAGGAAGAAAAGGAAATGGCCACATGATGGGACTAGGACATAAGGAATGAAACACACATGGGCGGCGAGTTATATACCGACGTGGTGCCCGGGCACCAGCAATATTCAGAGCCCTGGGGCCCAGCTACACCAAAGTTTGGGGCTGGGTCTCCCCTCTGGCCCCACCTGCCACCCCCCCGTGCTTCCCCCGAGTGTCCCCCGGACCCCCTTGCTGGCCCCATGCATGTCCCTGGGCCCCGGAGGGAGCAGAGCGTCCCTGCCTCTTCCATGCAGCTCCATGCTGCCTCCCTGCAGCAACTGTTGCCACAGGGTCCTAGTGCCCCCCCTCTTCCCAACTCGCTGCCAGGGCAGACTGACTCTGAGCCTGCCCTTCCACCTCAGACCCTTCCCTTTTCCAGCGGGACCCTCCACCATCACAGCCCCCCCCCTGCAGTCACCACTCCTGCCCCATGCTGGGCAAGGAGACAGCCCCATCCCCCACCCCCAGTGAGGCTACAGTCAGGGGCAACAGCAGGGGAGGAGGTGCATGCAGCACCCCCCGGCACCCATAATGGGGGAGGCGAGGGAGATTCCTGGACCTGAGAAGGGCCCTAGGAGCACCTGCAGTGACAGTGGTGGGAGTGAGGGTGCTGCTGGGGGGGGAATGAGGGGTTCCTCCCCCAGAGCTTGCTGCTGCCAGCAGGGAAAGGGCTGGGGGGAGTCCTCCTTTCTGGCCCTTGTCCCAGAGCAGCCTGCCTGCACCCCAAACTCATCCCCAGCCCTGCCTCACCCCAGAGCCCACACCCCCAGTCAGAGCTTTCACCCCACCACATCCTCAACCCTCTGCCTGAGCCCTGAGCCCCTCCCACACCCCAAACCTCCCATCCCCAGTGCCAGCCAGAGCCTCCATTCCCCCCCACACCCCCCACCCCGCTCCCCCACCCCTGAGCTCCTCCCACACCCCAACCCTCACCCCCCCAGTCCCAGCCAGAGTCCTCAACCCCCCGCACACCCCAACCCTCTGCCTGAGCCCTGAGCTCACCCCAAACCTCCCATCCCCAGTCCCAGCCAGAGCCTTCATTCCCCCACACACACCCCAACCCTCTGCCCCAGCCCTGAGCTCCTCCCACACCCCAAACCTCCCATCCCCAGTTCCAGCCAGAGTCCTCATCCCCCCGCACATCCCAACCTTCTGCCCCAGCCCTGAGCCCCCTCCAACACCACAAACCCCTCATCTCCAGCCCCAGATAGAGCCCTCACACACCCCTGAACCCCAACCCTCTGCCCTAGTCCTGAGCCCTCCCACACCCCAAACACCTTATCCCCATCCCAGACACAGCCCTCATCCCCCTGCACCCTAACCCTCTGCCCCAGCCCTGAGCCTCTCCAACACCCCAAACCCCCCAGCCTCAGACAGATCCCTCACCCCCCACACCCCTACCCTCTGCTCTAGCACTGAGCCTCTCCCACACCCCAAACCCATCATTCCCAGCCCCAGCCAGAGCCCTCATCCCACTGCACCCTAACCGTCTGCCCCAACCCTGAGCCCCCTCCTGCATCATGAACCCCTCATCCCCAGCCCCACCACACAGCCATCACCCCACACCCCAACCCTCTGCTATAGCCCTGAGCCCCTCCTACACCCCAAACCTCTCATCCCCAGCCACACCCCAAACTCCCTCCCAGAACCTTGGGCAGGTGGGGGGCGGAGTTTGGGCAGGTTCTGGGCACCACCAAAATTTCTACAAACCTACCGCCCATGGAAACACAAGATGCTTCTCCCATGTGGATTGACTTTTAACCTTGTTTGTGGTGGTGGTGTATCCATGTTGGTCCCAGGGGTCCTCTGGGGCGCCGGGCATTGGCCACTTTCGGGAGAGTGGGCTAGATGAACTGGTCTGACTCAGTGTGGCTGTTCTTATGTTCTAACTGCTGGTTATGGAAGAGACGACCTTCCAGGCTACACAGAACTGAAGAAGGGTGCTGGGTTAGCTCCACAGCTTGTCTCTTTCACCAACAGAGGTTGGTCCTCTGCAAGCTCTTACCCTCACCCGCCTTGTCTCTCTTGGACTCTGAAAAGTGTTTTCTCTCCACTCCCTTGAGAGACGTTAAGTTCCCTTTGGGCAACTATCAGGCTGAAGCAATTGTATTGACTGTGACACTAGAATTGAAGATTTAATATTATAAATAAATGAGTCTAAACCTGAGGTTCTGGTCTTCACATTGGTTTTTCTAACTCCGTTCCCAATGCTTTTCTAGAAAGGCCTCCAGGCTGCCTGCCCAGCCCAGCAAAAGTGGCCAGGAGAAAGCCCACACTGCTGCTCTTTCAGGTACTTGAAGGCTGCTATCAAACCCCCCTCACTCAGTCAGTCCCCAGGCTGTGGCAGTGCATAGGATTCTTCCGTCCTAAGTGCAGGACTCTGCACTTCTCCTTCTGGAACCTCCTCAGATTTCTTTTGGCCCAATCCTCCAATTTGTCTAGGTCACTCTGGACCCAAACCCTGTCCTCCAGCGCTTGGATTCTTTACATGCTTTCACAGAGCAAAGAGCACATGTTCCATGATTTCACAGGGCAGAGTTTTGTGCTATCGGGAGCTTTCCCTGTGCGGATTTGACAGGTGGATCAACACAGAGACACATTGTGACTCTTCTCAGGGTGCTGAGGACTGTGAGTCTCCTTGTTGCCACCTGCCACAAGGAAGAGGGAGTTTTGCATTTGGCAGCTGGATGTTAGTGACCAAACTCACCAGCCTGCTGGAACTCAGGGACCCTCCTCTGAGCTACAGCAGCCACCTTAACCCTTGAGTTCCTTCAATGTGTCCCCCTTTGGGGTCCAGCCCGGATCACCAGATCCCTGGTGAAATCCCAGATCCTCTCTTGCCCAAGTATCCCAGGTTACTAGTTTTACTGTGGACCATTGCTACTGTATCTCACACAGCACCTGAGTACAGTTATCGAACAAGCAAAAAAATTATTTCACAACGGATAGAGATTTAAACAAACAAACGTGAGTGATGGAAACCAACTGTTACCAACTAAACAAAGGCAGAAAGTGATAGAATAGAAAGGCCAGCACAAAAAACAGAGAGAGGAACAATAAGATACTAAAAGGATAATGGTTGGAACTCTCCATTTCTCTCAGTCTTTGGACTGATGGGTAGTAGAGCTGTAGCAACAGTTGAGGAACCAGGGTAAATTAAATCTAAGGTTTGAGCTGCTAGTGAAGCATTTTCCACACTCACAGCATTCCTAGGAGCTCTCTCCTCCGTGGATTGTTTGATGCCTAATAAGGTGCGAACTGCGATTGAAGGTTTTCCCGCACTCAGCGCATTCATAAGGCCTGTCCCCTGTGTGGATTCTCTGATGTCTAGAAAGGTCTGATCTTTGAGTGAAGCTTTTCCCACACTCACTGCATTCAAAGGGCCTTTCCCCTGTGTGGATTCTCTGATGTTTAGAGAGGTTTGAGCTGCTAGTGAAGCATTTCCCACACTCAGGGCATTCAAAGGGCCTCTCCCCTGTGTGGATTCTCTGATGTTGAGAAAGGTTTGAGCTGCTAGTGAAGCATTTCCCACACTCACGGCATTCAAAGGGCCTCTCTCCTCTGTGGATTGTTTGATGACTAATAAGGTGCGAACTGCGATTAAAGGTTTTCCCGCACTCAGTGCATTCATAGGGCCTCTCCCCTGTGTGGATTCTCTGATGTACAGAAAGGGCTGAGCTGTGAGAGAAGGTTTTTCCACACTCACTGCATGTATTTTTTCTCTTTCGCCTGAGGATATCCTGCTGTGTTGTGGTTTCCATGAGGACCTTCTGAGTTCCCCAACAGGAAATAAATTTATCCACTTTCTTTCCTGGCTGGTTTCCTTGATCTGTTTTTGGTCTGTGCTGAATCTCCCAGGATTTTCCCTGCTCATGACTCCTGGACACATTCCTTTTCCATCTTTGAGATAATGCTCTGTTTTTACCCACTGGCTCAACATTTTCAGGCTGAGAATTCTGCTCCTCTTTCTCACATGCCATTGCATCACCTGCTGTGATAGAGACAGAAACATCAAACAGGGATGGAAAGGGGAAGACCAAACAAAAACAAGTGCTGAAGACAGGTCAAATAAAAATCAGGAGCTGAACTCCCCCAAACTCTTCCCCCAAATAGGAGAGAGGAGGGGGATGAATTCAGCCTTCGCATTCCTTCCAAATACGCAGGGGGAAGGGAGCAAGCTACTGCCTGGTGTCTGCTAGGATCTATAGGAAGCCATGAACTATATTTACCCTGAGGATATGACCCCTGCTAGGGACAATAATGAACTGAGAGACCTCCCCAAGGGCTTTGTTGGGCATTCCAGATGTTTCCTTCAGGCACTTACAGATTCTGAGGTGGTTTAATGTTTCCTCACCTGTGCAGGGAGGTCTCAGGATCTCTCTTTCCTCTGAACCCTGGAGGTCTGGGACCCATGGCTCTTCCCCTTGTTCCAGCTGGGAGATCACATCAAGTTGGAAAACTAGAAACCCTGCTCAGATGAAAGAAAACAAAGGAGTTCAGTTGATTTCATAAGACTTGATCATAAAAAAACAAACATTCTATTAATTTAACTTCAGTGCTTAGTGTGACCTGGTGGGCCAGGGGCAGTTCTCACTGAAAATGCCAAGATCAGGGCAGGCTGAAAAAGGGAGAGCAGATGCTCCCAAAACTGATGGTTAACACTGAAGTTAAACTCACCGACCAGTCACCAACTGTGCTTCTGATCCCCCACACGGGTTATCGAGAAGCTGAAAAAAGAAATCACACGGCCCCCTTTATTGCATCCCTGTTCTCTGACTCCTAATCAGCAGCGAGGTCCAGTACAGTGAGAGGTTATTTAAAAACTCTGCTCACATAATCAAAGTGTTCCTCTGACCCCAAAGGGTCAGCCACATCACCAGGTCAGTATAGGTTTGGATATTACCCAAAATTCCATCCTTCCAGCCAATCCTTTAGCATCTAAACTAAAGGTTTAAACAAAAGACAGAAAGAAGTTAAATGGGAACGCAGTCAGATACATTCCAAAATGGATATATCAGGTTCTTAGCAGTATTGGTGAGTTGCTGGCTTGAAAGTCTGTCTGGAACATATCCATAGCTTGGATGGGTCATTCAGTCCTTTGTTCCAGGGTTCAGTTTGTAGAGAAGTTGCTCCAGATGTAGAAAGGGGGATTGAAGACAAAATGGAGATGATGCAGCTGCCCTTTATATTCCTTTTGCCATGTGGCCTGTACTTCCTGTGTCCCAAACACAAGCTTCACAGCATGTGGCATGGAAAAGCCTTGGAGTTCTCATTACACAGGCATACCCCGGCATGTCTTGCTGACGCAATAGGTGTATCCCCTTGGTCCTTTCCATGGGCTCATTGTACAGATGATGACCCTCAATGGGCCATCAAACAGGCTAGGCAGTGTTGATGCCAATATGTCTGGGGGTGTCACCCAGAAACACTGCACAAATCTGGAAATACAGATTTACCCTACATATCTATAACTCACAATACAAAGGTGATACAAACGTAGAAACAAAATTATCATACTTGGCAAATCATAACATTTTCACTGACACCTTACATGGCATATCTAGCACAATTCATTGCAATTTTATCAGATTATATTATTATTATTAATACCAAAGTGTCTCACAATTCCATACAGTGTCACACTTGGTAAACCAGTGAATTCCCAGGACCAGTTCCCCAGGGCCTTGAAGATGCTGAACACTATGCTTATGAGGGATTGAAATACCCACATATCTGCTGGGAACACACACACAGACACTGTGTCAGTCTATACCCCTGTGTTCACGCTTCTAGAAAATTATGATCAATTTTGTACACAGTATGGCTTGTGAGGTATCATTTCAAAACACATAACCTACTGAATATTATCCTCCTGTTAAAATGTGTAGTAACACTGTATGTAAAGTTATGAGATTTTACAGTATGATATTACTGAAAAAGTTACAATTCTGGGGAACACCTACAGAGCAGTTCCTCAGAGATAGCAAGGCAAACAGCTGATCAAACAGCCATTCTCCTGCAGAGGGAAGGTGTGAAGACATTTACATTCCATTGCAATCCAGACCAGTGAGGAGTTGTGTGTAATCCTGGGTGAGATTCAGTGTTCTGCTGCTGGAGCTCCCCTGTCTGGATATCCCCAGCCAGCATTCAAGGCCGCACCGAGTGTCTGTGTGATAAGTCACCCTGGACCAGCAGCTCTGACTCCAGCCACCTGCTTGTTACATACCAAGCCCATTCTGGTTTGGGTAGAGAAGGCTCAGGGTTTGAGAGAAGGCCGGGGGTAGGAAGCTTCTATTCATTATGCTGGACCTAACCCCCAGTTTTACTTGAGTAAAGAGGAGATATTTGGCACTGTGTGATACTGCTCCTGTGCTCTGTTCCCAAAAAGTGTTCTGCAGCTTGGGAGGGTCTCTGGTAGTGTGTGTGTGTCACTGGCATATTGGGGTGATGCTGAAACAGGACAGAGTAGAGGTGGCGTTGTGGGGGTGGCATGAACCTTCACTCTTCATTTCCCCTTCCAAGAACAGAGGGAACAGGAATCCTTACCCAGCGAGGTCACATTTTCATAGTTCTGCTGCATGACATCCCAGTAGAGGGCTCTCTGAGCGGGGTCCAGCAGAGCCCACTCTTCCCTGGTGAAATGCACAGCCACCTCCTCGAAGGTCACCGGCCCCTGAAAGAGCAAGAGTCCAACACTCAGGACCTCTTTCCCCATTCACAGCCCCATTATTTGTGGCAGAGAGGAGCCAATCAAATGGAAGCTCTGGGTGGATCGTAGTCAACAGAGTCCAACCCCCACCCCGCTCAGCGTATCCAGCAAATACCAGGGTGAGGAGACGAAGAGAGAGCCCCTTGTCTCTCCCAGCAGATCCATCACACACCTACTGGCCACCGACTGATACAGGAGATGGAGCCCCTAGCAAGGTTCAGGGACAGCTCCCTGGTAGGAAGCCGAATAACTTCCTCATTGTGAGGAGCGGGATATGAAGGGAGAGGCAGCTCCAATGAGCCTGACTCAGGGGTGCCCCCTTCATATCTCACAGCAGCCGCTGGTTAGTGAGCTCAGGCTCCAGCACTGGGAGTCTGGTCAGTTTGACTAGCTCCATGTAGGTGGGCTATTTTCTTTCTTCACAAATTAGGGCATTTCCACCTCCGAACCTCCTGGATCTGTTCCTAGAATCTAGGCCACTTATTAAATAACTCCCAGCAGGTTTGCTACACCCTGGCCTCCTGCTTTCCCCACCCTGTGCATCTCCTGCCCCGCTCCAACCTCCAAACCAGACTGTGCAAACCTTCCCATCTCCAGTGTATTTGCTCTCCCTCTCCTCCAGCAGGAACCCACCAGCAACCCCCTGATAATCTCTACCTGAGTTGGCTCCACTGCAGTCATTTCTCTTCCCTGTCCCACGGCAGGCTGGGATGACCTGGAGCAAAACATGGACGCCATTCTGCAGCCTGTCTGGGGGAGGCAGGCAGTTGTGGGCATCTCAGAACAGGTTTTAGTTCATTTCACATCAGAATTCCCCCAGGCCCTTTCCCTGCAGACAGACACCCTAGATTCTGCCATGCTGGGAAATGCTCAATCTGTTTATTACAATGTAGACCTGGCCCCTAATGCCAGGCTAAGCCCAGACACATTTTTAACTTCCCTTGTCCCTCCCCTCATCCCCTAACAAAGTCTATGAACACAAAGCTAGAAAAGAGCAGAACCAAAGGAGTCACTGTGGGGGATTCCCTCGGACGCTGACTCCATGGCAGCTACACCCCAGCAGGGGGAATATGGAGTCAGGAACTGGCTTTTCACTGGCTTTTCCTCTGTCTGATCCTTGTTTTGTTCACTGGAAAGTGGTTCTGCCCAGGGATGCAGCAATACATGTGTCATTTCTACCACTGCCCCTTTCAGTCTCTCCTTCCCCTGTCCTCTCTCCCTGCCCCTCTGGCTGGGAAAGTCCCATTCCTGGGGGCTTTGCTCTCCCATGGCTGGATTTTCTCCTGGCAATTGCTACTGGGAGGAGAAATGGGGAGGGGCTGTTTGTGCAGAGTCACTTTCTTGCCAGACCCCAGCACTTTCCCTGAGGTCTTTCAGTTACCTGGAGACTCTGGCTCAGAATTTAGTATTAACAGGGCCCAGGGCTGCCCTAGGGGCTAGGACCAGCTGGAGAAAGTCATCCCCTGGGCCAGGCAGAGAAGCAGCTTGAATTCAGGTCACATCCCCGCACAGAACCCCGCTGGGGGAGCAGCAGCTGCTAAGCCTGGTCTCCCCGATCACAACAGAGGCTGCAGCGTCTGACCCAGGAAGCTGAACCCCAGTATCCTGAGCAGAGAGGTTACAGAGCGTTTGAGCAGCTTCCCTCCTTTAGCTCTCTGGGGAGAGCAGCTAATGAGAGCCCCTCCTCACAGGGAGAATTGCTGATCTCATTCACCCCACTGTCCATCCAGAGTCACTCCTTGTTTTTCCATACAGTGACTCCGGATTAACATTGGTCTCAATGAAACCAGAGTTCAGAAAGAATGAGTCGAGAACGCTGTGGAAGAGACGATCGTGTGGCAGTGCTGACCCCCCTCCCAACTCCCTCACCCCCAGATATAGGACAAGGATGTTGGGGATGGGGGGGGCATTTTCCCAACAGAACCGGAAGTTCCTGCAGTTTTCAAGAGGGGAGAAAAGCAAAAATCTGTGATTTCACCTCACAGTGTTTGATTAGTGGCTAGAAAGTTATCACAGTGACTGGGCCTGGCCGGGGAATGTCGGGCAGTGCTTGGAGCCAGGATTCTGGCATAAGCTAATCATGAAGAAGAAGAGGGGTCAGGAGCAGCCCCCAGAGCCCCAGCCAGCCCCCCCCCAGATACTCCCTGGGACCCAGCCCCCAGAGTCCCTGGCCAGGGACCTCAGATACCCCTCAGAGCCCCACCGGCCAGAGAACCCCCACCAGATCTTCATTGCCAGGTTGGGAATCCCAAAGGGTTCCCCCCACCAAGAGACCCCAACAGCCAGAGACCCCCCAAAAGGGACCCCCACTGGGAACTCAGTCCCTCACTGCCTGCCTACGGTCCCCCCCCGCCCTCCAGCAGGATCTGCCCTGCCCTTTGCCTGGCACCCCCTCCCCCCTGCGGGATCCCCTGATGCTTTACAGGGGCACCCCCTGGCCTAGCGCCGGGGATTCTCCCACACACACTCTGTGCACTGGGCACGGCAGCGATCCCAGGAGTCTGCGGGGGAAGCCCAGACAGAGCCCCTGGCACAGCACCAGGCTCCCTCTAACCCCCTGTCCTGCCTCCCCAAGAGACGCCCACCCCGGCTGTTCTGCAGCCACCAGGCCCCCAGCGATACCCACCTCCAGGACCCACAGCCTCAGGGCTGGGCACATCACACCCACCCCCTGAAACCCCAAATCTCCAGAACCCACCAACCTCACTAGGGTACCCCCTGCCCAGCCACCCAGAGGCCTCCCCCCACCACAATCCCCCTTCAGCTGCTATCTCCCCACACAGCCCCACCCCCACCCAGCAACACTGTTACCTCACAGTGCCTGAGAAGTGGATAGAAAGTGACCACCGCCCCCTGCTGGCCAGTCACACAGGCAGAGGGAGCCCTGGGGGATGTCTCTTGAACAGGAGTATGGAAGGCCTGGAGGGACAAAATAGATAAGAAATGTCCATGCCTGTCACTAGCAAATAATGGCCACCCTGGATCCACCCCAGAGGTGGCTGCATCTTAGCACTGAGGGAAGCACCAACGCCATTTGCCATGGGGTTTGGGATACTTCTCAACTCACACTGCACTCAGAGTGACCTCCTCATCCCGTGCCAGCTGGAGAAAAGGGTCCAGCCAACTCTTCTGTAACTGGTTGGGAACCACTGACCCCCCAAACAGGGGGAGGCCTCTGGCTTTGATGTGTATTAAATATCTGGCTGGTCTCTTTCTTTGGCAAACATTTTAACAGAGGTAAAGGAGGGACCAAATGATTCACAAAGGAGTCGGGAAAGATGATCTCTGGGCAATTTAACTCCCTACAACATCCAGGATGGAGAAGAACTCAGGGCAACAGGTTCCCTCGAAGGAAGAAGTTGCTGGGATTTAGAAACACAGGGAACAGCCCCAAACCTGAGAGGATTTTTAACTGACATTTGATAATGAGATAGAGAGAGGCAAAACCTGAGCTTTGAGAGCAACGTTCAGAAATGAAAGAGAAAGGGTGGAAATCTGAGAGATTTTGGATCCATTTTGCAAATTAGAGAGAGGAAAGTGGAAAATCAGAGGGATTTTATATCAGTTGTTGATAGGAGGCAAAATCTGAGCGTTTCACATCAATATTTGATAAATGAATAAAGAGGAAATGGGAAACATTTGCAAACATTTTATATCCAGGTTCAAGAATCTGAGAAAAGGTGTAAATCTGAGATTTTGTTAGTATTTTATAATTAGAGAGACAGGGGAAAAATCTCAGGGCATATTCAATTAGAAATAGACAACTAGAGAGCAGTGGGGCAAACGTTTAGGTTATTTTATATGAATCTTTGAGATTTGCAAAGCAAATGTGTCACAAACTGTGTATTTGATAACATGAGAGAAAAACATCAAGATCTGAGGGGATTTGATATTGTTGTTAACGAACTAGTGGAAAAGGGGGACTGTTGGACTGGATTTTATACGACTGTCCAATACATAAACACAAAGTAATGGATCCCCCCACCCCCACCATTCCCATGGGCAGCAGGGAGCCCTTTGAGGTGCTGATTAAAAGGGAGGGGGAGGGGGAGCTGGAAGGTCCCTGGATAAAGGAAGGGGGCAGCAGTGGGGGACGGGCGGGTGACTGGCAACTGATGGTTGGGGGCAACTGTGTTGGTAGTTAGGGGGCAGCAACTGGGATTGGGAAACTGGGGTCTGGGCAGTCCCCATGGGGGACACGTGCGCCTCCCTTCCCTGCCCTGGCAGAGAACTGGCATCTCCTAGAATATCAGGGCTGGAAGGGACCTCAGGAGGTGTCTAGTCCAACCCCCTGCTCAAAGCAGGACCAATCCCCAACTAAATCCCCAAATGGCCCCCGCAAGGAGTCAGCTCCCAGCCCTGGGTTTAGCAGGCCAGTGCTCCAACCACTGAGCCATCCCACCCCCACTCCAGGGGCAGCCATGTGCTGGGGAATGACTCAGGGCAACAATTTCCCACCTGAACAAGGACAAATCGCTGCAGATAAAATGGGTGGGAAAATGCCCCTCACTAGAGAAGATTTTAAACTGATGTTTGAGACTCATGGGGAGAACGGGGGAAATCGGGGGAGACGGGAGAGCGGCTCATTGGAGGGGAAAGGGGGAAAATCGCCCCAGATTTTATAGCCCTGAGTGAGACACTGAGCGAGAAAAGGGGCAGAACTAGAGAGAATTTGTATCGGGGGCGAGAGGCAAGTGGCACAAACAGGGACAGGATCCAATTAACTCACCTCCCCCTTCCCCCGCCCGCCACTCCCCCCCCGGGAATTTCCTGGCTGCCCAGAGACATTTCAACCCCCCCCCCTCGTCCCACTGACCTTCCCCTCCTACAACTCCAGCTTCTCCCCTCCCTGCCTGACACCCCCCATCTCCCCCTACACCACAGGGGATCCCCCTGCCAGGCCCCAGTCTCTGCCCCCCAAATCCCACTGGGGCTGAGGTGGCTCTGAGGCTTCTCCCAGGTTCCCTGGGGCAGAGTCACTTTCCTGCTCCCCCCAGTGCCCCCCCCCGGGGTCTCTCACTCCCCGGGGGCTCCGTGGGAGGCTGGACACCAGGGATGCAGGACGGCAGGAATGGGGGTGACAGGCCTCCTGTTCCTCAGTCTCACGGCGGGACCGAGGGGGCTCGTCACTCTCCGGCTCGGGAGCACTGGGAAGACCCGACCGTGGAGGGGCCGTCGCTGGGGGAGGGGGACGGCCCCGCGCAGGCGCTGAGCACGTCCTTATATCACTTCTGTGGCGGGAAAAGTGCTGAGGAGACGGAACGCTGAGGGCTGGTTTTGGCGGGAAAAACCGGTTTGGACTGGTTTGAGCCTGTCCCCTGATGGTAAACAAGTCCCCTCTCAGAGCTGGAGTCCAGGGGTCAATAGTTCATATGCTCCAGATTGGATCTTATTTTAAAGCCAGTGATTTACTTCATAAACATCTTATTAACCAACTAATTGAACCTATTGAACAGTTCATACTTCTCACACCTAACAATGAGATAATAAAAGAACACAGACAAGCCTTGTCAGTAATGGCTAATGTCCCAACTGGGAAGCACGTGAGCTTGTTGCAGAGCTGCTGCTCAGGGACGGGAACCTCCTGCCACCCCAGCCTCCAAAATCACTCAGGCTGCACTTTCTGCACAACTAGGTGCTGGCTGAGGGGGGCGTGGGAATTGGTGGCCTCTGCTGCAGGTGATGGGAATCGCAGGTATTTAAAGCCATGGCCTAGAGGAGGGAAGTGCCTAACTCCAGAGTCTGCAGCTGCCTAGGGCCAGGGCTGAGGATTTAGAGTCCCTAGTGCAGCCATTGCAAGGTTCAAGCACGCTCAGCCCTGGCATTGCCACCCCTCCTGCGGCTAGTAGCTGCAGCTGGCTAAGGCTGGCCTCTGGGAACTGGCCCCATGGCTGTAGCCAGAGAAGCTGCAGGTGGCTCTGTGACTACTGGGGCCATTAAGCTAGAGCAGCTAAAGACACTGGAGTTCACCTCAAGGAACAGGTCACCCAGTAGGACAGGAATGTCAGGGGGAGGAGGGAAAGAGGGAGCAGGTCAGGCTGGCAGAGGGAGCTTCCAGTTGGGTGGGAGCATTTCCAAAGTAGAAAGGAAACAAGCATGGGGAGAGGTGGTGGTGACCAGGTAGCAGACTAGCATGTAGATGGGAGCAGAGGGAGAGAGGCTGGTGGCTTCAGATTCCCAAGGGCTAAGTCCTGACTTTGGGGAGATGGTGTTTGCAGGTGGCTGGCTCACATGGCAGGATGGGGGCTGAGGGAGGGATCTGTCAGAACTGATCAGGTGTCTGCTGGCTTTAGAACTCTGAGCTGAGACTAGGACCACATGCCGTGACTGGTGACATGGGGGGTACTGGAGACATGGCTAGAGAAGGTCTGAATGAGGAAGGAGATAAATCTGTGGGGAGTTTCCTTGATCACTATGAAAGTTCTGCTCACTGTGGACACTGGTAAACCCACATGGGTGCACAGCTCAATGAGAAAACCCGGGGGCTGAGGGAGCTGTGTATGGCAATGCATATAGTCATGTAGGGGTGTGTGATCAAAATGAAAAATGTCTCTGAGATTCAGTACCGGGTTTGCTATGGCACCAATGGCTCTGCCCCACCAGGCCCATACTCAGAGCCCACAGTGACTACATAGGGGCCCACAGATATGTTTGGTGTCAGGGCTCACAAAAGGTTAATCCAGCCCTGATTGCCTGAGCACTATTTCAACCCCACATTTTTGGGTGGACCTCCCACAGTAGGAGCTGCCGAGCGCGCGCGCGCGCACACACACACACACACACACACACACACACACACCCCTCCCTCTCCTGGTGTTGGGAGGGGAACAGGAGAAAGGAAAAGGAAAAAAGAAGCAAGAGACAAAGAGAAAGGAGGGAGGGATGGATGGAGGAAAAGGTAAAACAAAAAGGACAAACCCTAATGACCCTGGTGATTCTAAGGGACAAAATCCCAGATGCGCCATAAACTTCTGCCTCTTTAAGCTTGTGTTTTCCATGCCTAGAATTCAACTGTCACCACATGGATCAGACTGAACAGGTTTCAAACCTCGAGGAGGCTCTTACCTTCTAAACAGGGACGGCTGTTTTCTAGTAAAATCACTAAGAGGGAAGGAGAAAACTCAAAAGAGGTTGCTCCTGGCGCTCACGTCCGTGAACCCAAATACTCTCTCAGTCCTCAGAGAGAGACCTGGAGAAGGAGATTTGCTGCAGCAAAGCCACAGGGGTCTCTGAGGTCTCCCTGGCCCCTCGCCCCGGTCCTGCCTGGCTGATGTCAGCATCTCTCTGTGAGGTCACCACCTCCCCACCACCTTGGACCAATAGGCTGAGGTCCTGCAAAAGGCCTTTGTGATGTCACTGCCACACCCCTCCCTTGCTGTGCCAATGTCCTGCCCCTGGCCAGGTACTTTGGAGGTTTGAGCTACTCCCTGGGGATCACCCCACTCAAGGAGCGTTCGTTCTAGGCAGCAAGCCGGCTAGACAGGAAAACATCAGATGCTGCTCCCAATGCTACACTCAGTTTTTCAGAAATGAGTCAACTTTACAGCCAGAAGAGACCATTAGAGCATCTAATCTGACCCCCTGCATATCACAGGCCTCCTGTAGGACACAAGAGCTACTTTTGGGGCAAACACATTCCAGAAAGGCATCTAGTCTTCATTAAATGACATCAAGAGATGGCGAATCCACCACTTTCCTTGGTAGCTTGTTCCTGTGGTGAATCATCCTTGCTGTTGAATCTTTGTGCCTTAGTTGTAACATGAATTTATCTCTTTTCACCTTCCAGCCATGGGGTCTTGTTATGCCTTTCTCTGCTCGATTAAAAAGCCCTTTAATACCCAATCTTTTCTCCCCATTAAGGCCCTTCAACACTTCAATGAAGTCACCTTTCAATCTTCTTTTGAGAAGCTAAGCAGGTTGAGCTCTTTCAACAGCTCACTAGAGGGCATTTTTCTCCAGCCCTCAGAACATTTGGTGGCTCTTTGCTGCCCCAGCTCCAATTTCACAACATCTTTTTCAAATGAGTGTCAAGTATCAGAGGGGTAGCCGTGTTAGTCTGGATCTGTAAAAGCAACAAAGAATCCTGTGGCACCTTATAGACTAACAGACGTTTTGCAGCATGAGCTTTCGTGGGTGAATACCCACTTCTTCGGATGCAAGTGGTGGAAATTTCCAGGGGCAGGTTTATATATGCAAGCAAGAAGCAAGCTAGAGATAACGAGGTTAGTTCAATCAGGGAGGATGAGGTGTGAAAACCAAGGGAGGAGAAACTGGTTCTGTAATTGGCAAGCCATTCACAGTCTTTGTTTAATCCTGAGCTGATGGTGTCAAATTTGCAGATGAACTGGAGCTCAGCAGTTTCTCTTTGAAGTCTGGTCCTGAAGTTTTTTTGCTGCCGGATGGCCACCTTAAGATCTGCTATTGTGTGGCCAGGGAGGTTGAAGTGTTCTCCTACAGGTTTTTGTATATTGCCATTCCTAATATCTGATTTGTGTCCATTTATCCTTTTCCTTAGAGACTGTCCAGTTTGGCCGATGTACATAGCAGAGGGGCATTGCTGGCATATGATGGCATATATTACATTGGTGGACGTGCAGGTGAATGAACCGGTGATGGTGTGGCTGATCTGGTTAGGTCCTGTGATGGTGTTGCTGGTGTAGATATGTGGGCAGAGTTGGCATCGAGGTTTGTTGCATGGGTTGGTTCCTGAGCTAGAGTTACTATGGTGCGATGTGCAGTTACTGGTGAGTTACTGCTGAGCTCCAGTTCATCTGCAAATTTGACACCATCAGCTCAGGATTAAACAAAGACTGTGAATGGCTTGCCAATTACAGAACCAGTTTCTCCTCCCTTGGTTTTCACACCTCAACTGCTAGAACAGGGCCTCATCCTCCCTGATTGAACTAACCTCGTTATCTCTAGCTTGCTTCTTGCTTGCATATATAAACCTGCCCCTGGAAATTTCCACCACTTGCATCCGAAGAAGTGGGTATTCACCCACGAAAGCTCATGCTGCAAAACGTCTGTTAGTCTATAAGGTGCCACAGGATTCTTTGTTGCTTTTTCAAATGAGGACACCAAAACTGGAGGCAGTATTCCAGTATCAGTCTCACTGATGCCGTGTCATCTCCTGTGACATTATTGACATAATCTGTAACTGTATGGATCACTGTTGCGACCACTGTTCTATATTTGCAGCCAATATTATAGAAAGTTTGTCGTGTAAGGGGTCTAGGGAGGTTCTGATTGGCTGATAATGATGCTATCTCTAACTGTGTATCATTTTTGTAGTTGATGTTATGAATATTGGCTCTATGCTGCCCGTATTTCAAACTTGTGCTCTGCTTCCAGGGAACACCCCAGCCAGACAAGTTGGTGTCAGTTCTGCCTAGCCTGCTTGATGACCCATTACGGACCATCAGCTTTACAATCGACCCACTGAGAAAAGGCAGATATGCCTTGTGACACAGCAAACTATGCAAGGACCTGCCTATGGACAGATCTCTAAGGTTTTTCTATGCCATGTGCTTAGGGAGATGTATTTTCCATGCCCTGGTTCCTCGCTGACCCAGAGAGAACAAAGGAACACGAAAACAAAAACCTTCCCCCACAGATTTGAAAGTATTTTCTTCCCTTTTTGGTCCTTTTGGTCATGTGCTAACCAGGTTATCTGAGCTTTTTAACCCTTTACAGGGTATTTTATGCTACCTGTAGCTATACGTTTATGACACCCTGTAAATAGCAATCTGCAGAACCTGATTCTGAGAAAGGGCAGGTTGAAGGGAAGTGGCTTCAGCAGATTTACTGAGCATTCTCAGTTCATGTGAGCATGCTCAGTGCACCATAAGTAGCAAATTCCTACACTCAGCAGTTTCTCACACTACACCCGAGGCAGCATGACGCAGGGGCTCCATCGCTGTCCAGACCCCACCCAAAAGCAGATCCCCAAGGGCTGCGAGACCCTCAGGTTCTGGGACCTGTGTGTGGAGTCTCTCTTCTGCCCACCCAGGGCTGCCCCTGGGGTCCCTCTGGCCCCTGGCCAGGGGCAGCAGAGCCTGGGACTGGGTCCAGCTGGAGAAAGTCCCCACCTCAGATGGGCACAGAAAGTGCTTCAGTGAAAGTCTGTCCCTGGAGCAGCCCCTCTGGCGCCGCAGCAGCAGCCCGGAGCTCAGCCCGGGCTCCCAGCACACACTGGAGGCAGCAGCACCAGCAGTGTCTGGTACCTTACAAAGCCCGGCCACCAGGAGCTGCCCCACGGCTCTTTTCCTTGTTTTTCCTGCTTCCTTCCTACCAGCCCCCCACTGCTCCAGCCCCTTCCTGGCTCCTTCAAGCCCAACCCAGGCTGCAGCTGCCGTACTCACCAGGCCAGGGACTGTCTGAGGTGGGAACTAGCCCCATCTCTGCTCCTCCTCCTGCCCCTGTGTGTCCCAGAGCCGCTGCAGGGACTGACCCGCACCCAGGCTCTCGCTCCTATTAGCACTCGCAGGGGCCAATCCAGCTACGGGAGTGTGAGCGCACCTGGGAGCAGGGAAGTGACCAAGTCTCCCTGCCAGAGGGTGGGGGAGGGGGAAGAAAGGGAAAGAGGAGAGACTGAAAGGGAATAAGGAGAAATAAGTGAGGAAAGCAGCACCCAGCTCTTTTCTACTGCATCACCCCTGAGCAGATTGCTCCTGAGCTCTGGGTAAATAGCCCCCCCAGTGTCTCCCAGATCCCCCTGCTCCCAAGGCAATGCACATGGGGATCTCCTTCCTGCCAGGCATGATTACAAGTAGGTGCGGGTGTCACCCTTATGCCATGATTGGAGAAAGACAGCAAAGCTTGGGAACACGTGTCTGTATTTACAGTCCAGTGTGACAATCCCGGCTCCAGGAGGGGTTTGTTCTCTGCTCCTGCTGGATGGGCACAGAATGGGGCAGCAACAGGTGTGTGTCAGTTTTTGTTGCTCCACGTTCCTTAACTTAGAACAGTGTGAAATGAAGAAAATGGAGATTGAATTAAAGGGAAATATACAAAGAAAAGTTCCAGCCCCCGTTGCTTATTGAAAGAAATGACTCAACTTCCCAGTTACTTGTTTTATTAACATGAACAAATAAAGCCAAGAGCGCACGTCACTAAGGCTAAATGACTATAGACACCACTCAGCTAAGGGTTAAACAACACAGTGATAAAGTTCAGGTCAAATCAGGAAATCAATGAGTTAACAAGGATATTGCGTTGGAATCAAGTCGTCAATTTAGTCCAACCATCAGATTAATACAGCAGAAAAACCAACCCCTATAAATCCTAAAAGAGCAACCCAAGAAGGCAGGTGCGCATTCAGTGATGCCGAAACCCCAATCAGAGATTCTGACCCAGGCAGTGCAACCCAGATTTACCCAGCTGAATATTTCAATACCGAAACCAAATCATTGCTGACATTTAGCCCACAACCTCAAAGCTAATTAGTGAAAACTAAGGAGAAAACTATTCTGTAGCTAATACTTCTCCTCGCCCTCTCGCCCCAAAATACATACAGACCTTAAGAGACACATTAGTAAAAGAATTCAAATAGCTCTCGCTGAACAATATGTATCTGACCACTCAATTCCTTGCAATGCTTGCACAGGTGAGGAGCATGCGTTCTGTCATTCCATAGGGCAGGGTTTTAAGGCTATCAAATAGAAAGACTGGGAGGTCTCCAACTTCATAAAAAGAAACAGACGAAAAAATAGAAAAGGGAACAAAACGTTTCTAAGATAATAAGGGGTTGGATCTCTGCACCTCTCGGGCTTTGGATTCGCCCGGAGTAGGAACTGTAGCTGCAGTTTAGGAACCAGGTACTGGCACAGATTTCCTCTCTCTCAAGTGCAGGGTGTGACCTATGTCTCATTCTCTCTGTCTCCCATTGGGTGATGGGACCATGAGTGAGAATGAGGAGGGGAAACCCCAGCAGGAAGATGCTGAGGAATTAGAACCACCTGTGCTCTATTTTCACACTAATTTTTCAAAGAAGCAGGAGGCAGAGAGGTGATACAAATGCATTAGACTCAAGAGAAAAACTAACGACAGGTCTACACTAGGAGGGGGGATTGATCTAAGATACACAACTTCAGCTATGGGAATAGCAGAGCTGAAGTCGACGTATGTAGGTCGACTTACCTCGGCATCTTCACAGCGCTGAGTCGACTGCTGCTGCTCCGTCTACTCGCTTGCGCCTCGCGGTGCTGGAGTACCAGAGTCGACGGGAGAGCGCTCAGGGATTGATTTATCATGTCTAGACTAGATGCGATAAATCAACACCCCAATAGATCGATCGCTACCCGCTGATCCGGTGGGTAGCATAGACCTGCCCTAAGAGACCAAACCACAGACTCTGGACTCAGCATTCAAGTATCCTGCAGTCTGAACTTCGCATCTGATACATTCCCTCATTGGCTACCATTGTTTGGCCAGCAAGGAAGTGCTCCTTGTCCAACAAGGCAGCCAGATTGGGACCCATAGGCATGGAATGGCTCTGAAGGAATCAGCTGTTTCTCTCTGTGCTTCATCTAACTTTGGAATCAGATGGTAAAAGACAGTTGAGCCCAGTTTAATCATGGCGTCCTTTAGGATAGTGATCAATGCCACTTAACTAGGGAGCAGGATTCTAAAAACACCATAGCTTCCACATCTGGGGTGAAAATCAATCACCACTACCTGCAATTTCTACCTGAGTTCTTGTCAAATCTTTGACCTTACTTGGAGTAATTTTACACTTCTCTGGCGTAGAATTCTTCACCAACCACACAACAGATCAGTAGCGACAGTGAGGTACAACTCCCCCTACTGTGCCCTTTTATTTCTTTAATCTGGTGGCACAGATTTAAATTACGAACTAAATTCAGGTGCGGCTTAGAATCCCTGTAAGATACCAAATGTCAGGTCTCTATTAAAAATAGGTATCTTTCTGCAGCTCTATCACATTCAACATGGGTTTCAATTTCTACACATTTGCAGCATCTCCCAGCGGTGAGCTGAACAGAAATGTCACCTCCATTTTTCCCCATCTCTACCTAGAAAGGGATTGCATTTCCCAAATAGGCAACATGCACCTGATTAGGAAGGAGATATCTTCAGGAGCGATAGGGCCTGGGCCACAACAGCTTTGGGAACCCAATGCATGGGTATTTTGCTTAGTTCCAAGTCATTTACTAGGGTATCATCTTCCCAGCCCTTTAGAAAAAAGATTGACCTAACCAACTGCACAACAGGGGGATTGGGATGGTGATTGGGAATAGGGTAAGTCAGAGGGATTCCCTTATCTCCTATTGTTACAGAGGGTGAAATGACATTTTCCCCTATCCCTGCCCTGTTCCTGCTCTTTGTTATAGTTCAATATAGTTTAAGTGAGGAAAATGGTAGTAAAAATATCTGCTCCCCAGCACAACCTGAACCAACATCAGAGCAACAGGGAAATGAAACAATTTGTTCCCAAAGGGGGAACTCGATGACTAACAATTGCTGTGAAAAGGGGGAACAGTATAACCGTGATGCTCAGGGTTTGTTTAGACTAGGAAAAGTGATGCAGTTTAGGTCAGGACAAGGGGAAACCTAATGGCAGCCACTGCACCTGGACTGCATCTGCTCTACAACTATAATTGTCTTTTTACACCAAGATCACTAACTTGAGCAGCCAACACCATGTACAGCCCTAGTGGATGTCAGGCACAGGTAGTTTTTGCCTCAGTGTAGCTTGTTGGGAATCAAACCTCTCTCCCACCTGGAGCTGATGGAGCTTGGCTGTTTTCAGTGGTAGCAGATGATAGAACAAGGAGCAATGGTCTCAAGTTGCAGTGGGAGCCATCTAGGTTGGATATTAGGAAACTAATTTTGCTAAGGTGGTGGTGAAGCACTGGAATGGGTTACCTAGGGAGGTGGTGGAATCTCCATCCTGAGAGATTTTTAAGGCCTGGCTTGACAAAGCCCTGTCTGGGTTGATTTAGTTGGGGTTGGTCCTGCTTTCAGCAGGGGAATGGACTGAGGTCCCTTCCAACCCTGATATTCTATGGTTCTATGACATACACTCCTACGGCTCAACAGAAAAGATCACAGGACTGACCCCAAAGAAGGGTGAGTTGGAAAAGGCAGAAGCAGGCAACTCATCTGGGGGAGCTGAGCTACTACGGTGAAGATGGTGCAAACATCACTATGGGGGAATTAGCAAATGTGATTAAAAATATATATATCTTTGCTCAGCCCTAGTCAAGGCATTTATTACATTTCTCTCTTACGTGGATTTTCTGATGCCTGATAAGGTGTGAGCTCCAATTGAAGCGTTTCCCGCACTCGGAGCATGTATAGGGCATTTCCCCTGTGTGGATTCTCTGATGTGATATGAGGGCTGAACTATCAGTGAAGCATTTCCCGCACTCAGAGCACGTGTAGGGCATCTCTCCTGTGTGGATTCTAAGATGTGTGATAAGGTGTGAGCGCCGACTAAAGCTTTTCCCCCACTCAGAGCACGTGTAGGGTCTCTCTCCTGTGTGAATTCGCTGATGTGAGATGAGGGTTGAACTATCAAGGAAGTGTTTCCCACACTCAGAACATCCATAAGGTTTCTCACCTGTGTGGATTCTCCGATATGTGATAAGGGCAGAGCTTTGATTGAAACATTTCCCGCACTCAGAGCACATGTAGGGTTTCTCTCCAGTGTGGGTTCTCCAGTGTGTGATAAGGGTAGAGCTCTGACGGAAGCTTTTCCCGCACTCGGAGCACATGTAGGGTCTCTCTCCTCTGTGCATTCTCTGATGAGTGACAAGGTCTGAGCTCCCATTGAAGCTTTTCCCACACTCATGGCATGTGTAGCATGTCTGTTCCAAGTTGATTCTCTCATGTGGAATAAGGTCTGAGAGGCTACTTAAGTTTTCTTCTGACCTCTGCTGAGTCTCACAGGCTGTTTCTTTTTCTGGGAGTGCACAACTCCCGGAAACATTCCTTTGGATCTTCCTGACAGCGTTCCATGTGGTTCTACTTGCTCAGCATCTTCCTGCTGGGGTTTCTGCTCCTCATTCTCACGCACCATCCCATCACCTGATGGGAGACTGAGCCAATGCAGACATAGGTTACTACCTGCACCGGAGAGAAAGGAAATCTCAGAGAGAGGAATGGAAAAAGGGATGAACAAACCAAAATGTGTGTGGGAGAGATCAAACCTATCAGGTGCTGATTTTCACCAGAACACTCAGGTGAAAGCTACATTGGGCAGGGACCTGCTGCCACTTGTCAGAGCATAGGTGGGAAGCCATGAGTCACATCTGCAGGGAACAATCCTGAACTTGGAGGGCTCATAGGGTCTTTGTAGGGAATCCCAAATGTTTCCTGAAATCACAGACAGTTTGAGGGAATCCCAATTCCCTACCTGTGCAGGCAGCTCTCAGGAGCACTTCTTTCTCAGCGCCCTGGAGATCTGGGACCCACGGCTCTTCCTCTCGTTCCAGCCGGGAGATCACATCAGGTTTGGAATCTGGAAGCCCTACTGCAGGCAAATAAAATAAGGGAAGTCAGTGGAATTTGTGGGATACTTGTCACAAAGAATATTCCATGGTTTTACCCCCGGCTCATTTTTAAGCAGTAACATCCCAAGGCCAGCTTCCTTGGCTCAAAGTGGCAGGAGAGTTGTTAATCATATTCATTACCTTAGTGCCTAAGAACGAACTAACAGTGAGTCCCCATTGTGCTAGGCAAAGTACAAACACAGAACAGTAGATGGCCCATGCCCTGAAGAATTTACAATCTAAATACACAAGACAGACACAGAATGGGTTAGAATAGAGATATTCAGGCCTGTCTGTAAAGCCTAGACTTTAAGAACTTAGGTGTATTTTTATCACTTAGCTAGTTACGGGGATATAAAAACAAAGAATCAAAATCACAGTCCGCCTGTGAATGGGCCTTCTCTCACTAGGATAGTCTGAGGCCTTGTTCTTAGGCTAAGGCCTTTGGCTAAGCAGTAGGGGCAGCCATAAGCTGGGAAGCGAAGGGTCACATCCTCACATCCCAAACCAGTCACACTGAAATAAGGTGCTATTGGGCTGTTAGGAAGTCGATCCTGTCCTGATAGTGCTCATCACCACCAGATAAAGAAACAGATCTTAAGATGGTTAAAGAAAACTTAGTTTGACAGCATTCTGTCCGGCAAGAAATCACTTCTCAATAGTTGTGGTTGTGAAACTCTTTTCTGTATTGCTTTTTCTTTATGTCCCACAATTTTCCATTGTTAATCTGTCTGGTTCTCTAAGTGTTTCTCTCTGCTGTATAATTAATTTTGCTAGGTGTAAGTTAATTAGGGTAGTGGGATGTAATTGGTTAGAGAATTATATTACAATCTGTTAGGATTGGTTCATTAAATTTCAGTACAATGATTGGTTAACATATAGCTGAGAATATTACTATATAAACAGGAGGGGGAAGGGAAATTGGAATCATGTTTGTTAACGGGGGAACATGGAACAGGAACACAGGCAAGGCTCTGCCGCATCAGAGCTGGGAAGGAAACACTGGGGAACAGACTCTATGGGAGTATAGAGATAAGCCCGACTGGTGTGAAGGGCTTCGGAATATGCTTGCTTAGAAACTAACCCCAATAAACATGGCATTGTCTGCGCTTCGGACTTCTGGTCTTTTGCTGCTTGCTGTCTGCGTGACAAGAACCAGGGAAGCAGGAGGCCTCTAACATAACTGACATGACTTGATAACTAAGAGGTGAGCTTTTAAGGAAGGTTTTAATACACGTTGGAAATGATCAGGGATTCCCATGAGCACTGATGAGGGGACCATGCAAAATATGCATTTAGTTCCTTGTCTTATTTTATATCCTTTCCCCATGTTAGGGATTTTAAGGGGTCCCACTTGCCCCAGACTGTGTCCCGCTTGCCCCAAGTTGAATTAGCTGAGCATAATTAACATTAGGCCATTATAGGTCAGCTTGATATTAAGACATAGGATAGCTGGTATGGCATAATCAAAAGGCCAACAGGAGAAAGGGGAACCAACGCCTACTGATAATTGTGAAACATGGCCTAGTATAACAGCATATTAGCAATGGAAAATTAATAAAGAGTCTTGTACAATGTAACCGCACGTAGGTGGGCACACATATAGTTAGGAAAGGGCTTACTGTAGAACTCTATTGGAAGCAGTTGTATTGGGCAATTTGGTAAACAATAAGGCGTTATTAACAATTAAGATCCAGACCCCCACCCATAGGGTCAGAAGCAAACTGCATCCTAACCCCTGCCTTTCAGGCCCAGGCCTGTTAGCAAAACCCAATTGCTATATAGAACAAAGGTTAACTTCTGCAAAATTTGTTTGTCTGTATATAGGGGGCACGAGGGGGGGTGGTGTTGATGAAGAAACCAGAGAAAGGGAAAGCTGAGGGAAGTTCAGCTAGAATGCAACAAGAGCCTTATCCAATGCAACCGCAAAGGAGGGGTCTTACAGGCAGGCAGACTATCAACGAAAACTGCCCAGAAACAATAAAAGGAAACACCATGTATGGGAGAAAACTGAAGTAGCTTGCAAATGTCACAATTGATACTCCCAAATAAGGGTATTTTAAGTAAATGCTAATTTGCGGTTTTAAACTTTATAAGCTTGGTAAAATTTGTAACAGGCAGAGGGGAGTTTTAACCCTCTCCCTGCATGCATGCTTGTACTATAATAAAGGTGCCTCAGTGTGTCTGACCCAAAATCAAAGGCGTGGTCAATTTTTCCACGACACCCATTAGGCACACTGGCACTGTCATGGATCCATGGGATCTGTGCAATGCCTGGGCTTTTAAATAGTCCTCTGGCTTCAACACTCCTACTTCAACCTGTGAGCTCTGCCAGCAGGTCCAGCTGAACGACACTCCTGTTCAGAGACTGTTCCTCAGTCAATGCACAGAGCAAGTTTTTGCTGTGGCACTGGGCAGACTGTTAAAACATAGCAGGGTTCATTAGTGAACCGAAACACAGCACTGGAAAGTCCTTAGATTAGCACAGGGAAGCGAAGAAGACAATATAGTCCATGTATATAAGTGAAACTGAACAGAAAGAAAACTGGAGTGTAGGCTCTAGAACAAGGCTTGGGTAGGGATTCGGGGTTAAAGGTCTGGGATCCCCCACAGCTCTGGATCCCCAAACCTCTCCTCCCTCCCACTGACCCACCCAGCCCACTTCCTGGGTGCCCTTGCTCCACACTACCCTCCCCTTCTTCCCATTACTCTCAGCTGTCACCACCTCCTGGTGCCTTGGGAGCATCTTCTGTTCCCTCCTCGTCTCTCACAACCTCATCCCCCCTTGCTCCAATTTACCTCTAACCCTGCACACACCCTCCCCATGTCCAGGCACCCCAGAATTATCTACTCCCCCGACCCCTTCTCCTCATCTCACATGGCTCTGTTCTCCTTTCACCTTTGGGCTCCTGAATGACAACGTTATATTCTCTTCTATCAAAAGAGGAGCTCATCTGACTGTCACACAAGCCCTGCATCGGTCACACACTTATTTACTCAATTTAGAATTCTACAGGAGGCATATTTTCCTCTTAAAATGAGGAAAAGGCATGAAAGCTACAGTTATTAATGTAGCCAATAAGGACACATTAAATGCAATTTCAAAATGACTGATGACAAATGTCTAAAAATTATTCTAGTGGGTGGGAGATAAGGCAAAAAAGTGGGGGCAAGGAAACTTGTCAAAACTTGGATGATGAATAAAGGTATAAAGTTATTACTGCTCAGGTTCTTTAGAGACCCCACAGCTTGTAATGACCAAGGTAACAGAACTCCTTACCCAGCGAGGTCACCGTCTCATAGTTCTCCTGCATGACATCCCTGTAGAGGGCTCTCTGAGCGGGGTCCAGCAGAGCCCCCTCTCCCCTGGTGAAGTACACAGCCACCTCCTCGAAGGTCACCGGCCCCTGAAAGAGCAAGAGTCCAACACTCAGGACCTCTTTCCCCACTCACAGCCCCACACTCGTGGGGGAGAGGAGCCAATCAAATGGAAGCTCTGGGTGGCTCACAGGCAGAGTCCCACCCCCACCCTGCTCAGAGCAGCCAGGAAACGCCAGGGGAGGGGACGGCGAGAGCCCCTTGTCTCTCCCAGTAGATCCATCCCCCCCTACTAGCCACAGACGGACACAGGAGATGGAGGCCCTGGCAGGGTGCAGGGAGAGCTCGCTGGCAGGGAGCCCAGCGCTGTTCTCATTGTGAAGAGCTGGACGGGGCCAGACTCAGTGGGGGGCAGACGACATGACGGTCCAGGGGGGCCTTGCTGAGGGGGTTCCTCCAGCAGGGGTGTCCTGTCTCTCCTCCCCCCACTTCTCTTCAGCTGTCTGCCCCTGCAGCTCTTCCTGCAGCCCTGCCCCCCCCCACTTGGAGCTGCCCCGGCCAAGCTGCTCCCAGGAGCCTCCTGTGCTGTGCGGGGGAGGGGGGGTGGCTGATGTCGGGGTGGCCCCACCCTCCTGCCTCTGTGCCCAGTCTCTGCTGAGCTGAGCTGGGGGGACAAGATTCTGTGCTGCTGCCTCTGGGTCAGGAGTGGGAGCTGCTGGCCCCTGCTGCCGTGTGAACGAGCCTTCGGACTAGTGAGTGCCGATGGGCTGGGAGTGACAGCGGGTGTGTCTCACACTCCCCCACCACACACACTTCAGTTACTGTTGTTACTTCCTTTTACCTCCTGTCAAAATGCACAAAGTACATATAGTCTCTGTAATTTTATTCTTTCACATTCGGTCAGGATGACAGTGCTGGTAGTTTAGCTTTTAACTGATCTCTGAATTTCATCATTTTATTTCTGTCTTATGCTTAAATTCAGTTCTTTGAGAAACAAGTTCTAAAATGCCTCACCTGGCCTGGCTGGAGTAATTATCATTATTACTGTTATTGCCGTATTGTGCTTTGTCATTTGCTATTTACAATATTTACAATCAAATAACAGACTGTACATTTTGCTTGTACTTACCTTCGCAGGGCTCGTTTGAAAAAAAAATAGCTAAACTCAAAACTTTAGACACTGTGCGGATGAAGAACATTTATCTTCAAACTGTATTTTTAAATCTGTCTGTAAAGTAACTTAAAATTTCTATGAAAATAAACGCAGCTCCAAGTATGATACTAATAGCAATGATGGAGTCAAATCTTACTGAGTCACATACATGATAGTGATATGCAGAGAACCAGGCACATGCAGGGCCGTGGAGTTTTATAGCACGTTGGGGGCCTTAGAAAGAAAAAGGTTAAGAACCTCCCAGCCTCCTGGTGGGTGCCCCCTCACATCTCACAGCAGCCGCTGGTTAATCAGGTCGGGCTCCAGCCCTGGGAGTCTGGCCCATTTTCCTAGCCCGACCTAGGGGGTTGTTTCCTGTCCCACAAATTAGAGCATTTCCACCCTCTTACCTCGTGGGTCTGTTCCTAGAATGGAAGCCGCATATTGAACAAGTCCCAACAGGTTTGCTACACCCTGGCCTCCTCCCATTCTCCCTCCTGGGAATTTTTTGGCAAACTCCAACCCCCAAGCCAGACTGCCCAAGCCTCCCTCCTCCGGTGCATTTGCTGTCCCTCTCCCTCCAGCAGGAACCCACCAGCAACTCCCCAATAACCCCTACCTGGACGGGATCCTCTGCAGCCATTTCCCTTCCCTGTCCCATGGGAGGATGGGATGAGCTGGAGCAAAACCTGGACGACATCCTGCAGCCTGGCAGGGTGAGAAGGGCAGTTGTGGAGGTTTCAGAACAGGCTTTAGTTCATGTCACATCACGATTCCCCCAGGATCTTTCCCTGCAGAGACACAGCCTAGGCTCTGCCATGCTGGGAACATGCTCCAGCTCTTTATTGCAGGAGAGACCTGGTCCCTCCTGCCAGGCTAAGCCCACAGGGAGATTTTTCAGCCTCCCCAGTAATAAAGTCTCTGAACAAAATGCTGGAAAGGAGCAGAACCAAAGGGGCTGGGCAGGCTCCATAGGGACACTGGCTCCTCCCTTCCCCTCCTGTGTGGCCATGTCCTGTCGCTGGCAGAGATCGGCCCCCCCATCTACCCACCCAGAGGCAGCCGCGTCTGCGGGCTCCCCCAGCCAGCACCCACTAACCACCACCCACGCTGGGGGAGTGACACAGGACAGCAAATTCCCACCCACCCAAGGACAAATTGCTGCAGATAAACGGGCTGGGTTCACATCCCAAAGCTGAGGAGAATTTAAGAATTATGGAGAAAATAGGGAAAATGAGAGACTAGAGAGTCAATAATTTTAGGGAAAACGAGGGAAACTCCTTGGATTTTCTAGCCACGTGTGGGGAGGGGAGAGAGAAGGGGAAGAACTAGAGAGAATTGTTCTCAGGTTTTGAGACGGAAAGAAATGGAACAAACAGGAAAAGGATGTGAGTGGCTCACCCCCGTGACCATAGGTGTGTGCAGCACATTTCATTAGGGTGCACACCCAGGAGCCCCACCTAGCCCCACCCCATCCACTGCCTCCCTTCCTGCCCCTGGCTGCCCCCTCAGAACCCCAACCCCTGCTCCTTGTCCCCTGACTGCCCCCTCCTGAGACCCCCACTGTAACTGACTCCTAAGACCCTACCCCTACCTGTCCCCTGACCCTTATCCACACCCCTGCCCCAGACAGACCCCTGGGACTCCCACGCCCCATCCAACCACTCCCCGCCCCGACAGCCCCCAGAAATCCCGACCCATCCAACCCCCTCTGCTCCCTGCCTGCTCCAATCCCGCTCCACCGCCCGACAGGCACCCCCCGAACCCTAAACCCATCCAACCCTCCTGCTCCTTGTCCCCTGACCGCCCCTCCAGAGACCCCCACCCACTAATCACCCCCAACTATCCAACCCCTCCCCACTTCCTGGCAGCTCTGTCTAGTGGCTGCTCCCACCCACCCACTCAAAGTGGCAGAGGAGGTTCCCTCTCCTTCGGGGGGAAGGTTACCTAGTGGTTAAAGCACAAGACTCAGGCTCATGTGTTCTGGGTTTGAGTCTCTGCTCTGCCACAGACTCCCTGCTTAGCCTTGGGAAAGTCACTTCTCCTCTTTGAGCCCTAGATCCCACCTGCCCAATGGGGCCAACACTGAACCTGCCTCCTGGGCTAAATCCATCCATGTCTGGGTGATGAGGGTGGGGCAGGAAATGGAGATACCAACATGGGGAGATTTGGGCTGAATTTCTCCTCAGCCGGAGAGTGGGAGCCAGCTCCACAGGGGGATGGGAGCGAGAGGGGCTCAGGCCAGCTCCACACAGAGGGGGGGTCAGGGCTTCGGCCCTGCAACTCAGGGCCGTCCTTAGGCATAGGCAGAATAGGCAGCCGCCTAGGGCACCACTAGGTCTGGGGGCACCGCTCTGCTGGGAGCCTGGACAGATGGGAAGCAGTGGAGCATGTAAGATCAGGCTGCTGGGTCCTAGAGAGAGCCGAACGCAGCACAGTCTGAGGGAGGGGATTGGCTGCTGGGATCTCTGGGAAGGGGAGGGGGTAGGGGTTGGGGAAGGAGCTCACCTGTGAGTGTGACTCTTTCCCCCTGGCTGAGGTGAGGTGAGGCAGGCTCTGTGGCTCTGGAACCAGTATCCTTTGTTGTCCCCTATAACATCCATTCTTCTCCCCCCCTGCCCCATGGAGTATCCCCTCCTTTCTCCCTCCCCCCAGGGTGAATCCCTCTCTCTCTCCTCCCTCCCCTCCGTCTGGGCTGGGTTGGGTGTGGTGCTGGGGGGGTAGGTGGGGGGAGGAGGCTGGCTGCCTGCAGAGGAGTGAAAGTGAAAGTAACTTCTGGGATGGGAGGAGCCTATACAGGAGAGATGGGCTCCACCTAAACCAAAGTGGAACCAGACTGCTGGCGCTAAACATTAAAAAGGTTGTAGAGCAGTTTTTAAACTAGGTGATGGGGGAAAGCCGACTGCTGCAGAGAAGCGTGTGGATCGGACACAGACTTCTCTTAGGGGAGAGTCTGATGATAGAGAATCTCCAGGTTATAGTCAGGAGCAGAGGAATGAGAAATATAATGTAAGGGCCGGATCAGATGATGAACAGTCACATAAAAAAGAATCTGGCACATCAGAAAAAGGCAGGCTAATAAACAGGGACAAGTTTTTAAAGTGCTTGTACACAAATGCCAGAAGTCTAAATAATAAGATGGGTGAACTAGAGTGCCTTGTGATAAAGGAGGATATTGATATAATAGGCATCACAGAAACCTGGTGGACTGAGAGCAATCAATGGGACACAATCATTCCGGGGTACAAAATATATCGGAAGGACAGAACAGGCCGTGCAGGGGGAGGAGTGGCACTATATGTTAAAGAAAGTGTAGATTCAAATGAAGTAAAAATCTTAAGCGAATCCACAGGTTCCATAGAGTCTCTATGGATAGAAATTTCATGCTCTAGTAAAAATATAACATTAGGGATCTATTATCGACCACCTGACCAGGACAGTAATAGTGATGATGAAATGCTAAGGGAAATTAGAGAGGTTATCAAAATTAAGAACCCAATAATAGTGGGGGATTTCAATTATCCCCATATTGACTGGGAACATTTCACTTCAGGACGAAATGCAGAGATAAAATTTCTCTATACTTTAAATGACTGCTTCATGGAGCAGCTGGTACGGGAACCCACAAGGGGCGAGGCGACTCTAGATTTAATCCTGAGTGGAGCGCAGGAGCTGGTCCAAGAGGTAACTATAGCAGGACCGCTTGGAAATAGTGACCATAATACAATAGCATTCAACATCCCTGTGGTGGGAAGAACATCCCAACTGCCCACCACTGTGGCCTTTAATTTCAAAGGGGAACTATACAAAAATGAGGGGTTAGTTAGTCAAAAGTTTAAAGGTACATTGACTAAAGTGAAATCCCTGCAAGTTGCGTGGGCCCTTTTTAAAGACACCATAATAGAGGCCCAACTTCAATGTATACCCCAAATTAAGAAAAACTGTAAAAGAACTAAAAAAGAGCCACCGTGGCTTAACCACCATGTAAAAGAAGCAGTGAAAGATAAAAAGACTTCCTTTAAAAAGTGGAAGTCAAATCCTAGTGAGGCAAATAGAAAGGAGCACAAACGCTGCCAACTTAAGTGCAAGAGTGTAATAAGAAAAGCCAAAGAGGAGTTTGAAGAACGGCTAGCCAAAAACTCCAAAGGTAATAACAAAATGTTTTTTAAGTACATCAGAAGCAGGAAGCCTGCTAAACAACCAGTGGGGCCCCTTGATGATGAAAATACAAAAGGAGCGCTTAAAGATGATAAAGTCATTGCGGAGAAACTAAATGGATTCTTTGCCTCAGTCTTCACGGCTGAGGATGTTAGGGAGATTCCCAAACCTGAGCTGGCTTTTGTAGGTGACAAATCTGAGGAACTGTCACAGATTGAAGTATCAGTAGAGGAGGTTTTGGAATTAATTGATAAACTCAACATTAACAAGTCACTGGGACCAGATGGCATTCACCCAAGAGTTCTGAAAGAACTCAAATGTGAAGTTGTGGAACTATTAACTAAGGTTTGTAACCTGTCCTTTAAATCGGCTTCGGTACCCAATGACTGGAAGTTAGCTAATGTAACGCCAATATTTAAAAAGGGCTCTAGGGGTGATCCCGGCAATTACAGACCGGTAAGTCTAACGTCGGTACCGGGCAAATTAGTTGAAACAATAGTAAAGAATAAAATTGTCAGACACATAGAAAAACATAAACTCTTGAGCAATAGTCAACATGGTTTCTGTAAAGGGAAATCGTGTCTTACTAATCTATTAGAGTTCTTTGAAGGGGTCAACAATCATGTGGACAAGGGGATCCGGTGGACATAGTGTACTTAGATTTCCAGAAAGCCTTTGACAAGGTCCCTCACCAAAGGCTCTTACGTAAATTAAGCTGTCATGGGATAAAAGGAAAGGTCCTTTCATGGATTGAGAACTGGTTAAAGGACAGGGAACAAAGGGTAGGAATTAATGGTAAATTCTCAGAATGGAGAGGGGTAACTAGTGGTGTTCCCCAAGGGTCAGTCCTAGGACCAATCCTATTCACCTTATTCATAAACGATCTGGAGAAAGGGGTAAACAGTGAGGTGGCAAAGTTTGCAGATGATACTAAACTGCTCAAGATAGTTAAGACCAAAGCAGATTGTGAAGAACTTCAAAAAGATCTCACAAAACTAAGTGATTGGGCAACAAAATGGCAAATGAAATTTAATGTGGATAAATGTAAAGTAATGCACATTGGAAAAAATAACCCCAACTATACATACAACATGATGGGGGCTAATTTAGCTACAACGAGTCAGGACAAAGATCTTGGAGTTATCGTGGATAGTTCTCTGAAGATGTCCACGCAGTGTGCAGAGGCGGTCAAAAAAGCAAACAGGATGTTAGGAATCATTAAAAAGGGGATAGAGAATAAGACTGAGAATATATTATTGCCCTTATATAAATCCATGGTACGCCCACATCTCGAATACTGTGTACAGATGTGGTCTCCTCGCCTCAAAAAAGATATTCTAGCATTAGAAAAGGTTCAGAAAAGAGCAACTAAAATGATTAGGGGTTTAGAGAAGGTCCCATATGAGGAAAGATTAAAGAGGCTAGGACTCTTCAGTTTGGAAAAGAGAAGACTAAGGGGGGACATGATAGAGGTATATAAAATCATGAGTGATGTTGAGAAAGTGGATAAGGAAAAGTTATTTACTTATTCACATAATATAAGAACTAGGGGTCACCAAATGAAATTAATAGGCAGCAGGTTTAAAACAAATAAAAGGAAGTTCTTCTTCACGCAGCGCACAGTCAACTTGTGGAACTCCTTACCTGAGGAGGTTGTGAAGGCTAGGACTATAACAATGTTTAAAAGGGGACTGGATAAATTCATGGTGGCTAAGTCCATAAATGGCTATTAGCCAGGATGGGTAAGAATGGTGTCCCTAGCCTCTGTTCGTCAGAGGATGGAGATGGATGGCAGGAGAGAGATCATTTGATCATTGCCTGTTAGGTTCACTCCCTCAGGGGCACCTGGCATTGGCCACTGTCGGTAGACAGATACTGGGCTAGATGGACCTTTGGTCTGACCCGGTACGGCCTTTCTTATGTTCTTATGTTCTTATGTTAACTCACTTCCTCGGCCAGGATTGGAATGTCACACAGGGCTGGGCTGGGGTTAGCCAGATGTGTGAAAAATCAGGACAGGGGGTTGGGGTAGGGTGAGCAGATATCCCTATTTTATAGGGCCAGTCCCAATTTTGGGGTCTTTCTCTTATATAGGCTCCTCCCCCCCCCGGCCTGATTTTTCACACTTGCTGTCTGGTCACTCTAGGTGGGGGTAATTGGTGCATATATAAGACAAAGCCCCAAATATCGGGACTGGCTCTATAAAATCAGGACATCTGGATCTGGGCACCCTAGCTGGGGAGCGCCTCTCCCCCGGGCTGGCAGTTGCCAGCGATCCACCTCATCCGGGGGGAGCTGCACAGGGCAGGATGAGCTGCTGTGGCTCCATGGGTGACCTGTCCCTGAGATCAGATGCTGTGCTAACTTCACCATGGTCCGTAAGGCTGGTGGTGGTGCCCATTGGCGTGTGATTGGACCTGAGGGTTTGCTGCTGCTGTTGCCACTCTGCACGCCAAGAGGTGGATTTTGGGGTCTACTGCAGATGTTGGACCAGCAGGCTGGGGGGTGAGCCAAGCATGAAAGCAGTACTGTGTTGCCATTTAGATTGTCATTTAACAACTTTGTTTGCCAAAAATTCTTGCTAACAATCCTGAATCCAATTTCAATATTTTTTTTAAATCAATATCTTAGCCAAAAACAGAAAATTAAGTTGTTTTGAAATTATTAGTGACAGGTTTGGTTTGAGGCAGGGAGTGGGCCAGTTTTCATCAGAGAAACAAAAAAATGTTGACTGACTTTCCTATAGCCTGTTACTCCTGATAAGAGCCCTCCAACAACAGTAATATGCTCATCTCCTTACTAGCGTATAAAGCAGGGGTCGGCAACCTATGGCACATGCGCCAAAGGTGGCAGGTGAGCTGATTTTTGATGGTACGCAGCGGCAGGCTGAGCGGCTCAGCCTATCACTGCTCTGGGGTTCCGGCCGCTGCCCTATTGCCAGCTGGGATACCGGCCGTCGGCCCCACTCAGCACCTGCTGCTGGCCTGGGGACCCCCAAGGAACCCCAGGCTGGCAGCGGGCTGAGCAGGCGGCTGAACCACTCAACCTGCTGTCAGCCTGGGGTTCCATTCACTCAGCTGGCAGCGGGCTGAGTGGGCTGGTGGCGGGCTGAGCAGGGCCGGTGGGGGGTTGAGTGGCTCAGTCTGCTGCCAGTCTGGGGTGCCGGCAGCACTCAGCCTACTGCTACTCCGGTGTTCCGGCTGCCAGCCCCTTGCCAGTCAGGAGCCCAGCCGCCGGCCCCACTCTGCCTCCTGCCAGCCTGGGTGAGCAGAATCCCAGGCTGGTAGCGGGCTGAGGGGGGTTGGCAGCTGGAATCCTGGCTGGCAGGAGTTGGTGGTCAGAACCCCAGACCAGCAGCGGGCTGAGCAGGGCCTGGGATCCTTGTCTACAGGGGCGGCTCTACGTTTTTGGCCGCCCCAAGCAGTCATGCGCGGGAGGCGCCCCAGAGCCGCGGGAGCAGCGGATCTCCCACAGGCATGACTGCAGAGGGACCGCTGGTCCCGCGTGGCTCGGCTGGACCTCCCGCGGCTGCGGACGGTTCGCGGGTCCGGCGGCTCCACTTGAGCTGCCGCAGTCATGCCTGCGGGAGGTCCAGCCGAGCCGCGGGACGAGCGCCCCCTCCGCAGTCATGCCTGCGGCAGGTCCAGTCGTCCTGGGACTCCGGTGGACCTCCCGCAGGCATGACTGCCGCAGGTCCGCTGGCCCAGCCTGCCACCCCCCCCGGCGGCAGGGGACGGGCCGCTCCTCGGCTCGCAGCCGAAGGATGAGCTGGGGCCCCAGCCTTTTGCCGCCCCCTAGATTTTGCCGCCCTAGGCACCAGCTTGTTTTGCTGGTGCCTAGAGACGCCCCTGCTTGTCTAGGTTTCCAGCCACCAGTCCCGCTCAGCCCGCTGCCGGTCTGGGGTTTCATTTACTCAGCTGGCAGTGGCCTGAGCAGGACCGGTGGCCAGGACCTCAGATAATAACAATAGTTTATTTATATAATATAGACATAGAGAGATACCTTCTACAAACGTTAAAATGTAGTACTGGCACGAGAAACCTTAAATTACAGTGAACTTGGCACACCACTTCTGAAAGGTTGCCGACCCCGGTATAGACTGACCATATGTTGTACTAAGATTCTCCTGCTTTTTTCCCAGAAGTTGGGCAGCCAATGTTTTACGTTTTCACAATGTTTTCTCCAACTTTCATAAAGTAAATACATAGTTAATGAGTTAAAAAGGCCAGGAACACTTCCTTTTGAAGAATCTGTACAGCAGATCATGCTAGAGCTGTGAAAATGTCAGTTTTTGATGGAACTTTAGAGGCAGTGATTTATTATGTATTTTATCATGTGAATGTGCTGCTATTGCTAATGTCTTTCCAAACAAAAATAAGGTACAATAGGACTTCTGTAACATTTCTGTGCTACCTTAATCTAGATGAGATGATTCTGTGCTGACTTCATTTTGGTCACTTTGTGCTTTACCTAGCAGTAAAACTAGGGTTATATTTTCCCACTGTTTGGAAACCCAGCTTATTAAACTGATTTTGCAGCCAAAAAAGCCAGAAAGATTGCTTTTAATTAAAAACAAATCTTTGTTTCAATACCTCTTCATATAAATTTCCAATAAAATTTTGACAAATTAAAAAAATTATATTATTTGCATCATTCTGTCAAATCAGAATTTTTTCTATAGTGCTACTTCTTTAGTGCTAGTGCATCAGCATTACAGTGTGCTTAATTAAGTTAAACTGGTTTTAATAACGTGAATGTGGCAAGTTTTCCAATACTGTATGCTTATATTTGTGTTGCTAAGAGCAGATCAAGCACAGGGGCACCAGTTTAATAATCTCGCCTAGGGCACCAGAAATCCTAAGGACGGCCCTGGTGGGGAGGTGGTGACCTCACAGAGAGATGCTGACATCAGCCAGGCAGGACAGGGGCGAGGGGCCAGGGAAACCTCAGAGACCCCTATGGCCTTGCTTCAGCAAGTCTCCTTCTCCAGGTCTCTCTTTGAGGACTGAGGGAGTATTCGGGTTCATGGACGTGAGCGCCAGGAGGAACCTCTTTCGAGTTTTCTCTTTCCCTTTCAGTGATTTTACTAGAAAACAGCCGTCCCTGTTTAGAAGGTAAAAGCCTCCTGGAGGTTTGAAACCTGTTCAGTCTGATCCATGTGGTGACAGTTGAATTCTAGGCATGGAAAACACGAGCTTAAGGAGGCAAAATTTTATTCTGCACCTGGGATTTTGTCCCTTAGAATCACTGGGGACATTGGGGTTTGTCCTTTTTGTTTCACCTTTTGTCCTTTCTCCTGTTCCCCTCTCAACACCAGGAGAGGGGTGTGTGTTGCGGGAGAGTGCTCAAAATGTGGGGCTGAACTACTGCTCGGGCAGTGATCCCACCAGTGACCTGGGCCATCCTTTGGGCTCTCTGGTGAGAACCCTCAGCCTCCCGTCCTCAGTCTCTACCCTGATTGGCTGAGCAGGTGGTTATTGACAGGGAGGAGACTCAGGTCCTTGTTGTTCTCTTTTAAGACCAAGTAAATAAGTCAGAACCAGTTCTATGTTTGATGAATTTTGCTGCTTCTGGGCCAAAGCTTTCTACTCCTTGGGCACATTTGTCCCCCTCTCCACTTTCAGCATGAGGTTTCAGCTACCATACTCCCTCCCCCTCCCTTTCCTGTTGATAGCAGCCAAGGGAATGCTGGGAAATTTGGTTCTTCCCCTGCTCCAGGGCTGGCTCTATAGGCAGGGAGCTAACCAAGGAACTACAGCTCTCAGGGCTCCCGGTTGGTTCTCTGCTCCCAGGCTGGATCCCTGCCGGCTGCCGCCCCTGCAAATGGGCTGCTCCAGGCACCTGCTTGCTTTACTGGTGCCTAGAGCCACCCTGATCCTGTGCCCCTGCCCGGAGCCTGCATCCAGCACCCAAACTCCATTCTAGAGCCTGCACCTGACTCCATCCCAGAGCGCAACCTCTCAACCATCCTACACCCCAATCCCCTGCCCCAATCCAGGGCCTGCACCCCAGACCTCCTCCCCCAACCCAAACTCCCTTGCAGAGCCTTAGGCAGGTGGGGGGCAGAGTTCGGGGGGGGGCGGGCTCTCAGTGGTCTGGGCATCACCAAAACTTCTACAAACCTGCTGCCACTGATACTTGGGGCGGGGTGAGGAGGCGAGCGGCGAGTTGGTGGATGGAGGGGGGCCACCATTTTCAGTATTTTAATGTTTGGTACTGCAGTGATTGACTGCTGTGTGCAGTAATATAGTGACCCCTGGGGGGTCCATACTCGGGGGGGGGGTGAGGAGGTCAGCCACGAGTCGGCGGATGGAGAGGGGCAAATCTCTCAGATTCAAAATCTGGGACAGCGTCTGTTGGTCCTTTTTGCTGCTTTTCTCTGGGCTGGGGGTTGTCCCAGTGCGGCACAGAGGGGTTCCCACAGGAAGGTGCTTGCTCCTAACCCCCGAGGCCGTCAGTATGTCGGCTCTTCTCTAGCCAGCCCACTTGCCAAGTCTGATTGTCCCTGGTCTGGCTCCCAGCCCCTCTCCAAGGGGTGCAGCTGTCTGGAGGTGCTGCCTTCCACGCCTTCCTCAGTCCCACCTCATTCACTCCACAGGGCGACGGGTTACCAAGTGGGGGGAAGATCTTATTCTACTTCTAGCAAAAAGACATTTTTCTATTACCTTAATTGCACTACCTTAGGGGCCCCCTATAACATATTACCAAGGTTCAAAACAAAGTCATAGGCAAGTTATACAAAAATGCATAATGCAGAGATTTATCTACAACTGCACTGAGTGACTGCTGGGCGCAGTGATATGGTGACCCCTGGGTCTTTGAATGAGGCTTTACACTGGGGGGCAGGCGAGTCGGAGGCGAGCGGGTGGGCAAGTGGCAGGTGGGCACAGAGGTGAGCAGTGAGCCAGCAGGGGCTCAAGGGGCAGGGATGGGGGTTTCTGGCCGGGGAGGGAGGAGGTGAAAGGAGGCGAGTGGTGGGTGGGGGACTGACTAGGAGGAGATGCAGCAGGCCAGCGGGGAGCTAGGGGTTGAAGAGGGGTGTGATGATGGGGACGAGCGGGGAGGGGGCAGGTCCTATTTTACTGCTGTGATCTGGTCACCCTATGGGTGCCATTTCTTCCCCCTCCCCCAACCTTCCCTTTTGGCCCACACCTGTTTCAGTGGGGCGGCGCTGGGGAAGGAGGGTTTGTTTCTTTGGGGCGGGCAGTGCTGGGGACGTTGTTTCCACAGGGCTGGGCAGCGCTGGGGACGTTGTTTCAAGGGGGCTGGATGGCACAGCGGGGGGAGGCACTTTTATATTCTTGCTTTGAGTGCAAAAATAGCTAGTTATGGCTCTGGGACCCCATATTGCGCTAGGTGCTGTACAATCCCTGGCCAACACTGGGACACCCAGGGGGTTCCCCTCAATCTCCCTGAGCCTCTGCAGCCCAACTTCTTCTAACTCCATCTGGATCACACACACACACCCCCCGGCAAAAAAACAAACCAAACTGGGCGGGGCAGCTCCTGGGGGCGGGGCTTTGGCACAGAGCAGGGGCGGGGCAGCTCCTGGGGGCGGGGCTCTGGCACAGCCTCGCGGCGGGGCCGCTCCGGGGGGCGGGGCTCTGGCACAGCCTAGAGGCGGGGCAGCTCCTGGGGGCGGGGCTTTGGCAGAGATGGGGCTAGTTCCCACCTCAGAAAGTCCTTGGCCCGGTGAGTGTGGCAGCTGCAGCCTGGGTTGGGCTTGAAGGAGCCAGGAAGGGGCTGGAGCAGTGGCCAGAGGCTGCAGGCACCAGGGGCCAGAGGGATCCCAGGGGAAGCCCTGGGGGGGGCAGAAGAGAGACTCCACACACAGGTCTCAGAAGCTGAGGGTCTCGCAGCCCCTGGGGATCTGCTCTTGGGTGGGGTCTGGACAGCGATGGAGCCCCTGCCTAATGCTGCCTCAGGTGTAGTGTGAGAAACTGCTGTGTGTAGGAATTTGCTACTTATGGTGCATTGAGCATGCTCAGTAAATCTGCTGAAGCCACTTCCCTTCACCCTGCCCTTTCTCAGAATCAGATTCTGCAGATTGCTATTTACAGGGTGTCATAAATGTATAGCTACGGGCAGTGATGAGCTGCCAAAATGCTAACAACCGGTTCCCTCCTCCTCACCCCCTGAGGGTCATGCCCCCAGGACTCCGGCCCCAGCCACCCCCCCCCTGTTCCTGGACAGCCCCCCCCCCCGGACCCATGCCCTATCCACCCCCTTCCCTGTCCCGACTGCCCCTTGCCACCCCATCCAACCCCTTCTCTGATTCGTGATGGCACCCTGGGACCCCTACCCCATCCAACCACCCCTTCTCTCTGTCCCCTGACTGTCCCTGGAATCCCTACCCCTAACTGCTTCATTCAACCCCGGCTCCTTTCTGACTGCCTCCCCCCCGCTTGCCCCATTCAATCCCCCTGTTCCCTGCCCTCTGACCGCTCTGACACTAATCCATTCCCCCCCAACTCCCCTGCCCTCTATCCAACACACCCTCCCTGTTCCCTTACCATCCTACCTGGCAGGCAGGAGCTGCACCGCCCGGCTGGACCCGGACCCGGGGGCTGGGCAGGCAGGAGCCGCCCCCCCCGCTGGACCTGGACCCGGGGGCCGGGCAGGCAGGAGCCGCCCCGCTGGACCTGGGCAGGCAGGAGCCACCCCGCTGGACCCGGACCCGGGCAGGCAGGAGCCGCGCCCCGGCTGGACCCGACCCGGGCAGGCAGGAGCCGCCCTCCCCCGGCTGGACCCGACCCGGGCAGGCAGGAGCCGCGCCCCCCCCAGCTGGACCCGGACCCGGGCAGGCAGGAGCCGTGCCCCCCCACCCGCTGGACCCGACCCCAGCAGGCAGGAGCTGCGCCACCCGGCTGGATCTGGGGGCCGGGAAGGAGCCACTCCGCGCTGCCCGGCGAGGTCACAGCTGGACCCGGGAAGCAGGAGCCGCACCGCCCATCCCCAGGGTCCGGCCGCGACCTCGCCGGGCGGTGCAGCACCTGGAGCCCTCCCCTCCCGCTGGCATCCCCGCTCCCCGCCCCAGCTCAAGCTCACCTGCAGGAAGCCGCTGCTTTCTTCTCAGCCCTCCCAGGCTTCCCGCGCGAACAGCTGATTCGCGGGAAGCCTGGGAGGGGGAGGAGAAGCCAGAAGCTTCTGAAGAGGAGGCGGAGTGAGGTGAGCTGGGGCTGGGGGAAGGGCAGGGAGCTGCTACAGCTTTTCTTAAATTTAAAAGCCCTTTTGGAACTAGTTGTCCCTCCGGGAACAACCGGTTCTAAAGGGGGCTTCTGAATTTAACAACCGGTTCGCGCGATCCGGTGCGAACCAGCTGCAGCTCACCACTGGCTATGGGTAGCATAAAATACCCTGTAAAGGGTTAAAAAGCTCAGATAACCTGGTTGGCACATGACCCAAAGGACCAATAAGGGAAGAAAATACTTTCAAATCTGTGGGGGAAGGTTTTTGTTCTCGTGTTCCTTTGTTCTCTCTGGGTCAGCGAGGAACCAGGGCATGGAAAATACATCTCCCTAAGCACATGGCATAGAAAAACCTTAGAGTTCTGTCCATAGACAGGTCCTTGCATAGCTTGCTGAGTCACAAGGCGTATCTGCCTTTTCTCAGTGGGTCTATTGTAGAGCTGATGGTCTGTAATGGGCCATCAAGCAGGCTAGGCAGAACTGACACCAACTTGTCTGGCTGGGGTGTTCCCTGGAAGCAGAGCACAAGTTTGAAATACAGGCAGCATAGAGCCAATATTCATAACATCAACTACAAAAATGATACACAGTTAGAGGTAGCATAATTATAATCAGTCAGTCAGAACCGCTCCATAGACCCCTTACACAACAGCCTTTCTACAATATTGGCTGCGAATATAGAACAGTGGTCGCAACGGTGATCTATACAGTTACAGATTATGTCAATAATGTCATAGGAGGTGACACGGCATCAATGAAATTGCAGCTGGGGCAGCAAAGAGCCACCAGATGTTCTGAGGGCTGGAGAAAAATGCCTTCTAGTGAGCTATTGAAAGAGCTCAACCTATTTAGCTTATCAAAAGAAGACTGAAAGGTGACTTCATTGAAGTGCTGAAGTGCCTTAATGGAGAGAAAGGATTGGGTATTAAAGGGCTCTTTAATCGAGCAGAGAAAGGCACAACAAGACCCAATGGCTGGAAGGTGAAAAGAGACAAATTCATATTACAACAAAGGCACAAATATTCAACAGTGAGGATGATTCACCACAGCAACAAGTTACCAAGGAAAGTGATGGATTCTCCATCTCCTGATGTCATTTCATGAAGACTAGATGCCTTTCTGGAATGCGTTTGCCCCAAAAGTAGCTATGGTGTCCTACAGGAGGCCTGTGATACGCAGGGGGTCAGATTAGATGCTCTAATGGTCTCTTCTGGCCATGAAGTCGACTAATTTCTGAAAAACTGAGTGTAGCATTGGGAGCAGCGTCTGATGTTTCCCTGTCTAGCCGGCTTGCTGCCTAGAACGAACGCTCCTGGAGTGGGGTGATCCCCAGGGAGTAGCTCAAACCTGCAAAGTGCCTGGCCAGGGCAGGACATTAGCACAGCAAGGGAGGGGTGTGGCAGTGACATCACAAAGGCCTTTGGCAGGACCTCAGCCTATTGGTCGAAGGTGGTGGGGAGGTGGTGACCTCACAGAGAGATGCTGACATCAGCCAGGCAGGACAGGGGTGAGGGGCCAGGGAAACCTCAGAGACCCCTGCGGCTTTGCTTCAGCAAGTCTCCTTCTCCAGGTCTCTCTTTGAGGACTGAGAGAGTATTCGGGTTCACGGACGTGAGCGCCAGGAGGAACCTCTTTCGAGTTTTCTCCTTCCCTTTTAGTGATTTTACTAGAAAACAGCCGTCCCTGTTTAGAAGGTAAGAGCCTCCTGGAGGTTTGAAACCTGTTCAGTCTGATCCATCTGGTGGGAGTTGAATTCTAGGCATGGAAAACACGAGCTTAAGGAGGCAGAATTTTATTGCACATCTGGGATTTTGTCCCTTAGAATCAATGGGGTCATTGGGGTTTGTCCTTTTTGTTTCCTCCATCCCTCCCTCCCTCCTTTCTCTTCGTCTCTTGCTTGTTTTGTCCTTTCTCCTGTTCACCTCCCAACTCCCGGAGGTGTGGGGTTGTGTGTGTGGGTGGGTGGGTGTGTGTTGCAGGGGAGTGCTCTGCAGCTCCCACTGTGGGAGGTCCACCCAAAAATGTGGGGCTGAACTAGTGCTCGGGCAGTGATCCCCACCAGTGACCTGGGCCATCCTTTGGGCTCTCTGGTGAGAACCCTCAGCCTCCCGTCCTCAGTCTCTACCCTGATTGGCTGAGCAGGGGGTTATTGACAGGGAGGAGACTCAGGTCCTTGTTCTCTTTTTAAGAACAAGTAAATAAGTCAGAACCAGTTCTATGTTTGATAAATTTTGCTGCTTCTCTGCATTAATGGTCTCTGAGCAGTTCACGATTCTCTCTAACATTGCAGTTCTCCTCAAATACTTGCTGAATAATTACTGTCACTGTTGTTGGTCTGGAGCTCATCAGAGCACTTTATTCAGGTCATTCAATGTCTGAAATTCAAGATCCGATGGTTAGTTTGAAAATCAGGGCTCTTGGGTCCTATTCCCAACTCAGCCACTGACTGGCTGTGTGACCTCAGACAAGTCAATTCTCCTTTCTCAGCCTTAGCTTCTCCCTCTTTCGAGTAGGGATAATAATGATCCGCTCCTACCTACCTCACAGTGGGTGGAGGCAGGGCTGGCTATAGATTTTTTTGCCATCCAAAGGAAAAAAAAATTTAGCTGCTCCCACCCACACACCCTCTGCTGCCCCAGCCCTGGGCTCCCCCCCACCACCTGTACCCTATGGGGGGCGCAATTTTATATTTTTGCGTTGGGTGCAAAAACAGCTAGTTACGGCTCTGGGACCCCATATTGCGCTAGGTGCTGTACAATCCCTGGCCAACACTGGGACACCCAGGGGGTTCCCCTCAATTTTCCTGAGCCTCTGCTGCCCAACTTCTTCTGAGTCCATCTGGATCACACACACCCCCCGCCGCAAAAACCCACCTTTCCAAACAGTCCTTCTTTCCCTGCCCCCTAATTCCGCTTTCACACCCTGGGCCCATCTCCTCTGTTTGTTCTCCCTGGGTGATCAGAGATGGAGGCAACTTCAGCCACTGGAGCCAGCCCCAGCGAGCGCTGCAGCCCGCCCGGGGGGTGTTTGCAGACACAGGAAGGGAGCAGCTGGGAGCAGGGGGTTCTGGGAAGGAGACAGGAGAACAAATCACAGAGACCTAACGTGGGGCAGCTCCAGGGGGTGGGGCTTTAGCACAGGCCGGGGGTGGGACAGCTCCTGGGGGCGGGGCTCTGGCACAGCCCAGGGGTGGGGCAGCTCTTGGGGGCGGGGCTCTGGCACAGGCCGGGGGCGGGGCAGCTCCAGAGGGTGGGGCTCTGGCACAGCCCGGGGGTGGGGGAGCTCCTGGGGGCGGGGCTCTGGCACAGCCCGGGGGCGGGGCAGCTCCAGGGGGCGGGGCTCTGGCACAGCCCGGGGGCGGGGCAGCTCCTGGGGCGGGGCTCTGGCACAGCCCGGAGGCGGGGCAGCTCCTGGGGCGGGGCTCGGGCCCAGCCCGGGGGCGGGGCAGCTCCTGGGGGCGGGGCTCTAGCACATTGTGACGCAGGAGGCCGGGCCCAGCAGCTGCTCCCTGGTGGCCACGTGCTGCCAGCAGCGCTGGAGCCGCCCGGGCCGGAGCGGAGCCGCTGTTCTCAGCTGCAGCAGGAGCTGCCCCTGCCCCGCTGGGCTCCAGGTGGGGACAGAGCCTGGGGCCCGGGGCTCCCCGGGGGGCGGCTGGCGGGGCGGGAGGGGAGAGGCCGGAGCTGCAGGCGGGGAAGGGCGGGGGGGCAGGCGGGGGGTTGATCGGTCTCTGGGCACCAGGGGAGCCCCGGGGCAGAGTGTGTGTGTGAGTGTCCCGGGCCCAGGCGTGCGCAGGGGGGGAGCCCCGGCACCCCAGTGCCCTGAGCCCCGGCTGGGGGGGCTGCTCCCCCCCTCCCGTGGGGGCTCGGGGGGGGGGAGGCTGCGGCGGCTGCAGGCGGGTGCTCGGCCCCCCCCGGGAATGACCCGCTGCCGGCAGCTTGTGGCGCCTCCTCCGCTGAGCTTTTCCCTGGGGGCGGCCTGGACGCAGCTGCGATCAGCTGTTTGCTGGGCAGGCTCCGCTCCGCTGCTCCCCCCCGCTCCTGGGGGGCTGAGTGAGCCCCCCCAAACAGCCCCAGGGGTCGGTGTGGGGCGGGGCCAGCAGCAGCAGAGCCCCCCCGCTCCCCTGGGGCTGCCCCGCCCCGCTCGGGCTGGGGGCTCTGCCAGGGCCCCCGCGTGAATCGCTGCTCCCTGCCCGCCAGGCTCGGCTCCGGCCACAGCAGCGGCGGGTGCCCCGGTGAGCCCAGCTGGGCTGGGGCTGGGGCAGGTTGGGGGGCGGAGAAGCTCCAGATACCGGCAGGGGGTGGGGGAGAGGAGCCGAGCTGGGGGGGCGGGAGGAGAAGCCCCGGGCCCCAGCAGGAGCTGCACTGCGGGGAGGAGGGGGAGAGGAGCCCCCCTGGGGCAGGGAGGAGAACCCCGGACCCTGGCAGAAGATGTGGGGCTGAAGTCCCCGGCTCGGGAGCCCCAGCCACCTTAGTGGCAAAAGTTGCAGGGCCGAAGCCCTGACCCCCCCTCTGTGTGGAGCTGGCCTGAGCCCCTCTCGCTCCCATCCTCCCTGTGGAGCTGGCTCCCACTCTCCGGCTGTGGAGAAATTCAGCCCAAATCTCCCCATGTTGGTATCTCCATTTCCTGCCCCCCCCATCACCCAGCCATGGATGGATTTAGCCCAGGAGGCAGGGTCAGTGTTGGCCCCATTGTGCAGGTGGGATCTAGGGCTCAAAGAGGAGAAGTGACTTTCCCAAGGCTAAGCAGGGAGTCTGTGGCAGAGCAGAGCCTCAAACCCAGAACACATGAGCCTGAGTCTTGTGCCTTAACCACTAGGCAACCTTCCCCCCGAAGGAGAGGGAACCTCCTCCGCCACTTTGAGTGGGTGGGAGCAGCCACTAGACAGAGCTGCCAGGAGGTGGGGAGGGGGGTTGGATAGTTGGGGGGGTGATTAGTGGGTGGGGGTCTCTGGAGGGCGCGGTCCGGGGACAAGGAGCAGGAGGGTTGGGTGGGTTGAGGGTTCGGGGGGTGCCTGTCAGGCAGTGGAGCGGGATTGGAGCAGGCAGGGAGCAGAGGGGGTTGGATGGGTCAGGATTTCTGGGGGCTGTCGGGGCGGGGAGTGGTTGGATGGGGTGTGGGAGTCCCCGGGGTCTGTCTGGGGCAGGGGTGTGGATAAGGGTCAGGGGACAGGTAGGGGTAGGGTCTTAGGAGTCAGTTACAGTGGGGAGTCCCAGGAGGGGCAGTCAGGGGACAAGGAGCAGGGGGTTGGGGGTTCTGAGGGGCAGCCAGGGGGCAGGAAGTGGGAGGCAGTGGATGGGATGGGGCTAGGGTGGGGCTCCCTGGGTGCACACCCTAATGAAATGTGCTGCGCACGCCTATGGTCACGGGGGTGAGCCACTCGCATCCTTTTCCTGTTTGTGCCATTTCTTTCCGTCTCAAAACCTGAGAACAATTCTCTCTAGTTCTTCCCCTTCTCTCTCCCCTCCCACACGTGGCTAGAAAATCCAAGGAGTTTCCCTCGTTTTCCCTAAAATTACTGACTCTCTAGTCTCTTATTTTCCCTATTTTCTCTGTAATTCTTAAATTCTCCTCAGCTTTGGGATGTGAACCCAGCCCGTTTATCTGCAGCAATTTGTCCTTGGGTAGGTGGAATTTGCTGTCCTGTGTCACTCCCCCAGCGTGGGTGGTGGTTAGTAGGTGCTGGCTGGGGGAACCTGCAGACACGGCTGCCTCGGGGGGGGGAGATGGGGGGGGGGGCGATCTCTGCCAGCGACAGGACATGGCTGCACAGGAGGGGAAGGGAGGAGCCAGTGTCCCTATGGAGCCTGCCCAGCCCCTTTGGTTCTGCTCCTTTCCAGCATTTTGTTCAGAGACTTTATTACTGGGAAGGCTGAAAATCTCCCTGTGGGCTTAGCCTGGCAGGAGGGACCAGGTCTCCTGCAATAAAGAGCTGGAGCATGTTCCCAGCATGGCAGAGCCTAGGCTGTGTCTCTGCAGGGAAAGATCCTGGGGGAATCGTGATGTGACGTGAACTAAAGCCTGTTCTGAAACCTCCAGAACTGCCCTTCTCGCCCTGCCAGGCTGCAGGATGTCGTCCAGGTTTTGCTCCAGCTCATCCCATCCTCCCATGGGACAGGGAAGGGAAATGGCTGCAGAGGATCCCGTCCAGGTAGGGGTTATTGGGGAGTTGCTGGTGGGTTCCTGCTGGAGGGAGAGGGACAGCAAATGCACCGGAGGAGGAGGCTTGGGCAGTCTGGCTTGGGGTTGGAGTTTGCCAAAAATTCCCAGGAGGGAGAATGGGAGGAGGCCAGGGTGTAGCAAACCTGTTGGGACTTGTTCAATATGCGGCTTCCATTCTAGGAACAGACCCACGAAGTAAGAGGGTGGAAATGCTCTAATTTGTGGGACAGGAAACAACCCCCCCTAGGTGGGGCTAGGAAAATGGGCCAGACTCCCAGGGCTGGAGCCCGACCTGATTAACCAGCGGCTGCTGTGAGATGTGAGGGGCACCCACCAGTGAGGCTGGGGAGGTTCTTAACCTTTTTCTTTCTAAGGCCCCCAACGTGCTATAAAACTCCACGGCCCTGCATGTGCCTGGTTCTCTGCATATCACTATCATGTATGTGACTCAGTAAGATTTGACTCCATCATTGCTATTAGTATCATATTTGGAGCTGCGTTTATTTTCATAGAAATTTTAAGCTACTTTACAGACAGATTTAAAAATACAGTTTGAAGATAAATGATCTTCATCTGCACAGTGTCTAAAGTTTTGAGTTTAGCTTTTTTTTTTTTTTTTCAAACGAGCCCTGCTAAGGTAAGTACAAGCAAAATGTACCGTCTGTTATTTGATTGTACCATTGTAAATAACGAATGACAAAGCACAATGCGGCAATAACAGTAATAATGATAATTACTCCAGCCAGGCCACGTGAGTTCTTTTAGAACTCAGTTACTCAAAGAACTGAATTTAAGCATAAGACAGAAATAAAATGATGAAATGCGCAGACCCATAAAAAGCTAAACTACCAGCACTGTCATCCTGACCGAATGTGAAAGAATAAAATTATGGAGACTATATGTACTTTGCACATTTTGACAGGAAGTAACAACAGTAACTGAAGTGTGTGTGGTGGGGTGTGTGTGTGTGTGGGGGGAGTGTGAGACACACCCGCTGTCACTTCCAGCCCAGCGGCACTCACTAGTCCGAAGGCTCGTTCACACGGCAGCAGGGGCCAGCAGCTCCCACTCCTGACCCAGAGGCAGCAGCACAGAATCTTGTCCCCCCACCTCAGCTCAGCAGAGACTGGGCACAGAGGCAGGAGGGTGGGGCCACCCCGACATCAGCCACCTCCCCCCCCCCCCCCCCCCACAGCACAGGAGGCTCCTGGGAGCAGCTTGGTCGGGGCAGCTCCAAGCGGGGGGGGGGCAGGGCTGCAGGAACAGTTGCAGGGGAGGCAGCTGAAGAGAAGTGGGGGGAGGAGAGACAGGACACCCCTGCTGGAGGAACCCCCTCAGCACGGCCCCCCTGAACCATCTTGTCGTCTGGCCCCGTCCAGCTCTTCACAATGAGAACAGCGCTGGGCTCCCTGCCAGCGAGCTCTCCCTGCACCTGCCAGGGCCTCCATCTCCTGTGTCCGTCTGTGGCTAGTGGGGGGGGGATGGATCTGCTGGGAGAGACAAGGGGCTCTCGCTTCGTCCCTCCCCCTGGCGTTTCCTGGCTGCTCTGAGTGGGGTGGGGGTGGGACTCTGTTGAGTATCATCCACCAGAGCTTCCATTTGATTGAAAGTGTGAGTGATGCGGTAGGTACTGAGTGTTGGACTCTTGCTCTTTCAGGGGCCGGTGACCTTCGAGGAGGTGGCTGTGTATTTCACCAGGGGAGAGGGGGCTCTGCTGGACCCCACTCAGAGAGCCCTCTACTGGGATGTCATGCAGCAGAACTATGAGACGGTGACCTCGCTGGGTAAGGAGTCCTGTCCCCTGGGTTATTAGAAGCTGTGGGGTCTCTAAAGAACCTGAGTAGTAATAACTTTATACCTTCATTTGTCATACAAGTTTTGACAAGTTTCCTTGCCCCCCCTTTTTTGCCTCATCTCCCACCCACTAGAATAATTTTTAGACATTTGTCATCAGTCATTTTGAAATTGCATTTGATGTATCCTTATTGGCTATATTAGTAACTACATTAATAAATGTTTTTTTAAATTAATTAATAAAATTATAAATAAATAAAAAAATAAAAATATTTTTAAAATTATTAAAAAATAATTTAATTAATAAAAATAGGTGTGTGACTGATGCATGGCTTGTGTGACAGTCAGATGAGCTGATCTTTTGATAGAAGAGAGTATAACATTGACATTCAGGACCCCACGGGTGAAGGGAGAACAGAGCTGTGGGAGGGGCAGAGAAGGGGGGGTAGATAATCCTGGGGTGCCAGGACATGGGGCGGGTGTGTGCAGGGAAGCAGCAGGGAGGGAGGAGGTTGTGAGAGATGAGGAGGGAACACAAGAAGCTCCCAAGGTGCCGGGAGGTGGTGCTGGCTGAGAGTAATGGGAAGAAGGGGAGGGGAGTGTGGGGGAAGGGCACCCAGGAAGTGGGCTGGGTGGGTCAGTGGGAGGGAGGAGAGGTTTGGGGATCCAGAGCTGTGGGGGTGTTGCGTCGCATGGCGGACGTGGACAAAGCTCAGCAGTCAATGTGATTGGAAGCAGAGTCATTTTATTTCTCTCCAGCATACATCTTTATACTCTTGAAGCAGGCAAGCAAGCAGTTGCTAATTGGTTAACAAAATACACACAAGCACTGCTATAACTTCATAGGGTAACATCATCCTAGACAACTTCTAATTTATTATCCTATTATGCCTGCTAGAGAGAAGTTAGCCAAGGCCAACTTCTCATAACAAAACTCACAACTTAATTAACTCAACCTAAAAACCTAAACATCTTAGGCTTCCCACACTACCTCCTAAAAACCTAAACATCTTAGCTTCCCACACTACCAGCTGCCAAGCTAGCAAAATATTCCAACACCTCCCCCCTTCACTCAAAATCAAAACCAAAAAAAAGCAAAACAAATCCAGCTCATAATATCAAAACTACAATCATACAAGCCAAAGCAAAAGGCAAATTAAAAACACCAGCTGTCTAACTAAACCGTAACAACATCTTCCGCAGTGCCCTGCTCTTACCTATCACATTCTCCCTCCAGGTAATGCAAGTGGCCCGAGGGGCCTGCCAAGGTGCGTGCCACACAACAACAGCGGCGGGCACACCCATAGCAAAAATATAAAAGGCAGGCAGCAAAAATACACAGCATTCCTAACATTAACCCCTGTAATAAATGTGCAGCCCAGCCACGTAGCGACGACAGCCATGACCACAACCAGAAATCACCCTGGTGCTGGCGAATGCCCTCCGCTAGATGGCGCAAACGATCCAAATCAGCTTCGATAGCCGCACTCGCATCTGTAATATTGAAGCAGCACATACCCACAAAATCAGAACAGGGATGACCATGTCGCAGCAACAAATAATCAATGGCTAAGCGATTTTGCAAAACTCCTTGGCGAACTTCTCCCATCTCTTGAGTTAACAAGGCAAGAACAGTGGAAGTCAAATTCAAGGCCTTTGCCACAGTACAGGCAAGGTGTGCGACGGCATGGTAATTATGCACTACCAAACCAGGGAGGCCCACCAGGGTAAAGGCAAGGGCTGCTGCCTCTCGTTCTGAAAACAATGTAACATCTGCCTTACAGGTAGGGCTCAAGGGAATACTCTCCCGCCGTTGGCGAGGCCCTCTCACAATGGGATGGGGAAACAACAAAGGGGCCACATGGCCAATAGCACAGGGGCCACCTGAACTATTAGCTGGAACATAAGTAAAGGCTGTGCGGCCGCATAGCAAAAACCACCCCAGGGGCAACTTCATGTGTCCGTAGGCAAAGGATACATCCCTCTTATGGCGACAAACAAGCTCCACATTATCAAAATTAACAGCTACATGCTTAGCATTAACAAAATTCATACACGTAATAGCAGCTGTCACATTAGCCAAACGAAACGAATACATACTGGCATCTAACTTATCAAAAGTAGCTCCAGGGCCAAGGCATACAACTCTGCATAAGGTATATCCCTGGGGATACGAAACAACCAAGTATGCTGCTGCAGCGCCTCCAATTCAGTACACACACCCACAAAGCAGGTTTCCATAAGGGCTCCCACTGCAGGAACATGGGGCAGGCAGAAGGCCGTTGTATTTATGGCACTCTGCGCCAAAGTCAGCCAGGCATTCACTGGGGGTATAAGATCATACGTGGCGCCTCCCCTCACAAGGAGCGCCAAAACAAGCAACAGAGCAAAACCAGGCGAGGCTGACTCTCCGCATCCAGCAGAATAGGAGCCCAGGCCAGGATCACGAAGGCTTGTGGGACGCATTGACAGACGGGCCATGCTGCACTGCCCGGAGCGCACATCTCCAAACCTATGGGCAACAAAAGGGTACACAACAATTAATATGCAATCACACAGAATCAAAAAGGGCGGGCAAAAGTCCTGGCATGGCCAGCGAGCAATTATTCTCCAGGGGCTCTGGCTCCTCAGCGTCTGGGCGCGTCTCGTGTGGCTCTTCCGAATCTGTCTGTTGTTGCGCCCGAGGATGCAGCCAAGGTCGGACCCATTTCGCCGGTATCCACCTAGGACCTGCGTCAGTGGCAACACAAGCATAACCCCTCCCCCACGTTAGCAAGTCAACTGGTCCTTTCCAAACTTGCTGCTGATAATCGAACCATTTGACCGAGGGTCGTGGGCTTGTACCCTGCTCGTCCCCGGTTATCCCACCAACATGTTTAATCGCGGGGGGTACTTGGCTGTCTTTCCCAAGCTGTAGCCAATTGAGCACATAAAGAGCTTTCAGCAAACGAGCGGCAGGCGTCTTGTCCAAAGCGTCTGCCCTTTCACTCCGAATGTCCCCCTTCTGTCTCAAAAGAAGCGCCTTTAAGGACGCATGGGCACGCTCAATAATAGCTTGTCCAGTAGAATTGCCAGGAACACCGGTAGAATGCTGCACACCCCATTGTAAAAGAAACTGGGCAGTGCGATGCGAAACATAACCTCCGCCATTATCAGTCTTAATGAGCGCAGGAACCCCCATAACAGCAAAACAGGCTTGCCAATGCTTAATCACATCGCGGGAGCTGGTAGAGGTTAATGCTGTTGCCCAAATAAAGCCAGAAAAGGTGTCAATGGTAACATGAAGATTGCGCAAGGTGCCAAACTCAGCAAACGTGGTAACATCAGACTGCCAAATTTGAAGGGACAAAAGGCCACGGGGATTAACACCGGATACAAGGGGCAACACATGTTGTTGACAATCAGGGCAGGAGGCCACAATAGCGCGAGCATCGGTAATAGAAATCGCAAACTGGCGTGCCAAAGCACGAGCAGACTGGTGAAAAAATTCATGAGAGACCCGTGCCTGAGCAAAGGAATTTGGAACTTGGGCAGCGCCAACCAAATGATCAATCAGGGCATTGCCTTCGGCAAGACCATCCTGCAGTCCCGAATGGCTCCGAATATGCATAACAAAATAAGGGCACCGGCGAGCATTCAGCAAATGCCAAAGCTGAAAAAGAGCAGTCCACAAAACGGAATTCGTGACTCGGCCCAACAGGGATCGTTCCAAACGACGAAGCACACCCACAGCATACAAGGAGTCACTAACAATGTTCAATGGAGTATCGGGCCACTTTTCAAAGGTTCGAACAATAGCACGAAGCTCCAGAACCTGTAAGGAGCCATCAGCAAGGACAAATTCGTGGTGCCAGCGATTATCAGCAAACCAAAGAAGTCCCGCACGCTGAGCACTACCGCTGGCGTCTGTAAAAACGGTGAGGGCAGCAACAGGACTGGACCGTAACATCAGAGCTTTCTCCAAGGGCAGCATAGTAGCAAAAAACCGATGTGGGGGAAAATGGCTGCTAAACTGACCGGCATAATCCAAGGTGGCAAGTACAAAGGAAAGGTGAGTAACAAGCAACTGAGTCACGGTAGCATCATCAAAGGGCAAATAAATCATGTGCGGATCCATGCCCGCAATGGCTAACAAACGCTGTCGGGCCACTCGAATAAGATGAGCGACTGCATCAAGTCGCGCGTGGTCACGGTGGTGGCATAATGCGAGGGCGGAAAATCCACTCAATGCCCACAAGTGGATCTAAAGGGCTTCATGCCACTGAAAAGCAGGGCCGTCAGGGAAATATCCGTGGACAAAATGGCCAAAAAAACAGGTAAATCCGGATAAATGCGTCCGGAGTACCACGTGGCTAACTTATTTGCAATGGTTTGCAGGGCAACATGATGTTCAGCTTGAAGAGAGCGAGGCTCATCCTGGGCACGACCACCCTTAAGCAAGGAAAGAAAGGGTGCAAGATCCTCATTTGTAATACCACAGAGACCGCGAATCCACTGCAGGTCACCCACAAAACATTGCACATCATGTAAATTATGAATATCCAGTTGAAGGGTTAAGTTCTGTGGCCGCACAATCGAATCTGTTATCTCCATACCAAGATACCGATACGGGGCTTGCTGTTGAATCTTTTCTGGGGCAATGACCAAACCAGCCTTTAGTAACACAGAGTCAATCTCAACAATGGCTGCTTCCATTGAAAGGTGGGCGCTGGTAAACAAAAGATCATCCATGTAATGATAAATAATCCAGTCAGGATGTGCCGCTCGCAGGGGCGCTATGGCCCAAGCAACATACAACTGACAAATGGTAGGAGAATTTTTCATACCTTGTGGCAGAACAGTCCATTGATACCGCTTGACAGGTTCAGCCTTATTAACAGAAGGCACGGAAAAGGCAAACTTCTCTCGGTCCGCAGGATGCAAAGCAATGGTAAAAAAGCAATCCTTGAGATCAATAACAAGCAAGGGCCATCCATGCGGAAGCATAGTAGGTGTGGGCAGCCCAGGTTGGAGGGCGCCCATGTCCTTCATCACAGCATTAACAGCTCGCAGATCTTGTAACAAACGCCAGCGCCCAGGTTTTTTGGGTATGGTAAAAATAGGAGTATTCCAGGGGCTAAGGGAAGGTTCAAGATGACCCTTAGCCAGTTGTTCCTGCACAAGTTCATGTACTCGGGCGAGCTTGTCTTTGTGCAGCGGCCACTGAGCGACCCAGACCAGTGTGGTGGTTGTCCATTCCAGCTGTAGGATCGGCCGCCCCTCAATGGCCGCTAGGCAAAAGGTGAATTCTGCAACACAACGCCCCAATGACTTAAGCAATCTCGACCTAATAACCAGATCGGAGCCTGCATCACGTCGGGGTCACCATTTGTTGCGTCGCACGGCGGACCTGGACAAAACTCAACAGTCAATTTGATTGGAAGCAGAGTCATTTATTTCTCTCCAGCATACATCTTTATACTCTTGAAGCAGGCAAGCAAGCAGTTGCTAATTGGTTAACAAAATACACACAAGCACTGCTATAACTTCATAGGGTAACATCATCCTAGACAACTTCTAATTTATTATCCTATTATACCTGCTAGAGAGAAGTTAGCCAAGGCCAACTTCTCATAACAAAACTCACAACCTAATTAACCCAACCTGAAAACCTAAACATCTCAGGCTTCCCACACTATCTCCTAAAAACCTAAACATCTTAGCTTCCCACACTACCAGCTGCCAAGCTAGCAAAATATTCCCAACATAGGTGCTTCACTACACAATGATTCTGTTCTCACTGAATTGTCACTTCCAATTGCTCAGACCAGCTCCCCCAGCACACTCCTGGCTGTGCATTAGTGTAAGTGTGTCCATGGCTGAACAACAAGAGTTCCTGCCCATTTCCCTTCCGGCTGGAGCATGATTAGAGTGTGTTTGTGGTTAACGACATTGCTATAGATTGTTGTTCAGTCCCCACACTGACAATTCAGACCGTCCCGTTCCTATTCGAATCTGCACCAGATCATGCCAATAGCCGGAGTCAGGATTTCTCTGGGGCACTGAAATGTTTCAGGGGGTTGGTGCATGAACTCAGCCTTGCATCCATCCCTGATGTTTCATGGACTAACAACAGCAGCGTAACGAAAGAGCTGATCCAATATCTCACTGTCAGAGGTGAAGGTGGCCTCGTCCCGTCTGCATGACCATTGCCATTGCAGGAGAGAAGGTTTCAGTGGAATCGAATGCCCTGGCTCAAACAAGAGACACAGGGAGGTTTTGCTATTCATGGATCTGTGAACAGGAAATTGTGTCTGTGTGTGAAATTGAGGAGGGAAATGAAACGTCCCCATGGTGGCCCAATGCCCTAAGGAATGTGGGCGATGGACTCCGGCTGGGAAATGATTTTACAGGATCAATGTATTGCCCTGATTAAAAGCTATGGCTAAAAGGCAGCCACTGTTGTTAGTACCTGAACCTGTGTAGGGACACCCGAGTGGGTATCAAGTCCATTGCCTTAACCAGGGGTAGTCAATTATTTTATCAAAATTCAAATTTCTTGGTCAAGGCATAGTCAATGTATAGACGCCAGAGAAAATAATACACTGATAATAAGAAGAAGAATATAGAAATATTTTGCAGTCACTATGGGCATAACTATGATAATTGTTTTGTGTTTCACTCTTTATATATGGCACCTCCTTCCTTCCCTTTAGACTTCTAGTTTACCAAGGGTAAAACTAAACATCTCTTCAGATACCAGATACCATTCCTGCTAGCTACATGGGGATTTGATGTAGCTGCTTTCAATCCTCTGGCTCTGCCAGGATAAGTAACATTTCAGGCGGTCACTGAACTGAAGGAGGGAGATCATTTTTTGACATGTTACGCCTCCTCTTAAAGGTGTTTGTCTGGCTGCCTCGGTTCCCAGGTCTCTTCTGAGGGAAGAAAGTTTCTGTGCAAAATACCAAAACTTTTAACAGAGCGGAGGGAAAGGCAACGGCCACATGATGAGGCCAATATGTACCACAACATGATTTTTATATGGGATGACTCTGAACACTGACTGATCTGCACTCTCTTGTGTTTGAAGAGATGTTGAGTTTTGCATTTGGGAACCTATAAGGCTGAAGCAATGTTATGGATAGTGACACTGCGATTGAAGGGTTATTTAAGGTTGTAAAAATTGTTAAAAACACTGAGCTTAAACTTGAACTGCCTGTTATTAAAGGCTGGTTTCCCCACGTTGGTTCCATAAGCTCTGCTAGAAAGGCCCTGGGTTCTCTCCTGCCTCGCTGGGAACTAGAGGGAATCGTCCCCTGCTGCCCTTGGCTCCAGGCTGATTTTTCTGGGGAGGGGGCGTGGAATTGATTTGTTTGCTGTTGAGAAGGGAGCCAGGCCAGTTCTCAGGGAACAAGAACTCCCAGCATCTGCCCAGCCCAGCCCAGGCTGCTGCCCTGTCCCAGCCTCTGTTCCCCTGGGGGCCCTGCGTGTTTGACTCTAGAGCAGGCCGGGAGCAGCAGCTGAGGCAGAGGACACCTGGGCTGGGCAGATAGGAGGGAGTTTAGCAAGTGGAAATGGTAAAACCGCAGTGAAGTATTACCTTGGACTCGACGGGATTTCTCCATTGGTCTGTCTGCTTTGGGGCAGGGACAATGACACGTCCTGCTGCATTCATCATTTCAAAGGGGGGTTTAGGATTTTCATTCTCAGACACGGTGCACAAAGCAGGACTCAACCCAGGGTGCAAACGAAATGAGCCACTCACAGGTTCTGGCAGCCACAATGAGCCTTTGGTGCAAGAGCTCAGACCTGCCCCTGTCCCAGAGGGAGGGGGGTGTCTACAAGGGGCTTGGACCACTGATCTATCAGCACCTAACTCCCAAACTTTCAGTAACTCTATCATCAGTGCCCGTAAGTGTAATTTAAACCATGAGAAAAACCACCCAAGGCTAGACCAAAGGCCCATCTAGCTCTGAATCTTGTCCTCTGATAGTAGCCAATACCAGGTGCCCCCAAAGCCACCACTGGGAGTTGAACCCAGGATCACCTGTTTACAAGGTGGGTGCTTTAGCCAACTAAGCCATGGTGCCTGCCTGAGTGTAAGACCTAGTGTCTGCCCACACCTGACTCCCTGCCATCTCCACCAGGCCCTGACAAGCTTTCCTTGTGTTTGGATTCTGCAAAGCAGAGGAGCAGGTGACGTTTTCCTTGCAAGCTGTGTGTGTGAGTGAATCTTTGGCCAGGTCTGCTCTACAAAGTTGTTTCAGCAGAAATATATTGCTCAGGTGTGTGAAGAACACACAACGCTCCCTCGGTCGGCAGCTTGGTGTGGCTGGTGTACACACTGCAATGCCACGTCTGGCAACAAAACTGCCCTGTTTTGGTGACAAAATAAAACCACTTTGATGAGAGGCCTAGAGCTTTTTGCAGCAAACTTACAGTGACAGAGTGCCAGTGTAAATGCTGCTGGTCATTAAATCACCATAACTGGCCTCCGCCAGTATCCCACAATGCCCGCCGTGAACTCACCTGCCCTGCATTCCTGCTAAAGAGGCTGGGCCCCTCCCCTTTCCTAGCTCCAGGAAGTTCTGGTAGCTGAGCCTGCTGCTCTGCTCCGGCAGCCAGGAGCAAATCACGGCCGTGGAATGCTGCTCTCCGGCCCTGCGAACACAGAGCAGGGGGCGGGAACTTCCATACATGGGGGGGCCACCAGCATCTGAACTGTGACACCCCATGACACCCCTTCCCTTGAGGAGGCTCTTACCTTCTTGTAAGCGGGCGGTACTCACCCCTGCCGCGCCTCCTGCTGGTCGGTCCCGGAATGTCCCTCGGTCCGCCCTGGAGCGCCCCCGGCAGGCTGGTGACCCGCCTGTTCTCTGGCCCCGGCGTCCCTCCCTGGACCCGGTGCCTGCTATCTATAATTGGGTCTCCCCCTCCCAGGGGAACCCCGCGCTACTATCCCCGCCTTGCCTCAGTAGGGGCTACTGACAGTCATGGTCTAGCCCCACTCCCTGGGGCAGACTGCAGTATCAGCCCACTCATCACAGGCAAAGGGGGTTTGGACCTGCTGCTTCGTCCTACCCCTGGGCTGCCCTCTGCAACCCACAGTACCTATGGCCTTTTGCTAGGCCGCAGCCTGGGGCTTTCCTGGCTAGAGCTTCCCTGGCTCCTCAGCCTATTCCCCAGCTCTGCTTCCCTCAGGTATCTGGTCTCAAGCCCTAAGCAGCCAGGCCCATCCCTCTCTGCAGGCAGAGAGAGACTCTCTCTGTGCTCTGGCTTCCCTGCCTCTTATAATCCCCAGGGCTTCAGTTTGGGGCGTGGCCCCAGCTGCAGCCACTTCTTTACTCAGCCCAGCTTCCAGAGCCACCCCTCTCAAGCCCTGTCAGGCAGCATTTCAAAGCCCTCAGAGGCCGGAGCAGGGTCCACCCTGCTACACTTCTAAACAGGGACGGCTGTTTTCTAGTAAAATCACTAAAAGGGAAGGAGAAAACTGGAAAGAGGTTCCTCCTGGCGCTCACGTCCGTGAACCCGAATACTCTCTCAGTCCTCAAAGAGAGACCTGGAGAAGGAGACTTGCTGGAGCAAAGCCACAGGGGTCTCTGAGGTTTCCCTGGCCCCTCGCCCCTGTCCTGCCTGGCTGATGTCAGCATCTCTCTGTGAGGTCACCACCTCCCCACCACCTTGGACCAATAGTCTGAGGTCCTGCAAAAGGCCTTTGTGATGTCACTGCCGCACCCCTCCCTTGCTGTGCCAATGTCCTGCCCCTGGCCAGGTACTTTGGAGGTTTGAGCTACTCCCTGTGGATCACCCCACTCAAGGAGCGTTCGTTCTAGGCAGCAAGCCGGCTAGACAGGGAAACATCAGATGCTGCTCCCAGTGCTACACTCAGTTTTTCAGAAATTAGTCGACTTTATGGCCAGAAGAGACCATTAGAGCATCTAATCTGACCCCCTGCATATCACAGGCCTCCTGTAGGACACAAGAGGTACTTTGGGGGCAAAGACATTCCAGAAAGGCATCTAGTCTTCATGAAATGACATCAAGAGATGGAGAATCCACCACTTTCCTTGGTAGCTTGTTCCTGTGGTGAATCATCCTCGCTGTTGACTATGTTGTAATATGAATTTGTCTCTTTTCACCTTCCAGCCATTGGGTCTTGTTATGCCTTTCTCTGCTAGATTAAAGAGCCCTTTAATACCCAATCTTTTCTCTCCATTAAGGCACTTCAACACTTCAATGAAGTCACCTTTCTATCTTTTGATAAGCTAAACAGGTTGAGCTCTTTCAATAGCTCACTAGAAGGCATTTTCTCCAGCCCTCAGAACATTTGGTGGCTTTTGCTGCCTCAGCTCCAATTTCACAACATCTTTTTCAAACGAGGACACCAAAACTGGAGGCAGTATTCCAATATCTGTTCTGTCCCTATTTCAAACTTGTGCTCTGCTTCCAGGGAACACCCCAGCCAGACAAGTTGGTGTCAGATCTGCCTCGCCTGCTTGATGGCCCACTAAGGACCATCAGCTATACAATCGACCCATTGAGAGAAGGCAGAAACGCCTTGTGACTCAGCAAGGTCTGCAGGGACCTGCCTATGGACAGAACTCTAAGGTTTTCTATGCCACGTGCTGGACAGAGTGTCCTTGGGACAAAGAAAGCAAAGACCACATGGCAAGAGACTATAAAGGCTGATGCCTCATCTCCATCTTGTCTTCATTCCTGCTTCATACCTCTGGAGAGACTTTGCTACAAACTGAAGCTCTGTACAAAGGACTGAATGACCCATCCCAGCTGTGGATGGACTCCAGAGACTTGATTTGAACCTGCAGTTTATTCCATCACTGCTACAAGCCTGAACCAAGAACTTTGCCATTACTGGATGTAACTGATGCCTTTAACAATTTTAACTCTCATCCATATTTCTTACTTTTATGAATAAACCTTTAGATTTTAGATGCTAAAGGATTTGCAGAGCGTGATTTGTGGGTAAAATCTGACTCGTCTATTGACCTGCATCTGCGGCTTGGTCCTTTGGGGTCCGTTGAGAGAACGTTTTTCTTTTACTGGGGTATAGGTTTTCATAACCATTCATCCCCATAAGGAGTGGTGCTAGTGGTGATACAAGGGAACTGGAATAGCTGACGGAATTGGTTCTATGATGTCCGATTGGCCAGTGGGGTAAAACCAAAGTCCTCTCTGCATGGCTGGTGTGACGTGCTTTAATAGTAAAGGGCACCCAGCCTCGGGCTGTGACTGCCCTGCTCCAAGCAATTTGTCCTGAATTGATACTCTCAGCAGTGTCCCGCCAGTGGTCGCACTGTTACAGGGGTCATCCGGGATTACAGCTGGGAACTCTCCGAAGCTCAGGATGCGCTTCCTCAGCTAGGGGAAGTACGTAACCCACACACCCCCAGGGTGTGGTGGGGTGTCCCAGCTAGTGGCACCGAGATCACTTAGAGGGAGCAATAAAACATGTCTTCTATACAGCCCTCGCTAACAGCCAGGTGGCTTTTAGTTCATGCTGTAGAGGCCCCCACACTAAGCTCCAGAGGTCCCCGGTTCAATCCCGCCCACCACCGCGTCACCAACCTGGATCTGTCAGAATAACAGAGGCAGCTGCCACCCCAAGGAGAGAGCTGCCATGCCACATCCGGCTGAGAAGAGGTACCAAGCAGCGAGTTGACACCCTTCAGAGCTTCCTGTGATAAACTGTGAGCTTAGGACAATAGTGGGATGGTGAGAACTGTTGCCCTCAGAGTGGCCTGGGTCAGAGCCCATGGGAGGTCTTGGGCTCCCCCCCACGCCATCTGCTGCATCCTTCCCCCCAAAAGGGCCAAAACCCTGACCAAGAGGCAACATTCCCATGAGCAAAGGCCATCACGAGGCATCTGTCTTTGAAAGTTTGCAGAGGATGCGGGAGCAGAAAGGGGAGAGAGGATGAGGTTGGCTCTTGGGAAGAGGGAGCCTTATGGGAATATCATGTTTACCATCAACCCAATGATCAGATCATTGATGCCTAGAATCTTCCCGGACATGTTGTAATTGATTGGATCTAGGTTTTAAAATGGGTACCACATTTGCAGATGGAGAAATGTCAGCGAGTTGAGTGGAAGGCCATTGCAAGCTCAGCTAATTAGGCAATGTGGCTTATGCCCCATCTAACAAGGTCCTTAAACAATAGCTCCCAGTTTTCATTCACATTGTTCTGTTTAGTGTTTTTCTCCAAAACACTTTTACTAAACCTTTGGGTCAGCTTTGGAAAGTTGGCCCTTTCAGCGCACCAAATATAAGTATTGCTGGTGGGGACTGCCCTCTATTGGTCACAAGAACGGCCATACTGGATCAGACCAATGGTCCAGCCAGCTCAGAATCCTGTCCTCCCACAGTGGCCAATGCAAGGTGCCCGCGAGAATCGACAGAACAAGGAATCATCAAGCGATCCATCCCCATTCCCAGATTCTGGCAAACAGAGGCTGAGGACACTTCAAGGGCATGTTTCTTTATCCCTGCCCATCCTGGGTAATAGCCAATGATGGACCCATCCTCCATCAACTTATCTAGTTCTTTGGTGGACCCTGTTATAGTCTTGGCCCTCACAACATCCTCTGGCAAAGTTTCCCCAAGTTGACTGTGTGTTGGGTGAAGAAATACTTCCTTTGGTTTGTTTTAAACCTGATGCCTATTCATTTCATCGGGTGGCCCTAGTTCTTGTGTTATGAGGAGTAAATAGCACTTCCTTACAGATCCAGACTAACACAGCTACCCCTCTGATACTTCCTTATTTACTTTCTCCAAACCCATCATCATTTTATAGACCTCTATCCTAGCCCCCCCCTTCGTCATCTCTTTTCCAAGCTGAAAACTCCCCTCAGTCTTATTAATCTCACCTCACATGGAAGCTGTTCCATACCCCAATCATTTTGGTTGCCCTTTTCTGTGCCTTTCCCAATTCAGATATATCTTTTGAGACGAGGACCAGCTCCAGTATTCAAGATGTGGGCATAACACAGATTTATAGACAGGCAATATTATATTTCTGTCTCACTAGCCATCCCTTTCCTAAGGACTTCCCAACATTTTGTTCACTTTTTTGACTGCCAATGCACATTGAGTAGATGCTTTCAGAGAAGTATCCACAGTGACTCCAAGACCGCTTTCTTAAGTTGTAAGAGCTAATTTATACCCCATCAGTTTAGCTGTAGAATTGGGATCATGTTTTCCCATGTGCATTACTTTGCATTGATCCACATTGAATTTCATCTGCCTTTTTGCTGCCCAGTCACTCAGTTTGGTGAGATCCCTTTGTCACATTTTGCACTCTCTTTTGGACGTAACTAAATTGAGTTGGTTTGTATCATCTGCAAATGTTGCCACCTCACTGTTTACCCCTTTTCCAGATCACTGAGGAGTATGTTGAGCAGTGCTGGTCCCAGTACAGACCCCAGGGGGACACCACTATTTACCTCCCTCCATTCTGAAAATCAGACCCTTTCTTTCTTGCCTTTGAACCAGTTACCTATCCCAGAGAGGACCTTCCATCTTATCCCATTTTGCTTCAGAGCCTTTGGGGAGAGACCTTCTCAAAGGTTTTCTGAAAATCTAAGTATACTATATCCACGGGATCACCTTTATCCACATGCTTGTTGACTCCCTCAAAGAATGATAGATGATTTGTGAGGCATGATTTTCCTTTACAAAACCATGTTCATTCTTCCCCAATGTAAGCGGGGGCAGACTCACCCAACGGCGCCTCCTGCTGGTCATCTTGGGAATTAGCTCTCCAGGCATCAGAGCACCCTCTGCAGGCCGGTGATCTGCCTTACCTCAGCTGGCCCCCGTCCCTCCCAGGACCCCAGTGCCCCTTTTACCCTGGCAGTACCCCCTGGCAGTAGCCCCACAGTTCTGGGTCTCCCCTCCCAGGGAACCCCACCCACTATCCCCACTTCACCTCAGTCTTGGCTACTGCCCAGTCTCCATCCAGCCCCCGTTCACTGGGGCAGACTGCAGTGTGAGCCACTCACCACAGGCAAAGGGGTTTGGACCTGCCGCCTCTGCTTCCCCCTGGGCTGCCCCATTGCAGCCCTGCACCTATTCAGCCTATAGTGAGGCCTGCAGCCTGGGGCTTTCCAGGCCAGAGCTCCCAGCTCCTCTGGCCCTTCCCCAGCCCTGCTCCCACTCTAGGTGTCTTGCTTGGGTCCCTGCAGCCAGGCCCTTCTCTCACTACAAGCAGAGGGAGACTGACTGGGCTCCTGGCTCACAGCCTCTTCTAGGGGCCAGCTGGGCCTGACTGGGGCATGGCCACAGCTGAGCCTGCTTCCCCCAGTCAGCCCAGGCTCCTTGCCCCAGCCCTCTCCTGGGCGCTTCAAGCCCCGCAGGGCAGGAGCAGGGGACCACCCGCTACACCCAGCAAATTCTGTTCACCGATGGGTCTAATCATTGGGCTCTACAATTCCACCCAATTTGCCCTAGTACTGACGTTAGACTTAGTGGCCTGTAATTGCCAACTGCGTCTCTGGAGCCTTTTTCATACACTGCTCCAGCCAGGGACTAAAGGCCGCCCCAGACTTTCCCTTTCTCCCTTCTGGGAAATCAAGTTCAAGTTCTACAAGGAGCTAAAGAAGCCTCAAACCTGCATCTGAATTAATGTCGCTTTTCTCACTGCCTGACACAAACAAATGTCATTTCAATCCCAGGTGAGTCCACTTCAGTCATTCCTCAGCCCCATTCCCTCACCCTCCTGCCTTAGCTTAGGGCATTGCGCCACCCTGTGAGCATTTCATGTCCCTCCTCAGTTTCACATACAGACACAATTTCCTTTGCCGTTCAACGAACAGCAAAACCTTTCTGTGTCTCTAGTCTGAGCCAGGGCATTCAATTCCATTGAAACCTTTGCTCCTGCAATGGCAACGGTCAGACAGAGGGGACGTGACCCCCTTCGGCCCTGAGAGTGAAATACTCACTCTCCTTTTTCTTCAAGCTGCTGTTGTTAGTCCATAAAACATGTATCATGGAATAAAAAGCTGCATTTACTCCAGGGTGAGGAAAGAAAGGAGCCACCAACTCCCGAAAAATCTCTGTGCCCCAGAGAGAACCTGCCCCTGCTATTGGAATCACTGATGTGCTTCAGCTACAATGGGAGAGTATCTGCTCTCAGGGGGTTATAGCTCAGTGGTAGAGTGTTTGACTGCAGATCAAGTGGTCCCTGCTTCAAATCCAAGTGCCCTCTAATAAGCCTCTTATTTTTTTTTTATTTTTGAAAAAAGGGAAAATATTTTGATTTCCATTCTCCATTATGTTCAGAAGCTCCACTATATGGGGATGCTTGAAATGAATGTAACACTCAACATTTCACTGTCCAAATGCATAAAAATCTAGCAAACCTGTCCATCAGCTGAAATCAGTTCCAATCCTCTAAGTGTCTAGTTTACGTTTTCATCAATTAAACAAAGGGATCAAATGAATGTACATTTGCAGATCCCTCTTCTCCAGGCTGTGCTGTGCAGAAGAACAAGAACCACATCCAGTTGGGGTTCAGGAGTCTGACGAGCAAAGGCAACTTGGTGGGCTAAAGTCACCAGCACTTTGGCTCCTTCCCATTCAACCAGCAGTTGGGCCCCCAGGACAAGGCATGAGAAGAAGACAGTGGCTGTGAGCAGGAAAATAGCCACCAAGAAGCTGGCTAAAGCTGTCAAGATCCCCAGGTAGGTCACCATGCCCATGTCTAGAATGTACTGACTGCAGCAGGGACCAAAAAGGCAGAGAAAAGCCCTCAAAAGTTCTAAGTTGTCAAGCCCCAGAAGGTGATCAAAATCCTACCTAAAATCAAGACAGGATAAGGCTAATGTCACCTCCAAAGCCAGGGCTAAGAAGGTAACACTGAGAAAGAAGTGGCGAGATTTCCATTGGGATGACTCCTGCTCCCCAATGGCTCTGTTATGAATCACCATGGACCACCCCGAGAGATCAAAGTCCTGCAGGACAAACAGCCCCATGGCCAGTATAATGAAGTGGTGGCAGTGGGGGGAAGTGCTGTGTTTTGTGTAACACCTGCCAGGTGGGTGATGCACTGACAGGGCAGCTGCCCATGAGCTCATTCTCTTCCATCTGCTTCTGCTGTTATTTCAGAGCCGGCACTAGCGGGAGTGTGTCCCTGTCACTTCACCAGCTGTAGAACAGGCTCTGTCTGCAGCCCAGCTCTGATTAATCCCACTTTTTAATGTATTCCTACCGCGATACTTTCCCATTTCTCTGCCTCATTCTAACATTCCGGTCAGAGACTGAATATGGGGAGGGATGGACTAATTTGTGTGACATTCGGTAAGTTGCCATCGTATGTGACTGAAACCTCTGCTGGAGGTGGGCAGGAGCCTGTTACACACACAAAATAGCTAAGCTTGACTAAACTACCTGCTACACATTCAAACCCTCCTGTACACACAAAACAGAAGTTGGGGCTCTGAGAAATGGCAACTTTCCTTTAACACAGATCATTGTTTTCTGTACTTCCAGAGGCACTGAAATAGCAGCTGTTTAAAGGTAATGTGCTTCTACTTCATGATCAGCAGCAGAGCCTCTGTAAATTTACCACCCGTAGAGTTGATTGTTTCTAACTGCAGGGTTAGCCAGACCATTCAGTAACATTATCGCTCTGTCTACAAAGCCTTTGGTTAGTGATGAATCATGAGACTTATCCTCCCTGCTCTAATTCCACTGTGTCATAGGTTTGTTCCCCACTTTGAACTTTAGCGTCCACAAGATGGGGACCTGCATGGACTCCTCTAAACTAAAATCCTAGTTTAGATCTGGTAAAGCTGCCACCAGCCAAGTTTTTAGCGTCTGGCACACTTCCTGTTCCCCAAACTTTCCTGGGGAACACAGATCCAAACTCCTTGAATCTTAACACAAAGAGGGATTCCCTATCCCCTTCCCTTCCTCCCCTAGTCCTTGGGAGAGATACCTTGATTCAAGCTTATTGAATCAAAGAAAGAGGATTCACTTTTTCCCCTCCTCTTCCCTGAAAATCCAAACAAGGGGAAAAAATCAATCAAGTTCTAAAAGAAAAGATTTTATTAAAAGAGAGAAAGTAAGTACACTATCTCTGTAACACCAGGATGAAAAATATACAGGGTCTAGCTTATCAACCTGGAGAGGCTTTCCCCCTCCCCTTCTTTCTCAGAATAATCAAAGTAACAGCAAACAGAAATAAAGATATTTCTTCAGCAAACATACAATTGCAAATGTAGAAATTAATTATAAGACTAAACCGCCTTTCTAATACTTCAGGAAAACTTGGAGAACTTGGAGATATGTCTGGCCTCTCTTAGATCCAAAAAGAGAACGGCAACCCCAACAAAGATCACAAAGACTTCCCTCCCCAGAGATTTGAAATTCTCTTATCCCTTGATTGGTCCTCTGGTCAGGTGTTCATCAGGTTACTGAGCTTGTTAACCCTTTACAGGTAAAAGAGACCTTAACCCTTAACTATCTGTTTATGACACACTGACTCCAGTGCTCTTTTCCCAGTTCTGGTTCCAAGAAAATAAACAAATTAAAACAACCTTCAGAACATGCTGTGGGAAAGTGGAAATAATTCAGTTTCTTCTGTGTCTTGTGTGTGTCTATTTGCTTTGTGTGTGTGACCGGTGGGGCTTTTTGTTTGCTCCTGGCAGGTTCAACCCTGTCAGATTTCTCTGTGGGGAGGGGCCAGAGAAAACAGACACCCTGGCCTTCCAGGTTGGGATTAGGCAAAGGAATAACAACCCTGTCCCAGAAAAAACAAAAAATGTTACAGAAAAAGTGGTAGGAACAGTGCTAGAGAAACTGGTAAATAATCACAATGCCCAGGCTTGAAGTAATCGGAAACACAGAATTCAAAAAGCAAAGCTCAGGGGTTATTGGGGGTTTATTCTCTGAGCTTAGCCATGTGCTATAGCACAGGGAGCACTTTGGGACGTCTCCCATCCCACAACAGGGGAAAGGAAAAAGATTCTTAGGCTCTAGCACGGATTGAAGGAGGATGGTGATGGGGAATAAGGGAATCCCTCTGTCTTACCCTAACTCCGTCTGTTGTTACAATGGGTGAAATGACATTTTTCCCTATCCCTGCCCTGTTCCCAGGGGCGGCTCTAGAAATCAGGCTGCCCCAAGCAGCGCGGTGCGCTGCGCCGCCCTTCCCGGTCGCGGCAGGTCCCCTCTTCCCGCGGCTCCGGTTGAGCTCCCGCAGGGATGCCTGCGGCAGATCAACCTGGAGCCCGGGAGGAGCGGACCTGCCGCAGGCATGAGTGCGGCGGGTGCCGTGGTCCAGCGGCTCCGGTTGAGCTCCCGCAGGCATCCCTGCGGGAGCTCAACCGAGCCGCGGAAGAGGGGACCCGCGCAGTCATGCCTGCGGCAGGTCCACCGAGCCAAATGCCGCCCGGGAAAGGAGCCACGCGCCTGCTTGGCGCGCTGGTGTCTAGAGCCGCCCCTGCCTGTTCCTGCTCTTTGTTATAGTTCAATATATTTTAAGTGTGGAAAACGATAATAAAAATATCTGCTCCCCAGCACAACCTGAAGCAACATCAGAGCAACTGGGAATGACACAATTTGTTCCCCAAGGAGAACTCGATGACTAACAGTTGCTGTGAAATGGGGGAACAGTATAACCGTGATGCTCAGGGTTTGTTTAGACTAGGGAAAGTGATGGAGTTTAGGTCAGGTCAAGGGGAAAGCTAATGCCAACCCCTGCACCTGGGCTGCATCTGCACTACAAATGTTTACATTAAGATCACTAACTTGAGCAGCCAACGCCATGTACAGCCCTAGTGGATGTCAGGCTCAGGTAGTTTTTGCCTCAGTGTAGCTTGTTGGGATCAAACCTCTCCCCCACCTGGAGCTGATGAACATTCCTGGCCGGAGGGACACACACTCCTTCGACTCAAAGGAAAGGAGTTGATAGAAAAGATCACAGGACTGACCCCAAAGAAGGGTGAGCTGCAAAAGGCAGAAGCAGGCAACTGATCTGGTGGAGCTGAGAGACCTTGGTGAAGATGGTGCAAAAATCACTATGTGGGAATTAGCAAATGTAATTAAAAAAACAAAACTTTGGCCAGCCCTAGTCAAGGGATTTATTACAGTTCTCTCTCATGTGGATTTTGTGATGTCTAATAAGGTGTGAGCTCTGAATGAAGCTTTTCCCACACTCAGAGCACGTGTAGGGCATCTCCCCAGTGTGGATTCTCTGATGTGTAATAAGGTTTGAGCGCCGATTGAAGCTTTTCCCGCACTCAGAGCACGTGTAGAGCGTCTCCCCTGTGTGGATTCTCTGATGTGTGATAAGGTGAGAGCTCAGCCTGAAGCTTTTCCCGCACTCAGAGCACGTGTAGGGCGTCTCCCCTGTGTGGATTATCTGATGTCTGATAAGGTGAGAACTCAGCCTGAAGCTTTTCCTGCACTCAGAGCATGTGTAGGGCTTCTCCCCAGTGTGGATTCTCTGATGTGTAATAAGGTTTGAGCGCTGATTGAAGCTTTTCCCGCACTCCGAGCATGTGTAGGGCATCTCCCTTGTGTGGATTCTCTGATGTGTGATAAGGTTTGAGCTCTGCTTGAAGCTTTTCCCGCACTCAGAGCACGTGTAGGGCATCTCCCCTGTGTGGATTCTCTCATGGCTGATAAGGTCAGAGCTCAGCCTGAAGCTTTTCCTGCACTCAGAGCATGTGTAGGGCTTCTCCCCAGTGTGGATTCTCTGATGTGTAATAAGGTTTGAGCGCCGATTGAAGCTTTTCCCACAGTCAGAGCATGTATAGGGTGTCTCCCCAGTGTGGATTCTCTGATGTGTGATAAGGGCAGAGCGCCGATTGAAGCTTTTCCCACACTCAGAGCATGTGTAGGGTGTCTCCCCAGTGTGGATTCTCTCATGTCTGATAAGGTGTGAGCTCCGCCCGAAGCTTTTCCCGCACTCAGAGCAGGTGTAGGACGTCTCCCCAGTGTGGATTCTCTGATGTGCAATAAGGTTTGAGCGCCGATTGAAGCTTCTCCCGCACTCGTGGCACATGTAGCGTCTCTCTTCCATGTTGATTCTGTTGCGTGGAATAAGGGCTGAGTGGCTACTGTAGTTTTCCTCTGGCCTCTGCTGAGTCTCACAGGCTTTTGTGTTTTCTGGGAGTGCACAACTCCTGGAAACATTCCCTTTGGATCTTCCTGATAACAGCCAATGTGGATCTACTTGCACAGTGTCTTCCTGCTGGGGTTTCTCCTCCTCGTTTTCACTCACCAGCCCATCGCCGGATGGGAGACAGAGAGAATCCAGACATAGGTCACTCCCTGTGCCTGAGAAAAAGGAAATGTCAGAGAGAGGAATGAAAAAAGGGATGAACAAACCAAAATATATGTGGGAGAGATCAAACCTATCAGGTGCTGATTTTCCCCAAAGCCTTCCACAGAGAAGAGAGGAAGGCATCAGTTCTGGGTCCTCATTGCACCATAATTCTCAGGGGAAAGTGAGATCGGGGAGGGACCCGCTGCCAGTTGTCAGTCAGAATAGGAGGGAAGCAATGAGTGACATCTGCCATAATGATTCCACATCTGCAGGGAACAATCCTGAACTTGAAGAGCTCACAGGGTCTTTGTAGGGCATCCCAAATGTTTCCTGCATTCCTAAGCAGTTGTTGAGTTGTTTAACCAAGTCCTCACCTGTGACGGCAGCTCTCGGGACCACTTCTTTTTCAGAGCCCTGGAGGTCCGGGACCCACGGTTCTTCCTCGTTCCAGCTGCGAGATCACAGCAGGTTTGGAAATTGGAAACCCTACTGCAGGCAAAGAAAACAAGGGAGGTCAGTGGAATTTGTGGGATACTTGTCACAAAGAATATTCCATAGTTTTAACCCCATCTCATTTTTAGGCAGTAACATCTGTAGCCCTCAGGATTCATCTGCTTGCCTGCATCAATATCTCTTTTCTTATAAGTACAGTATTGTGATAGGTTTATTAATTCATATTAAAAATATATTTGGCTGTAATGCAAGAAACCTACAGGCCAAAAACCTGCATTTTAAGTTAAAGCAAAGTTAGCATAGCTATATCCTGTGCCCTTTCATCCAGAAAAGGAACTGTTTTTCCTATACCCAAATAAAGTGCCTACGCTTAGGTCTAAGACTCTTTACCTAGACCAACAGACAATGAAGAATAGCAAAGGGGATTTTTCAAAGTTGTACTCACAGGCTTAACAAGTACCCCACAAGTGCGCAGATACCTGCCATCCATACACACATACATACTAGCCTATGGAATAAGCGTACCCTATCATTTCTATGGGGGAAGACTGAAATTTGGGCATAAAAGGAAGGATTTCCGGCATTTATTTCCAAAAAAAGAGGTAACCTACCTCGCTATAAAAAGAGGTAACATATCTCTTTTTACCCGCACCTTGACCTCCTCCTCCTTCTCTAAGCTTCACCATCTTCAACTACGTATTCATGCTATCCATCTACGACAGCTATTAACCAGTAATAGGCCACACTTATTTTCTTTTCAAACTTTAAGTTCAAAACTTTATTTTAATTTGTGTATTAGATTATTTAGTTGAGCTAAAAAGTAAATTCCAAAGTAGCTTTGAGAGCTCTTTACATTAGTTTCCCTTGCAAGAGCTGTGAAACCACAACCGCCAGAGGTGAGGCCAACACCAGTTTATCAAAACAGGGTGTGAATATTAACCAAAAGTTTGCAGCACATAATATTGTATCATCATATGCATCTCCTGAATAACAGTAATACAATTGTAACTCTGTAATTCTACCTGTTTTACAATTTACTTACTATTTCATTGAGTATAATAAAAAGTCGTTACGACTATATCTGTCTCACTGTGAGCTTCCTGTCATACCCCCGAAGGTCCCTTTATCAATTCTGTGGAACCTGATTCGAAACACGAACTTTTATCTTCTGATCAAACAAATTGGTGAGCCTAAACCCATATTAATTAATATAAATGATTAATTATTATTATTAATTAATTAAAATAATTACATTACACGTTAAATTAAGTTGATAAATCAAATCAACATTACTCTCACACCCCAAATAAGGCTACGCATCCCAAGGCCATCTTCCTTGGCTCAAAGTGGCAGGAGAGTTACTATTATAACAAATCATATTCACTACCTTAGTGCCTAAGGACCAACTAACAGTGGGCCCCCATTGTGCTAGGCAAAGTGCAAACAGAGAACAGTAGATGGCCCGTGCCCTGAAGAATTTATAATCTAAATCAGGGATAGGAAACCTGCGGCAGCGAGCTGATTTTCACTGGCACTCACACTGCCTGGGTCCGAGGGGGGACTCTGCATTTTAATTTAATTGTAATTTAAAATTAAGCTTCTTAAACATTTTAAAAACCTTATTTACTTTACATACAACAATAGTTTAGTTCTATATTATAGACTTATAGAAAGAGACCTTCTAAAAACGTTAAAATGTGTTACTGGCACACGGAACCTTAAATTAGAGTGAATAAATGAAGACTCGGCACAGCACTGCTGAAAGGTTGCTGACCCCTGATCTAAATAGACAAGACAGACACAGAACGGGGGAAGGGCTAGAACCCACTGTTAGAATAGAGATATTCAGGCCTGCCTGTAAAGCCTAGACTTTAAGAACTTAGGGGTATTTTTATCACTTTGTCTTTATACCCCTGTCACTAGCTAAGAATCAAAATCTCAGTCTGCCTGTGTCTGGGCCTTCTCTCACTAGGATAGGCTGAGGCCTTGTTCTTAGGCTAAGGCCTTTGGCTAAACAGCAGGGGCTGCCATAAGCTGGGAAACATAGCGTCACATCCTCACATTTCAGTGTGACTGGTTTGGGATAAGGTGCTATTAGGCTGTTAGGAAGTCAATCCTGTCCTGACAGTGCCCATCACAAGCAGATAAAGAAACAGATCTTAAGATGGTTAAAGAAAACTTACTTTGACAGCAGCTGGTCTGGCAATAAATCCCTTATCAATGGTTGTGGTTATGAAACCCTCATTTCTGTATTGTTTTATCTTTATCGCCACCACTTTTACCTTGTTAATCAGTCTGGTTCTCTAATTGTTTCTGTCTGCTGCATCATTAATTTTTCTAGGTGTAAGTTCATTAGGGTAGTGGAACATGCTTGCTTGGAAATAACCCCAATAAACATCGCATTATCTGTGCTTCAGATTTCTGGTCTTTTGCTGCTTGCTGTCTGCGTGACAAGAACCAGGGAAGTGGGAGGGTGAAGGGAAAACCCTCTAAAACGGACATGACCTGATACCCAAGAGGTAAGCCTTTAAGGAAGGTTTTAATACACTTTGGAACGGATCAGGGATTCCCATGAGGACTGAGAGGGAGCGATGGTAAACACGCATTTAGATCCTTTTCTTGTTTTATATCTTTTCCCCATAAGGCTGAACCTTTGGCACTGTCATGGATCCATAGGATCTGTGCAATGCCCTGGCTTTTAAACCGTCCTTGGGAGGTGCCTCTTGAGTGCACTACACCCCCAAGGGGTCCCACTCTTCCTCAAGGACAGGCCATTTAGCTTCAGCACCTGAGAATGAGCCACTTCCTCGGTGTCCTTCCTCCACACTCCCCTCCACTTCTTCCCATTACTCTCAGCCAGCACCACCTCCCGGCACCTTGGGAGCTTCTTGTGTTCCCTCCTCATCTCTCACAACCTCATCCCTCCCTGCTGCTTCTTAGCTCTAACCCTGCACACACCCTCCCCATATCTGGGCACCCCAGAATTACCTATTCCCCCTTCTCCGCCCCCCCCACAGCTCTGTTCTCCCTTCATTCGTGGGGTCCTGAATGACAACATTATACGCTCTCCTATCAAAAGAGGAGCTCATTTGACTGTCACACAAGCCAGGCAAGAGTCACACACCTATTTACTCAATTTAGAATTCTACAGGAGGTATATTTTCCTCTTAAAATGAGGAATACGCATGAAAGCTACAGTTATGAATGTAGCCAATAAGGATACATTAAGTGCAATTTTTAAATGACTGACGGCACAAAAAAGGCACATGTCCAAAAATGATACTAGTGGGTGGGAGATAAGGCAAAAAACAGGGGGGCAAGGAAACTTGTCAAAACTTGTATGACAAATAAAGGTATAAAGTTATTACTACTCAGGTTCTTTACAGACCCCACAGCTTCTAATAACCCAGGGGACAGGACTCCTTACCCAGCGAGGTCACCGTCTCATAGTTCTCCTGCATGACATCCCTGTAGAGGGCTCTCTGAGTGGGGTCCAGCAGAGCCCCCTCTCCCCTGGTGAAATACACAGCCACCTCCTCGAAGGTCACCGGCCCCTGAAAGAGCAAGAGTCCAACATTCAGGACCCACTGCCCCACTCACAGCCCCACTATTCACGGAACAGCAGCACCAGGTAAATGGAAGCCCCGGGAGGCACATGTTAACAGAGTCCCACCCCACCTTGCCTAGAACAGCCAGGCGGCATCAGAGGGTGGAAAGAGAGAACCTTTGTGTCTCCCAGCTGACAGATGGAGGCAGGGTCATCACATTTATCACATACCCACTAGCCAGAGCTTGATACAGGAGATGGGGCTGTCTCTGGACCATGCTGGTGGTTCCCTGGTAGGAATCCCAACACTCTCCAAATAAAATATATGGAAGAAAGGGGAAGTCAATAGTAAAGAATAGAAGTTAGAAGGTCAGAATTGTAGAAAATTGGTAAGGGAAGCTATCAGAAATCAATGACCAATTAATGAAAATAAGAAGGAAGTTTTTAAAAAGTATATTAAGTACAAACTTAATCCCTAACAATGGTAGTGGTAAATTACTAGATGGAAATGGCAGAATTATCAAAATAATGCAGAAGAGGTCAAAGTGTTCAATAAATATTTCTCTCCTGGATTTGGAGAAAAACGGATGATGTAAGTCATATAAGACATTGACGACGACAGTCTTTCCATTCCAACAATAACTCACGAGGATGTTGAACAGCAGCTATTACAGTTAGACATGTTTAAATAAGCAGGTCCAGATAACTTGTATCCAAGAGTTTTGAAAGACCTGGTGGAGGAGTGTGGAGGACTGTTAATGGTGATTTTAATTAGGACTTGGAACACTGGGGAAATTCCAGAAGACTGGACTAAGCTAATGCCGTGCCAATATTTTAAAAGTGTAAAAGAGATGACCCAGCTAATTACAAGAGTGTTAGTCAGATACTGGTCAAGATAATGGAGCAGCGAATATGGATTTAATTAATAAAGAATGAAAGGAGGGTAATATAATTAGTACCAATTAACAAAGGTTCAGAGACAACAGATCCAATCAAACTAACTGGATATCCTTATTGCATGAGATAAAAAAGTTTGGTTGCAACTAACAGTATTGATGTAATACACCTAGACTTCTGTAAGGCATATGACTTGGTTCAGCACAACATTTTGACTAGAAAACTAGAAAGATACAAAATAAACACAACATACATTAAATAGATTAAAAACTATGATTGTAAATGGGGAACCATGGTGGAGTAGATTTCTTTCTAGGGGAGTCCCACAAGGATTGGTTCTTGACCCTGTGTTATTTAACATTCTTATCAATGACCTGGAAGAGAATATAAAATCATCACCGATAACGTTTGCAGTTGCCACAAAGATCGAGGTTGGTGGTAACTAATGAAGTGTCAGTAGGTTCAGGGTTCAGCACTGGGAGTCTGGGAAGTTTTCCCAGCCATGGCTAGAGGGTTATTTCCTGTTCCACAAAGAGGGGAAGTTCCATTCCCAACACCTTTGCCTTGAAATTAGGCCCTGACACTGCACCCCACATTCAGCATAGTGGTATGATTATCAAATGATTAGGACATAATTATGATGCATTTTTTGTGCAAGATGCATCATGTTCAGTGTCATTGGAAAAGTTATGATTTGCTGAATATGATTGTCCTATTTGTGTGCATGTATCATGTTCGTATCTGAAGTTATGGATATTGACTCTGTATCTGTATTTCAAATGTACTTACTCTGGGTAACAGCCACAACGAGCCTTTCAGGTACAACAAAGAAGCCAGACAGTGTTCATGGCTCATCAACAAAGACAATGGACCATGGAAGAGCTGAGCCTTCTTGTGAATGTTTCAGCCAGCCTACGAGTCATGGCTACTATGACTCAGCAGGACATGCTAGTGCATGTGACCAGACCATATGACACTAAACTCCATTTTGGTACCTGTATTTTTCCACAAACTGGACTGGGAACTGAGTTTGGAACAAAGGGTTCCTGCCATATGGAAAAGCTACATAAGGTGGGTGTGACATCATCTCTTGGCCTCATTCCGCACACAAGAGAACTCCTGGAAACACCTGAGGAACAAAGACTGAACTGGGGGAAGTGCTGGTCCCAGGGTAAAGGGATTTCTAGCTTGTGTATGGAAACTTGGTGGACTGCTTCTATCATCAGTCAGGGTGAGAAATTGCTAATTCAAATTCTATCCATCTAGTATGTCGGGCTTTTTTGAGCTTTTGGTTATTTGCCAAGTCATCTGCTTTGATCTGTTTGCTAACACTTATCACTGGGAAATTGGCTGTTGTCTTCTCTCTCTCCTTGAGTGGCTTAGGTAAAGCACTCAGGTGGCTTAGTTGGGTGCATGGCGCCACCTGCTGTCGTGTTGGGTGATAACAGGGCCTGAAGAGGCTGGCTGAATCTCCAGCAAAGCAGTGCAAGAAGGTGTGATGGAGTAGGGGCTGTCTGTGTGGGAGATGGGAGAGCCGGGGATTACTTTAGGTGAGAGACAAGTGCTCAGCCTGTAAGCTGAGCCAGGGAGCAGGGAGGGGTGTCAGCACCTTTGCCCAGGAAGGTGGACAAAGGAAGGGGCCGGCTGGAGGGAGGGGAGTTTAGTTTTGGTTTTGGGCTGGGTGGTTGGAATTTAGGGGATTAAGCTTCCTGGACCCCAGAGGGGCTTGATTGAGGGGTCCTGGCTGTGCCTCCAAGCTCTGCTGTAACCTGCATTCCTGTTTTCCAATAAACCTTCTGTTTTACTGGCTGGCTGAGAGTCACTGTGAGTCCCAGGAAGAGGGGTACAGGACCAGACCTCCCCACACTCCATGACAACTGGTGGTAGCGGTGGGATTTACTGCACCCCGTGGACGGTGCTTCCTGCAATAAGTGACTGGGGAGCAGTAAAAGAAAGGGACAATTTTAGGGGTAATTAACCCTTGGGAGTGTGTGACCAGAGAGAAGGAATTTGCAGTAACAGGGTCCCCCGGGGGATTGCAGCGAGCGGTCCCAGGGGCGGAGGAGTCTGCGGATCGACCCTGGCAGAAAGGTGGTGACCTTAAGAAGGGCTGGTGCACTAGGGGTCTCCCTGGAAACCGTGGGGAGCGGTGAGCACCCCGGCCTGCGAGTGGCCAGCAGGAAGATGTATGCCAAGCGGCTTAAGTGTGACCTGGTGGAGCTGTGGAAGCAGAGGGGGCTGCGCAGAGGGAGGCTCACCAAGGACCAGCTGATTGCCCAGCTGGAGGAGGGAGACCGCTTGAATGAACTGATCCCTGTGTCTGAGGGAAGCAGCCTGGCAGATGCAGCGCAGGCCCCAGTGTCTGTCCCAGCTGGGAGTGGTCAGCCGGCAGCTGAGGGCTTCCCGAGACCCCCCCTTCCTATGCCTAGGGGAAGGGCGGGGAGGAGCCTAGTGAATACCGAGGGCACTGTGACCCCTCCGGCCAGCAGGGGATCCTCCCGGCGAAGCTCACCCCCCAGCAGGGGATCGTCCCGGAGACGCTCGGCATCCGTGGAGCGGAAGCGGCTGGAATGGGAGAAGGAGCTAAAACTGAGACAGCTGGAGGATCGTGAGAAACAGAGAGAACATGACCGGGAGGAGAAAGCGAGACAGAGAGACCATGAGGAGAGACAGAGAGACCATGACCGGGAGGAGAAAGAGAGACAGCATCATCATGAGCTGGAACTGGTGAGGCTGAGGGGCAGTGAGCCCCCGGCTGTGGTGAGTGAGGGGGGGCCCAGGACTGCGCAGAGCTTTGATAAATGCATCCTGCCCCAGCGTAAGGAGGGGGAGGACATGGATGACTTCCTGGATGCCTTTGAGATGGCCTGCGAGCTGCACCAGGTAGATCCTGCGGACAGGCTCCGAGTTCTCACCCCCTTACTGGACCCCAAGGCCATGGCATTGTACGGCCAGCTGGGAGAGGAGGAGAAAGGGAACTACGAACTATTCAAGCAGGCCCTGCTGCGCGAGTTTGGGCTGACTCCTGAAATGTACCAGGAAAGGTTCCGGAGTCAGTATAAAACCCCTAAGGTCTCCTATCTGCAACTAGCCATCCGCATGGAGGGGTACGCCAGCAAGTGGGCAGATGGGGCCCAGACGAAGGGGGACGTGATTAAACTGCTGGTACTGGAGCAACTGTATGAGCGGTGCCCATCCGACCTGGGGCTGTGGTTGAGGAACCAAAAGCCGGAGAACCCGCAACATGCAGGGCGGCTGGCCGATGACTTTGTGAAGAGCCGGTCGGGGGGTGGCAGGGAGGAGTCCCAAAGGAACAGGCCCGCTGCGATGCAGAGAGAGAGTCATCCTGGGACCTCCCAAAGGGGGAATCGGGAGAACCCCCTCCCAAGGGGAATGCCCAGCGTTAGGGACAACCAACCAGTTCGAGGGGACCAACGGGACATGAGCTGCTATCAATGTGGCCAGAGGGGCCACATACGATCCCAGTGCCCCAGGCTCAAGGACAGACTGAGCAGACAGACCTCACACCGGATTAACTTGGTAGAGACCCAGCTGGACGAGGGGCAGCGTTCCCAGGAATGGGGCTGGCCGCGTACCACTGGCGAAGGAGGGAGGAGGGTCCCAGGTCAGCTCCTCTGGGGGGCTGGATGCTCCAGGCTCTGAGTTTTTGGTTTACAGGATGGGGGCAGGGCTGTCCCTGCGGAGCGAGTGCCTTGTTTCCCTGGAGGCAGATGGGAGAAAGGTCACTGGGTACTGGGACACGGGCGCAGAGGTGACGCTGGCCCGGCCCGAGGTGGTGGCCTCAGATCGGATGGTGCCCGACACCTACCTGACCCTGATGGGCGTGGGCGGGACCCCATTCAAGGTGCCCGTGGCGAGGGTACACCTGAAGTGGGGGGCCAAGTGGGTACACCCATATTTGCCCACGGAGGGGTTAATGGTGGGGGACCTGGAGGTCTGGCCCAGCAACGCCCTGGGTGCCCTGGTCATGACCCAGCCAGCGAGAGAGAACAGGTCCCCATCCCTGTCCCAGCTGCTGAGTTCCAGGCCGAGTTGCAGAAGGATCCCTCCTTGCGGAAGCTCAGGGACCGGGCTAACCTCAGTGCGGTACAGACCATGAGGAGAGGTTGCAAGGAGAGGTTCCTGTGGGAGAAGGGGTTCCTGTACCGAGAATGGGCTCCCCCAGGGGAAGTAGAGTCATGGGGGATCAGGAGGCAGCTGGTGGTTCCCCAGAAGTTTCGCCACAAGCTGCTGTACCTGGCCCATGACATCCCCCTCGCAGGGCACCAGGGAATTCAACGCACCAGGCAGAGGCTGCGACAGAACTTTTACTGGCCTGGGGTCTTTACCCATGTCCGACAGTACTGCCGATCCTGTGACCCCTGCCAGCGGGTGGGGAAGGCCCGAGACAAGGGGAAAGCAGCTTTGAGGTCTTTACCCTTCATAGAAGAACCTTTCCAGAAGGTGGCCATGGACATAGTGGAACCTCTCAGCAAGGCGACCCGGTCGGGGAAGAAATACATTCTGGTGGTAGTAGACTTCGCCACTCGCTATCCTGAGGCGGTGGCCTTGTCCTGTATCAAAGCCGACACTGTGGCAGATGCGCTGCTGACCATTTTCAGCCGGGTGGGGTTCCCCAAGGAAATCTTAACGGACCGGGGTCCAACTTCATGTCGGCCCTGCTCCGGTGCTTGTGGGAGAAATGTGGGGTCCGGCACAACTGGGCCTCAGCGTATCACCCCCAGACCAACAGGCTGGTGGAAAGGTTCAATGGGACGCTAAAGATGATGCTAAAAACCTTTATGCACCAGCACCCACAGGACTGAGACAAGTACTTACCTCACCTGCTGTTCGCGTACAGGGAGGTACCCCAGGAATCTACTGGGTTCTCGCCTTTCAAACTGTTATATGGAAGGCGGGTGAGGGGGCCCCTGGACCTGATGAGAGACGAATGGGAGGGGAAGGCCGCTCCCGATGGAGAGTCAGTGGTGGAGTATGTCCCGACCTTCCGGGAAAGACTGGCCGAGCTCATGGGCCTGGCCAGGGAGAATCTGGCCAGAGCCCAGAGGAAGCAGAAGGTCTGGTATGATCGCACGGCGCGGGACCGTGCCTTCGCCACCAGGGATCAAGTGATGGTTCTCAGCCCCATGAGGAAAAACAAACTCCAGGCTGCCTGGGAAGGGCCCTTCAAGGTTGTCAAGCAACTAAATGAGGTAAACTATGTGGTGGAGCTGTCGAACTGGGCGCACCACCGCTGGGTGTACCACGTAAATATGATGAAGCCATACTATGACAGGGAGAATGTGGTGTTGGCCGTGTGTGGACATTGGGAGGAGCAGGGAAATGACCCTTTAGTGGATCTATTCCCTGGGACAAAAGCTGGTTCCCCACCGGGAGGCAATTCCCCTCTCTGATCAGCTGACCCTGGCCCAGCATGCTGAGATCAGAGGGGTGCTGCATCTATACCGACAGCTGTTTTCCAACCAGCCTGGACGCACTAATTTAACTGTCCAACGGGTGGAGACTGGGTCACATCCCCCTATAAGATGTTCCCCTTTTCAGGTCACTGGGAAAACTGCCCAGGACCTACAAAGAGAGGTCAGGGACATGCTGGCTTTGGGGGTGATCCAGCCGTCTTCCAGCCCTTGGGCCTCGCCGGTGGTGCTGGTCCCCAAAAAGGAATGGGTCGATCCGGTTCTGTGCGGACTACCGAAAACTCAATGCCATCACCGTATCTGATGCCTACCCCATGCCCAGGCCTGACGAGCTCCTAGTCAAGCTGGGAGGCGCTCGGTACCTCACCGCCATGGATCTTACAAAGGGCTACTGGCAAGTGCTGCTGGACGCAGATGCCAGGCTGAAATCGGCCTTTATCACCCCTCTGGGGCTCTACGAGTTTCTGACCCTGCCCTTCGGCCTCAAGGGAGCGCCAGCTACCTTCCAGCACCTGGTGGATCAGCTACTGAGGGGGATGGAGAGTTTTGCCATGGCGTATATTGACGACATCTGCGTCTTCAGCCAGACCTGGGAGAACCACGTGTCACAGGTTAGACGAGTGCTGGACCGACTCCGAGAGGCGGGGTTAACCGTAAGGGCTGAGAAGTGCAAGGTGGGGATAGCTGAAGTATCTTACCTGGGCCATCAGGTGGGGAGCGGCTGCCTAAAGCCAGAACCAGCCAAGGTGGAGGTAATCAGAGACTGGCCCGCTCCCCAAACCAAAAAGCAGGTCCAGGCCTTTATCAGGATGGCGGGGTACTATCATAGGTTCGTGCCCCACTTTAGCCGCCCCCATCACTGAGCTGTGCAAGAAGGGGAAGCCAGACAAGGTGGTCTGGACCGAGCAGTGCCAGCAGGCTCTCCGGGCACTGAAGGAGGCTCTGCTCAGTGGCCCAGTTCTGGCAAACCCAGATTTTGACAAACCCTTTATGGTGTCCACCGACGCCTCAGACACGGGACTGGGGGCGGTGTTAATGCAGGAGAATGAAAAGGGGGAGAGACACCCTATCGTGTACCTGAGCAAGAAGTTGCTATCCCGGGAGCAGAACTACGCGGCCATCGAGAAGGAATGCCTGGCCATGGCGTGGGCCCTTAAGAAACTAGAGCCATATCTCTCTGGGCGACACTTCACCGTGTACACCGACCACTCTCCCCCGACCTGGCTGCACCAGATGAAAGGAGCCATCGCCAAGCTCCTGAGGTGGAGCCTGCTCCTGCAGGACTATGACATGGACGTGGTCCATGTGAAGGGAAGTGCCAACCTGATAGCGGAAGCGTTGTCCCGGAGAGGGGGCCCTGAACTTCCTCAGGTCACTGGGCAGAGTGACCCCGCTCAGTTCAGTCTCTAAGGGGGGAGAGCTGTGATGGAGTAGGGGCTATCCGTGTGGGAGATGGGAGAGCCGGGGATTACTTTAGGTGAGAGACAAGTGCTCAGCCTGTAACCTGAGCCAGGGAGCAGGCAGGGGTGTCAACACCTTTGCCCGGGAAGGTGGACAAAGGAAGGGTCCAGCTGGAGGGAGGAGAGTTAAGTTTTGGGCTGGGTGGTTGGAATTTAAGGGGATTAAGCTTCCTGGACCCCAGAGGGGCTTGATTGAGGGGTCCTGGCTGTGCCTCCGAGCTCTGCTGTAACCTGCATTCCTGTTGTCCAATAAACCTTCTGTTTTACTGGCTGGCTGAGAGTCACTGAGTCCCAGGCAGAGGGGTGCAGGACCGGACTCCCCCACACTCCGTGACAGAAGGGCCGGGCCAGCTTGAGGGTTAGAGGGCACAGCGGTTCCCAGAAGCCCCCCAGACTGCACCCCGGGGTGACAACCCATCACACCCTAGAGTATACAAGTCTCAGCAGGTTTGTCTCATCCTGTCCCCTCCCTTTCTCCACCCAAGATACTTCCTGCCTCCCACCCTCCTATACCTTTACTGCTCCTCTCCCTCCAACCAGAACCCACCACCAGCTCCCTGAGAATCCCTTACCTGAGCCAGCTCCATTGCAGCCATTTCCTTCCCGCTGGGAGAGGGGATGATTTGGGGCGAAATGTGGACGTTATTCTGTAGCCTGCCAGGGCGAGAAGGGCAATGTGAGAGAATTCAGACAGGGTTTCTGTCCTTTCCATATGTCGATTCCCCCCAGCATTTTTCCCTGGTAATGAACATTCCAGGTTCTGCCACACTGTGAAGCACAGAGTGACCTTATCCCAGTACAGGCCTAGCCCCCTCCCACCAGGCTGTAACCCTCTGAGACATGGTGAAACCCTCCCAGTAACAGAGTCTCTGTATTACACTTATCAAGTTTGTGGACGATACCAAGCTGGGAGGGGTTGCAAGTGCTTTGGAGGACAGAATTAAAATTCAAAATGATCTGGACAAACTGGAGAAATGGTCTGAAGTAAACAGGATGAAATTCAATAAGGACAAATGCAAAGTACTCCACTTAGGAAGGAACAATCACTTGCACACATGCAAGACAGGAAATGACTGCCCAGGAAGGAGCACTGCAGAAACGGATCTGGGAGTCACAGTGGATCACAAGCTAAACATGAGTCAACAATGTTACACTGTTGCAAAAAAAGCAAGTATAATTCTGAGATGTATTAGCAGGAGTATTGTAAGTAAGACACAGGAAGTAATTCTTCCGCTCTACTCCGCACTGATTAGGCCTCAACTGGAATGGTGTGTCCAGTTCTGGGTGCCACATTTCAGGAAAGATGTGGACAAATTGGAGAAAGTCCAGAGAAGAGCAACAAAAATGATTAAAGGTCTAGAGAACATGACCTATGAGGGAAGAATGAAAAAATTGTGTTTGTTTAGTCTGGAGAAGAGAAGACTGAGAGGGGACATGATCAGCTTTCAAGTACATAAAAGGTCATTTCAAGGAGGAGGGAGAAAAATTGTTCTTAACCTCTGCAGACAGGATAAAAAACAATGGGCTTAAATTGCAGCAAGGAAGGTTTAGGTTGGACATTAGGAAAAACTCCCTCACTGTCAGGGTGGTTAAGCACTGGAATAAATTGCCTAGAGAGGTTGTGGAATCTCCATCACTGGGGATTCAGAAAGAAAAAGGTTGAGAACCCCTGGAGTAAGGGACCATCTGTCACGAAGGCGAGCTCACCTGCATGGTGAGATATATGGGATCACCCAAGGGGACTGTCTGTGATTCCATGTTAATACTGTTACAGTGCCTGAAGCGTTTACACTGGATACTTGGTTGGTGAAATCTCCATACAGACCTCGCACCCAGTTTGGGGTTTGTGCCCTGATTCTTGCCAGTCTGCCTGAGGCTGGTGCTCGCGCTCTCGAGACACTGAAGACAGCGTTACAGAGAGAGGGGCTGTGACTTCCCCACGGTCACTGAACGGGTCTGTGACAGAGCCAGGAACAGACCCTGTTAGCTCCAGAGCCCCGTCACCCGCAGCTTGGGAAGGTCCCCCAAGCACACTGTATTAGGCTGCAGGAAGAGGTGTGCAGGGACTGCAGCTGAGCTGCCCTGCCAAGACAGCCTGTGCATCCATGGACAAACCACCTCGCTGGGGGGTGTCCCCTGGGTCAGGAGAAGTCAGTGCCCAGCCCTGTGGGGCTGTGCTCCTGGCTCATACCTCCAGCACTCACTGCTGCCCCTCCCTTACCAGCTGCACTGTTCAGCCAGCCCCAGGCCTCTGTGAGGTCACTTCCCCCCACCCCCACCTCAAATCTTCAAACCGGGACATGGTGCACCAGTGCCAATCAGAGTGCACTAGTGTAAATTCTGTCTACACTAAGGGTTTGCACCAGTGCCTAAAACACCAGGGTGGCAGAGAACTTCAGAAACAGCAGTACGGTGGCACTAGAACCTATTTCTAGCTCTGTCACAGACAGCCTGGGTGACCTTGGACACGTCAATGTTTCTCCTCCCAACTTCAGTCTCTTTACCCAGCTGCCACTCACTGGGGTCTCCTCTCTCTCCAGAGCTGCTCACCACTACAGTCTGTGTGGGTGTCCCCAGAGCTAAGGCAGGTCAGCTCTGGAATAGTCTTACAAGGGTGGCTGGGGAGTCTCTGTCCCTGGAAGTTTTTAAGAACAGGCAGGACAAAGCTCTGTCAGAGATAATCTACAGATACTTGGTCCTGCCTCGGCAGAGAGAGCTGGACTTGATGACATCTTGAGGTCCTATCTAGCCCTACATTTCTAGGATGTGATGCAATATATACATATAAAAACCCAACATACAGAATAAAACCCACCACAACATAACGTCAGGCAATTCAGGGGGGGAAAAAACAACCTACATTCCACAGCATAGAATGACAATACAAAGGAAAAGAAAGCAACACGATGCAAACGACGACATCCTAGGAGAAAAGCACAAAACGGAAAATAGCTCAACTCAAAGCAACACAGCACAGGCACCAACAAGCTGAGGCAAAACGATGCACCATAAAACTGTAATACAACAAGGTGCGATCAGAGTTCCAAATGGCACCATGCAAAACAGCTCAGCGTAGAACAGGACACAGCACAAAAGAGAATTATTTCAATGTAGGCCTGGAAGGGACCTTGAGAGGGCATCTACTCCAGCCCTCTGTGTTGAGGCAGGACTAAGTATCCCTAGACATTCCCAGACTGGTGTATCTCTAACCTGGTCTTAAAAACCTCCAATGAAGGAAATTCCACAGCCTCCCTTGGAAGCCAATGCAAGGCAAACACAGACCAAAACAACGCTGCACACACACACGCTGGGCTTGGGGTTAAGGGGAGAGGCAAGAACTCAAACAATCTGGGTTCAGTTTCCAGTTTTGCCCCAAATTCTCCATGCAAACTTGTTAGACACCGGCGGCTGGCCCGTGCCCGCTGACTTGGGCTCACACGGCTCAGGCTGTGGGGCTGTTTAATTGTGGTGTCCATGTTCCGGCTGGGGCTGCAGCCCAAGGTCTGGCACCCTCCCACCTCGCAGGGTCCCACAGCCTGGCCCCAGCCCGAGCCCAGACACCTACACTGCAATTAAACAGCCCCCTCGCCTGAGCCCTGTGAGCCTGAGTCACCTGGCATGGGTGACTCAGCAGGGTAGAGATACCCTTGGTGTCTGTGCAGCACCTGTCACAATGGGGACCCTGATCTTGGTGTCTGTGCAGAGCCCTGCACAACAGGGGCCTGACCTCAGTCGGGGACTCTGCAACTCCCAGCATTACAGGATCCCGGATTTTGTTTAGGGCCCCTGCAGCATCTGGCAAAATGTGGGGGCAGGATCTCTGTCAGGGTTTGTGCAGTGCCCAGTACAGTGGTGGGGTGTGATCTTTGTTAGGGTCAGTGCAATGTCAGACCCAACGGGGACACAGATCTCAGTCGAGGTCTCTGAAGTGCCTAGCACAATGGAGGCAGTGGTTTGGATCACAGTCGTGCGCTGCCTGGCACAAGGGGAGGGTAGGGGCCCATGATATCAGTCCAGGTCCCAGTTTTACCTGGCACAACAGTGGGGTCTGATCTCACCTGGGGTCTCTTCAGTGCCTGGCAGAACGGGGCCCACAGCTCAGTTGGGGTCTCTGCAGCACCTGGCAATACGATAGGAGCCCTGATCTCAGTCACACACCTGGGGAGAAAAGGGGGAAGATTTTTGAGCATTTGATATCAGTATTTCAGAACTGAGGAGAAAATGGGGCACAAACTAAATATTTGCCAATGTAAAAGAGAAGCACCAACCTCTGGGAGATTTTGTGTCACCATTTAACAGTTGAAGAGAAAAGATGGGAAATTGGAGGGGATTACACAGCGATATTGAATCAACAACAGAATGGGACGGATTCTTCTTGCCTCACACTCACATGGTCGGCAGGGAGCCCTGGGTGATGTCTTTTCACAGGGGACAGGAGGGGGCTGGAGTGAGAAAGTCCCTGGCAGTGGGGAGGGGCTGGCAGTGGGGTCTGGGAATGTGACTAGCAAGTGGTGCAGGGGGGGGCTGCTGGGTTGGGCAGGTGGGGGAGGGGAAGTAGCTGGGGCTGGGCCGTCTCCATGGGGGACACTGGCTCCTCCCTCCCCTTCCTGGCCCTTCCCAGGCCCCGTTGCCAGCAGAGAGTGCCCCCCCCCAGCCCAGCCCAGAGGTGTCCCTATCTCAGGGCCCCCCAGCCTCTGCCCATTCACCCTCTGCCCAGCTCAGAAATCACTCGGGGGAACCATTTCCCACCCGCACAAGGACAAATCCCTGCAGGTGGAAATGGGGGAAACCCCCAAACCTGAGATCTGAACTGGCCATTGGTGAAGTGGGGTGCCCCAAGGGTTGGTGCTGGGGCCGGTTTTATTCAATATCTTCATTAACGATCTGGAGGATGGTGTGGACTGCACCCTTAGCAAGTTTGCAGATGACACTAAACTGGGAGGAGTGGTTGATACGCTGGAGGGTAGGGATAGGATACAGAGGAACCTAGACAAATTAGAGGATTGGGCCAAAAGAAACATGATGAGGTTCAACAAGGACAAGTGCAGAGTCCTGCACTTAGGACGGAAGAATCCCATGCACTGCTACAGACTAGGGACCGAATGGCTAGGAAGCAGTTCTGCAGAAAAGGACCTAGGGGTAACGGTGGACGAAAAGCTGAATATGAGTTAACAGTGTGCCCTTGTTGCCAAGAAGGCTAATGGCATTTTGGGTTGTATAAGTAGGGGCATTTCCAGCAGATCAAGGGATGTGATCATTCCCCTCTATTCAGCACTGGTGAGGCCTCATTTGGAGTACTGTGTCCAGTTTTGGGCCCCGCACTACAAGAAGGATGTGGATAAATTGGAGAGAGTCCAGCAGAGGGCAACAAAAATGATTAGGGGGCTGGAGCACATGACTTCTGAGGAGAGGCTGAGGGAACTGGGATTGTTTAGCCTGCAGAAGAGAAGAATGAGGGGGGGATTTGATAGCTGCTTTCAACTACCTGAAATGGGGTTCCAAAGAGGATGGATCTAGACTGTTCTCAGTGGTAGAAGATGACAGAACAAGGAGTAACGGTCTCAAGTTGCAGAGGGGAGGTTTAGGTTGGATATTGGAAAAACTTTTTCGCTGGTAGGGTGGTGAAGAGCTGGAGTGGGTTACCTAGGGAGGTGGTGGAATCTCCTTCCTTAGAGGTTTTTAAGGTCAGGCTTGACAAAGCCCTGGCTGGGATGATTTAGTTGGGTTTGGTCCTGCTTTGAGCAGGGGGTTGGACTAGATGACCTCCTGAGGTCCCTTCCAACCCTGAGATTCTATGATCATTAGGACCCATGTTGCTCTCAGGACTTCAGTGTCCTCTTATGGACACAGCCCTCTGGCTGTGCCCCACTCAGTTCTCTCCCCCCTGCTGGGGATGTCCTCTACCCAGACACTTGCCTCAGTGGCCGGCTGCAGTCCAGGGTGTAGCCACCCGTGTCAGTGGCTACTGAGGCAAAAGGTCTAAACCTCCAACCCTGCCATCTGTTTCCCTGGACCATTGCCCAACAGACCTAGAACCTTCCTCCACCTTTGTATCAGGGCCTTAGTCTGGCAGTAGTCAGCCAGGAAGTCACTCATGCACCCTTACCCCAGCACTGCTCTGATCACGGTGCCCTCCCTGCTCCTTCCTTCCTTCACAGCAGCCAATCCTCCTCCTCAAACTCCAAGGAGTGACTAACTCTTGCTCTGCTGAGCAGCTCTTTATATATGGGCTGCTCCAGCAAGCCTTCTCCTGATTGGCTCTCCCAATAAGCCCTTTCTTGATAGGCTGGGTTCTGCACAGCCTCTTCAAGGCTGTCTTAATCTTTCTCCTGCTTGTTTGGGGCAGACAGCCCATCACACATGGAAAGTGGCAAATGAGAAGTCTGGAGCTGAAGGAAAGGTTACCATGACTCAGAACTGAGCCGAGGTTGCTGCGACTGAAACACAGATCACTAACCATTATCTGATCACAGTGACTGGTGGTAGAGGCACCTGTTAGAAGCCCTCTGTCTACTCAGCTGTGGCTTTCTGTGCACGGAGAGCCAGACACCTCAAGGTCTGCAAGTCTTGAGGGAAATGGGGAACGTCTGTACATTAGAATTTGCAGGTGCTGACTTCAACCATCAAATGAAACAGTTGCAAATACCTTCTTCAGGCAGGCACCATGGCTTAGCTGGCTAAAGCACCTGTCTAGTAAACAGGAGATCCTGGGTTCAACTCCCAGTGGTGCCTTGGTGTATGGCTTTTGTCTCCTCTGCTCACATTTTCCTGTGTCTGCCTAGGAAACAGAAGAGGCCTCCCTTGGTATCCAAGTCATTGCTTGCTAAGGAAAAAGCTTCTTTGGAGAGAAGCATTGGAAACAATCAAATCACAAACCTGGAGTTGATGAAAACGCTGCTATGACTGGCATTGGCATGGTGGTTGCTTCAACTGCAATTGCTGCAACACGAGAGCCTGCGCCACATGTCCTTGTGATTCCCTGGAGATGTTCACACACAGATGTCATGTCACCTTCCTTTTGTTTGTCATTGATGAAAAATGGAGCGGTTGGGAGAAAAGTCCCAGAGAGTCGCACCGTGGCTAAGCTGGGTGACTCACCTGCCAGGTAAAGTGGAGTTAGGGATGCAGCTCCCAGTGGTGCCTTAACAAATGTGTCTGCTCTTCCCACCTTTTGGTGAATCTTTTGCGGAAACAGAGAAGACTGCCTCTGCCTTGCAATGCAAATGCTTGCAAAAGAAACCAGTTGTTTTTTCTGACAAGTGTCAGAAGGAGGCACATAAGAAATGTGGAGACAAGGAAAAGGTCATTGTAACTCAACATGCATCCCATGGCTCTTGAGGCCAGAACGCAGAGCACTAAGCACTGTACGACCACAGCAAAATCTAAACTTTACACCTTATTACACTAGGCAGTAGTTAGGTCAAGCAATTTTCTCATCCTACTGGATGTTACCCTCCTTAATACATAGAATTCCCCCTAAAACCTGGATTACTGTCCTCAGATGACTTTCATTTTCTCAGGATTCCTGCTGCTTCCAGCATAGGTGGGGGAGGAGAAAGGCAAAAACATGATGCCCCAGTCTCCTATTTTATATCCTTAGTTCAAGTGTCTAGAAGACACTTGCCCAGACGTGTCCGGGTGGGCTCTGCTGAGTCACTAGGTTGGGGAATCCCCCTGGTGTGGTCTTGTGCAACTGAGTCATAGACTTGAGCGGTCCCCACAGTGTTGTGTTTGGGCATCTGTCACTGAATTGGAAATCCCTTAATTACAATTCCTCTGCTGATTCATGGTTGTTGAACACCCTCCTCGGCAGGGGTCACTAGCAAAATTATAGCCTATTTCAGTAACAACCATACAGCAAAATGCATAACTTCACACACCCTCATGCTATACATATTTGGACAGAATAACCGATTTCAGCAGATCATGACTTTTCATATGATAACTTACATGGAATGGTTGGTAGGACATATCACAGCCATATAGGAATGATGACTATGTGAGCTACAGGGAGCTATTTTGAAGTACATCATGTCACAAAAGCCTCTAGAGACTGGCTTTTGGGAAGAGCTGGCTGAAGAGCCTTCTGAGTAACTGAGAGATCCAGGCTTGGCCCTGCCAGTTTGTGCTTGCGAACTAAACTTGTCCGTTGGGCTCCCTTTTTTGTGTCTCTTTCACAGAAACAGAGCAGAAGTTCTTGGCCAATCCTTGAAAGTGCTTGTTCAAGACACAGGGAGCCTCTGTGCTGGGGCAGGGGTAGGGGTGCAGGAGGTGGTCGGGGGTGGAGGTGCTTACCTCGGGCAGCACAGCTCCCAAAGTGACTGGCACACACTCCCCTCCGGCAGTGGCTCCTAGGCAGTGGGATACGGGGGCGGGTCAGCTGTGGCGTTTGCACTCAGGGCTGCAGGGATATGCCGGCCACTTCCAGGAGCAATGTGGCCGGGAGGGCGGGGGCAGAGTGGGCAGGGAGCTGCCTTAGCGCTGCTGGCACATCTCCGTGTGTCACTTGGGGAGGCATCAGGTCTCTGTGGGCTGCCGGGGGCAGGGGCAGTGGCCGAGGGGGCTCGGGCCACCCCTTTGCCTCCTCTCTCCAGGCTCCCAGCCCATCTTGCCGGCCGACAGGGATTTTAGGGTGCAGCAGCGCAGGGAGCAGGAAGGGCAAACCACAGCGGCTGCCTCCCCCCCCACATGCAGGAAAATGGCTTGACCTTCTGGCCCCACAGACTAAGGCACCAGGCCTCCAGCTTGCCCCATTCGACCCAATGGGTTGATCTTGTGGCCAGAATTATTTGCAGTCGGGATTTGCCCCAACAGTGCCCCACAGGGGGCCAGGGTCAGCTCCAGCACAGGCCACACAGGAAGGCTTAATGCTCGAGCTGCAGCACATGCTGGGCAGGCTCTAGGCCGGGCTCCCCATGGCAGGACAGAAGAAGAAGACTGGGCCCCTGGAGGGGCAGGCTGGGGCTTCCTGGATCCCATTTGCTCACAGCCAGCGCCCTGCCCTCACTCCCATGGTCAGCCAGAATGGAGCAGCGGTTTTCACTGCACCAAGTCCACTTATGGCTTACAGGCAACTCCCAACCGCCCCCCCTCCCGCCACAGCCCAACATGTCGGCCAGAAAGGAGCCCACTCAGCCTCGCCACTGCTGCTTTTCCTTCCCCCCAGAACCCCGCTTCTCCTGGGCTGCAAGGAGCCACCCCTGGGAAGCCAAGAGGCAGGCACAGGATTCTGCCTCCCAGCAGCCAACCGCACCTCCCCCGGCTTTGCAGAACGAATGGTGATGCTCTACTAACCCCATTTAGCCGCACTGATGTGCTTACTTTCTGCCCTGCCTTCCTCAGCTCGACTTTCCTCTTTTGCCCCATTCCTGCCTCACTTCCTCCTTTGGCAAGTCACACAGAGGAGGCCAGCAGGAAGAGCCGGCCTCCACCGGCCAACCTCCAACAGCAGAGGAGGCCAAGCCACAAGCCTCCAAAAGGTGACACGCCGCACTCCTCTAGGTTCTCCAGCCTGACGCCAAGGTGCTTTCTCCACTGCTGTCAGCACCCTCTGTCATGCAGGGGTTGGAGTTATCCCAGGGACAGGCCAATAGGAGAAGGAGGAGGCCTTCCTGAACAGCAAGGGGATCTGGCAAAAGACAACATGTTTCTGCCTGGTTTTGAACCACAGACCTTTTGCGTGTGAGGCAAATGTGATAACCACTACGCTACAGAAACTCCAACAGCTTAGTTTAGCTATTGCTCACCCTGGCACAGACCGATGGACAAACCTGGAGAAAGTGGTGACAGTCCTTCAATAGGTCAGCTGGCAGAGCAGAGGACTGGAGCGGGCACTCAGGAAGTCGTCCTTACGTCACCCTTGTGACTCCAGCTTGAGGGAGAGCTTCTTTTTCTTCCCCTTGCTGACAAAGAGCAAGAGAAGAATGAAAGGTCAGGTGGGCCAACTCGGTGCAGAAGCCCATGCTGCCTTTTCTTGCTGCATAGCCTGAAATGACGGACTCGTGGCAGTTAAAGGAACTGCTGCACTTTCAGAAAACATCCCACCCGTGCACAAAGGGGGATAGAAGAGCCTGTTAGTCTAGCATGCTCCCAACTGAACTACTTCAGCAGCTGCTCGGTTTCTTTTTGGCCTATTACTTTTCTGTCTGGGATGTTGTTGTCAGTTGTGGCACAGAAAAAGGACGTCATTGCGAGCGGCCCATTGCGAGTGGCCCATGAAGACAAGATTCACTTCTGCCTTCCTTGCTCAGCTTTACTTGCTTCCTCGCCCTATTCCTGCCTTAGTTCCTGGGTTACCTGAAGGTGACGGGGGGCCAGCAGTACCAGGAGGAAGTTGGGCAGCTAGACCCTGGTGGCAAAAGTCCTGCCACCACTTGCCACCCCACTCTCTTCTCCCAGCATCACTTATTGGCCACCACGGACTTGGGGCCCAGCAGCGCAACGGAAGGCAGTGGACAGAGCCACCCTCACCTTGGAGCTCCGGCTCATTAAACCACATCTTCAGTTGCTGATGGCCAATGAGAGACCGACATCGCTTGCTATTTTAGCACTTGGAAATGCCATTGGTCAGTCACTGGATCTCTGTAATGCTGTTACAGAACAAAGGAAAATAGAATCTCAGTGTGACATACTATACCTTTGGGGGAGCGGCTGTAACCCCATAATCCTCATTTTCATATCATCGTGATCTTACATATAGAGCATGACTTGTAAGGTATCAGGGAAAGGATATGATCTGCTGAAAGTCACTTCTCTACCCATGGATGTATACCATTCATGCATATGAAGTTATGAGAATTGTGCAGCGTGGTTGTCACTGTGCTGCAAGGTGGGGGAGTCAGCCAAATATTAGCTCCCTAATGGCAACAGCAAGGAAAGTAACCAACACCCGGACAGGGTGTCAAACAACCCATCGACAGCCATTGTCCAGCAAGAGAGCTACAATGCAATGACTCACCTGCATGAGGACACCCCAGGGGAATTGCTCAGACTTGCTTGGAGAGATGCAGTGATGCTCACCTGACTCTGAAGGGGGGAGGGGGGGCAAAGACATGAGGGAAGAAAGGACATGATAAAAGGAGAGACATTTGCCAGGCTTTATCTCTCTCTGTCACCTACATCTACAGACACCCCCACACCAAGCAACTGAAGCGCTGATGAAAGGGGAGAGCCTGGCTGAAAAGCCACCAGCCAGCCTGTGGTGAGAAGCATCTGAGTTTGTAAGGGTACTGAAAGGGTTAAGGTCAGCTTAGAATTAAAAGCATTGAGGAGTCTGGTGGCACCTTAAGGACTAACAGATTTATTTGGGCATAAGCGTTCGTGGGTAAAAAGCCCACTTCTTCAGATGCATGGAGTGAAAATTGCAGATAGAGGCATAAATATACATTGGAACATGAAGTGACGGGAGTTACCGTACAAGGGGAGAACCAGTGTTGAAGGCTAATTCAGTCAGGGTGGATGTGGTCCTCTCCCCATAATTGATGGGGAGGTGTCAATACCAAGAGAGGGAAAAATGGCTTTTATTGTGAGCCAGCTACTTCCAGTCCTTATTCAAGCTCAAATTAATGGTGTTAAGTTTGCAAATCAATTGTAACTCTGCAATTTCTCTTTGAAGTCTGTTTTTGAAGGTTTTTTGAATGGCTACTTTGAATTATTGGGTGTGAATGTGTAAAGGTGCTATTGACTATACAAGTCCCATATGGTCTCGTGATTTGGCTCCCTGGTTTTCACCCCCGGCAGCCTGGGTTCAATTCCCAGTGTGGGAACAATGCAGAGCCCTCACTCAGAGGGGAGGCAGGAAATGAAAGGAATGGAAAGGGATCCTGCCAGCAGGGGAGTTGGACAGTGTTAGAAGGGGACCCCAAAAGTGGGGGTGGGGCAGTTGTCTGGGGGGAGATGAGAGAATGATCCCAGCTCTGTGGGAAGTTGACATTCTGGAGAGCACAGGCCTGGCATGGGGGGTGGAAAGAGTGAGTGTGTCCCTCTAAACTCACCACCGGCAGGCTTGGAAGAATTATGTATTTGTTGGTAAATGTCAATTTCTGTGTAAACACACGACCCAATGGCAAAATCTTTCCATCGATAATCATCAAAACTAACAGATGGGCAAAGTAAGAAACATGTTGCTTGAGAACTTATCCTGTTCTAAACCTCTAGGGTTCCCTTTTGCCTTAGGTACCACCACGTGGGCATTTCATATCCCTCCTCATTTTCACACAGACACACAATTTCCTTTGCACAGATCCATGAACAGCAAAACCTCCCTGTGTCTATTGTCTGAGCCAGGGCATTCGATTCCACTGAAACCTTCTCTCCTGCAATGGCAATGGTCAGACAGAGGGGATGCGTCTACCTTCCCCCTGGCAGTGAGATATTCACTCTCCTCTTCATGCTGCTGTTGTTATTCCATGAGTTATCAAGGATGGAATAAAAGCTGAGTTTACTCCAGGGTGAGGAAAGAAAGGAGCCACCAACGCCCTCAAAAATCTCAGTGCCCAGAGAAAACCTGCCCCTGTTATTGGACTCCCAGAGGTGCTGGCGATACAACAGGAAAAGGGATTGTCTGAATTGCCAAGGCAGGGAATGAACAATCTACAGCAACATCATTAACCACAAACACACTCTAATCATGCTCCAGCCAAAGGGGAAATGGGCAGGAATTATTGCTGTTCAGCGATGGCCACACGTACAGAGCTGCACAGCAGCGAGTGGGCTGGGGAAGCTGGTCTGAGCAAACAATTTGTAATGACCCTTCAGTGAGAACAGAACCAGAGTGTAGAAAGGCCCCTGTGTTAAGTGGCTGAGGCCTTAGGTAGCTGGGCTAGAAAACCATGGGTGTCTTTCTGTGAAGGTTTGATCCTTGCCAGCTAGGCAAGGCTGGTGTGTGGTGTCTCCATGGCTGTACTGTCAGTGTCTGATCACAACAGTGCCATAGGGAACCAAGCCTAGACATATTCAGAGGCTAAGGCCAGGTCAATGTTTCAAACAGTGAGTCTATGCTGCTGCAGCTCAGTAATGGAGATGCTCTGTGCCAGAGTTTCTCATATGTCCTTTCACTACAACCTCCTTCTGCCAAAATAACTTAATACGTAGCCCTGGAAAGAGGGACCAAGCCCCTCCACTTGGGGGAGGGCCAAAGACTGAGCCCCAGTGGGGGGAGGACAAAACCAAAGCCTGAGGGATTCAGCCCTGGGTGGGGGGGCTCAGACTTTTGGCTTCAGGACCCAACAAGTCTAATGCCAGCCCTGGTGACACCATTAAAACAGGGTTACGACCCACTTTGCATCCTGACCCACAGCTTGAGAACCACTGCTCCATGCTGAGGGGGGAGAGTTTTCCCGTTGGTGTAGTCAATCCACTTCCCCAGGAGGTGGCAGCTCTGTCATGGGGAGAAGCTATATCAGTGGGTGTGCAAGCTGTGGTGTTTACCACATTTAAGAAGTTTAATCAAACCCCATTTTTAAAACCACCTGTGGTCTGGGAATGGCAAAGGAGCTCGATGAAGCAGGGTCTGTCCTTCCAAGTCCTGGAGACCACGATTCCATATTCCTGTTGTAATGGGGGTATAGCTCAGTGGTAGAGTGTTTGATTGCAGATCAGGTGGTCATTTGTTCAAACCCAGGTACCCTCTTAAAAAAAAGAAAAACATTTTCATTTCCATTCTCCATTATGTACAGGAGCTCCACCTTACGAGGATGCTTGAAATGAATGTGAACACTCAACATTTCACTGTCCAAATGCATAAAAACCTAGCACACCTGTCCATCAGCTGATATTAGTTCCAATCCTCTAAGTGTCTAGTTTATGTTTTCATCAATTAAACAAAGGTATAATTCCCTGAAGCAGAGCACAAGTTTGAAATACAGGCAGCATAGAGCCAATATTCATAATGTCAACTACAAAAAAATGATACACATCTAGAGATAGCATCATTATAATCAACCAATCAGAACCTCTCCATAGACCCCTTACACGACCACTTCTCTGTAATATTGGCTGCAAATATAGAACAGTGGTCGCAGAGGTGATCTATACAGTTACAGATTATGTCAATAACGTCACAGGAGGTGACAGCATCAGTGAGACTGATACTGGAATACCGCCTCCAATTTTGGTGTTCTCGTTTGAAAAAGATGTTGTGAAATTGGAGCTGGGGCAGCAAAGAGCCACCTAATGTTGTGAGGACTGGAAAAAATACCTTCTAGTGAGCTATTGGAAGAGCTCAACCTGATTAGCTGATCAAAAGAAGATTGAAAGGTGACTTCATTGAAGTGCCTTAATGGAGAGAAAAGATTGGGTATTTAAGGGCTCTTTAATCTAGCAAAGAAAGGCATAAGAAGACCCAATGGCTGGAAGGTGAAGAGAGACAAATTCATATTACAACTAAGGCACAAAAATTCAACAGTGAGGATGATTCACCACAAGAACAAGCTACCAAGGAAAATGGTGGATTCGCCATCTCCTTATGTCATTTAATGAAGACAAGATGCCTTTCTGGAATGTGTTTGCCTCAAAAGTAGCTCTTGTGTCCTACAGGAGGCCTGTGATATGCAGGGGGTCAGATTAGATGCTCTAACGGTCTCTTCTGGCCATAAAGTCGACTAATTTCTGAAAAACTGAGTGTAGCATTGGGAGCAGCGCCTGATGTTTCCCTGTCTAGCCGGCTTGCTGCCTAGAACGAACGCTCCTTGAGTGAGGTGATCCACAGGGAGTAGCTCAAACCTGCAAAGTGCCTGGCCAGGGGCAGGGCATTAGCGCAGCAAGGGAGGGGTGTGGCAGTGAGATCACAAAGGCCTTTGGCAGGACCTCAGCCTATTGGTCAGAGGTGGTGGGGAGGTGGTGACCTCACAGAGAGATGCTGACATCAGGGAGGCAGGATAGAGGCTAGGGGCCAGGGAAACCTCAGAGACCCCTGTGGCTTTGCTCCAGCAAGTTTCCTTCTCCAGGTCTCTCTTTGAGGACTGAGAGAGTATTTGGGTTCACAGACGTGTTTCGAGTTTTCTCCTTCCCTTGTAGTGATTTTACTAGAAAACAGCCGTCCCTGTTTAGAAGGTAAGAGCCTCCTGGAGGTTTGAAACCTGTTCAGTCTGATCCATGTGGTGACAGTTGAATTCTAGGCATGGAAAACACGAGCTTAAGGAGGCAGGACTTTATTCTGCACTTGGGATTTTGTCCCTTAGAATCACTGGGGACATTAGGGTTTGTTCTTTTTGCTTCCCCTCTTCCTCCCTCCCTCTTTTTCTCTTGCTTCCTTTGTCCTTTTACCTGTTCCCCTCCCAACACCAGGAGGGGGTGTGGGGGTGTGTGTGTGTGTGTGTGTGTGTGTGTGTGTTGCGGGGGAGTGCTCTGCAGCTCCCACTGTGGGAGGTCCACCCAAAAATGTGGGGCTGAAATAGTGCTCGGGCAGTGATCCCATCAGTGACCGGGGCCATCCTTTGGGTTCTCTGGTGAGAACCCTCAGCCTCCCGTCCTCAGTCTGTACCCTGATTGGCTGAGCAGGGGGTTACTGACAGGGAGGAGACTCAGGTCCTTGATGTTATCTTTTAAGAGCAAGGAAATAAGTCAGAACCAGTTCTATGTTTGATGAATTTTGCTGCTTCTCTGCATTAATGGTCTCTGAGCAGCTCATGATTCTCTCTAACATTGCAGTTCTCCTCAAATACTTGCTAAATAATTACTGTCACTGTTGTTGGTCTGGAGCTCATCAGAGCACTTTATTCAGGTCATTCAGTGTCTGAAATTCAAGATCCGATGGTTAGTTTAAAAATCAGGGCTCTTGGATTCTATTCCCAACTCTGCCACTGACTGGCTGTGTGACCTAAGACAAGTTAATTCTCCTTTCTCAGCCTTAGCTTCTCCCTCTTTCAAGTAGGGATAATAATGATCCGCTGATACCTACCTCACGGTGCGTGGAGGCAGGATTTTTGCTGCCCCAAGCAAAAAAAATTTTGGATGCCCCCACCTCAGCCCTGGGGTCCCCCGCCACATGCTCCTGCTGACCGAGCCCTGGGCTTCCCCCCATCCCAGGCCTGGGCTCTACCCTCCCCCCCCCCCCCCGACACCCTGTGCCAACAACAGAGAAGTGTTCGCCCCAGTCCGCCCAGGCTGAGCTGCTCCCGTTTATACTCCGTCTCCCGTCGGAGCATGCGCAGAGAGGCTGAGTGGGTGTGGCCTCTTCAGCCCACATGGCGCAGTTAACCCTAGCAGTGCCAGGTCAGGTTGATACACCTCATCACAGACAGCATTTCCCAAATTTGGGGATTAGCTAGGAGATCTCTTCAGGAGTAACCTCCTGTAGGGACTGGGTCACGAACACCTTGGGAACCAAATACCTGGGCGTTTTCCTAGTTCCGAATCACTTGCTGTGGAATTCTATCCCTGGATCATCTGAGACAATATTGACTTAAACAACTGAACTGCGCTGTGACCATGTGCACTTACTTCCATCAGTTTCACCCATTTGGGGTCTGCTGCTGTTCACCTTTTCAGAGTGGAAATTTAAACATACGACTGTTTCTCTGATAATATGTCCAACAGCTTAGAGTATTCTCTCCTGTTGACTGAACTGTATTTGAATTTTCTCCATGTCGTCATGCAGGGATAGGGGGAAAAACAAACCTGAAGTAAAAAAAAATGGTAATTTGTCTGAAATTTCACAAAAAATCTGAGCTACATTCTATCCAACAAAACTAACGGGTAGTTATATGACCAAGGAGCCTTCATGAAAGATAGAGAACCCATATCACAGAGAGGTAGAAGACACTTTCATTTTAATTTAAAGTGAAATTCCAGACTACGTTACATCTGATATCTCATAATCAGGATGAGAGATTCTCCCATGATCCACTGAAACCTGCTTCACCCAGCGCTTTCTCATGCATCTGACGAAGTGGGTATTCACCCACGAAAACTCATGCTCCAGAAGTCTGATAGTCTATAAGGTGTCACAGGATTCTTTGCTGCTTTTACAGATCCAGACTAACACGGCTACCCCTCTGATACCTCTCTCATTAGTGTTATTTAGAGGAGTTATAGCACTTTCATAACGGGAGAAAAAACAACCAACCTTCCCAGAAGCGGCTTTGCCATTGAGGGAAAAGGGGATTTGAACGGTGCTTGGGATCCACTTGAAATCCCCTTCCAAGTCTGACACTTTCATCTCCTGCCAGACTGACTCTGATTTAGGATCAAAGACGTGTACAAGCACCATTCCCAAGCATGGACAGCCAAGAACATGACCCCACCAGACACGCTGGGAAGCGAAGGAATACGAAGGGGTGATCTGTGCATGGCTCAGGCACAAGGTAACAGTTCTGGGGTGATGGGGAAGGATGGAATGTCTGAGTCGCCCCATCTCCTTCCAGTGTCACAGAGCCTAAAATGACCCTTATTTCCCTGACACTGCTCCAGCTCTTCATCATATTTAAATATATTTTAAATGAGGAAAAAAAAAAGTCAACAAAATAACTGCTGTTCTGCACAATCCAGGGTAATGTGAGAACAACTGGGAATGAGACAATCTGTCCTCAAAGAGGAACTTGACGTCTCTAACAATAACTTTGCACTGGGAGGAGGAGTACAAATCTGAATCTCCAGGTTTGTTTAGACAAGGAAATGTGACAGTGATTAGGTCAGATCAGGAGGAAATGTGCTAGATAACCCCACTGACTATCCATAGCCCATGTCTTTACTGCAAGAATAGCTGTCTTATTACATCAGGAAAGTGAACTCAAGCTAGCTAACTCCACGGCAACCACAGTGATGAGACCCAGGTAGATTTTATCTCAACGTAGCTGGTTGAAGACACCCCCCATCTCCCCCACCTGGGGTGATGACATTCCTGGTAGAAAAGACACCCACTCCCATGACTCGCAGGACAATGGAGTTGATACAAAGGACCACAGGATCCACCCCAAAGACGGGCGAGCTTCAAAAGTGGGCAACTCGTGTGGGAGCTGAGGGACTACAATGTGCAAAAGATGCAAACAGCCTTAACACTCACTACCTGGGAACTGTCAAAAGAATTAAAGAAAAAAATCTCCTGACAGCTCTAGAGAAGGTTTTTATGAAGTTTATCTCCTTTACGGATTCTCTGATGTTTAGAAAGGCCTGAGCTATGAGTGAAGCTTTTCCCGCACTCACTGCATTCATAGGGTTTCTCTCCGGTGTGGACTGTGTAATGTGTGACAAGGGTTGAGCTCCGAGAGAAGCTTTTCCCGCACTCACTGCATTCATAGGGTTTCTCTCCTGTGTGGACTCTCTGGTGAGAGATAAGAGAGAAGAGGTGAGTGAAACTTTTCTCGCACTCACTGCATTCATAGGGTCTCTCTCCTGTGTGGATCCTCTGATGCATAGTAAGGTTTGAGCTCCGAGAGAAGCTTTTTCCACACTCACAGCATTCGTAGGGTCGCTCTCCCGTGTGCGTTGTCTGATGAGAGATAAGGGCTGATCTCTGAGTGAAGCTTTTCCCGCACTTGCAGCATTCGTAGGGTCGCTCTCCCGTGTGCGTTGTCTGATGAGAGTTAAGGGTATATCTCTGAGTGAAGCTTTTCCCGCACTCACAGCATTCATAAGGTCTTTCTCCTCTGTGTATTCGCTGATGCCTACTAAGGGCTGAGGTACGATTGAAGCTTTTCCCACACTCACAGCATTTGTAAGGTGTCTCTTTCGTGTGGATTATCTCATGTCGAATAAGGGCTGAGCGGTAGTGGAAGTTTTTCCCACACTCACTACACGTAGTCTCTCGCTTTTCCGTGAGGATTTTCTCCTGGGACGTAGTTTCCTTGAGGTCCCTATGAGTTCCCTGACAATTAATGGGTTCATCCACTCTCTCCTCTGAGTGGTTTCCCTGCTCTCTCTCTGGTCTGGGGTAATTTTCACCAGCTTTTCCCTGCTCATGGGGGCTGGACACACTCCCTTTGGCTCTTCGCAGTAATTCCCCATGCGCTTCGGCGAGCTCAGCATCTTCCTGGTGAGGATTCTGCTCCTCGCTCTCCTCACCACCCCATCACCTGCTAGAAGAGAGGAGAAATCTCAGAATTGGGGATGGAAAGGCAGAGAACAAACCCAAGTAAGTGCTGGAGAGACAGAAAATAAAAATCAGGGACTGAATTCCCCCAAACTCTTCCCCACAGGGGACAGTGGAGGGGATCAATTCTGCTCCCCACCCAGGACCGGCCTTTAGGGGGGGCCGTACGGGTGCCCCACCCAAGAGGGTGCCAGGCGCAGGGTTTGAATTCCCACCAGGTAGACGCATATTCGTTCACCTAAAGGTGGCATGTCAGGTGTCTGTCGAGGAACTAGTTAGGTAGGTCTTACGTAGCTCTTAAAAGCTTTGCCAGTCCAGCTCTATTGTTTAAGGCTGTGAAAAAGTGCACACACGCACACCATCCAACATGGCTCTGCTGGCCAAAGCTCAATTACAGATACAGCTATAGCGCAAAAGCATCCATTTTTTAAAACAGGAAACTAAATGCTCATAAGCTACATTAATGCCGAGTTAAGGTTGCCCAGTGCTGTCTCCTGCCTTGCACCATATGGACGGTGAGTAAACTTAAACCTCTGCAGACCAGGAAAAGTTAATGTAAACTTTCCCCCAACCCTTAACCCTGTAGCTAGCCAGAACCAGTGAGAATGGTTCTGTGTGGGCCGTGCAAAGGTTAACCAACTGCCAAAGGGACTCAGGTATTCAGCTCAATGCAGCAGTAACGGGATGAATTCTATGGTCTGTGGTATAAAGGACGTCAGAGTAGACGACCTAATAGTCACATCTGGCCTTAAAATCTATGAACCTATAATCGACCGAGGAAAGACTAAGACTAAGACATTGTCTGTGCTGTGCTCACAGGTGTGAATCTCAGCACCTATCCGCATGCCTCCAGCTGTGTGCACTGGGCCAGCTGTAGCTGTGTGCACTGGGCCAGCTGTAGCTGTGTGCACTGGGCCAGCTGTAGCTGTGACTGGCTGATGGAGGGATGGGTTGCAGCAGCTGGGCAGAGCTGTGCCTGTGCTATGCAGAGAGGTGCATGTGAAACTTGGGGGGCATTTCTGCCTCATTTCCGTGCTGAGTGTTGTAGGCTTGGTCAGCAAAGGTGCCCAAGGGTGTGTTCTTGCCATGGGGGTTGTCAGCACCCTGGTGGCATATGTTCGAGTGATCTGTGGGGCTTAGTGAGGGGTAAGTGAAGGCAGTGACTCAAAAGGAAAACTCAGGTTGAGGGCAAGGGGGTAGTAACACTGTGCAAGTCTCAGATGGCCTGGGTGCAGGAGGTTCAGTACTGGAGAGCAGGCCAGGGGGAGGAAGCTTCTGTTTGCTATGATTGAGTTGAACCCGAATATTATCTTAGCAAAGAGAAGAACATGTTAGACATTCTGCTGTACTGCTCTGTTCCCAGAGCGCTCTGTAACAGGGGAGGGGAGAGGGCTAGTGTGGGTGTCTCTGGCATGTCGGGGTGATGCTGAAACAGGGCAGAGCAGAGGTTGCATTAGGGGAGTGGCATGAACCTTAACTCTGCATTTCTCTTTCTAAAAACCGAGGGGACAGGAACCCTTACCCAGCGAGGTCACATTCTCACAGTTCTCCTGCATGACTTCCCTGTAGAGGGCTCTCTGAGTGGGGTCCAGCAGAGCCCCCTCTTCCCTGGTGAAATACACAGCCACCTCCTCGAAGGTCACCGGCCCCTGAAAGAGCAAGAGCCCAACACTCAGTACCTGCTGCCCCACTCACAGCCCCACTATTCAGGGAGGAAAGGAGCCAATCAAATGGAAGCTCTGAGAGAGTCAGCAGAGTCCTATCCCCACACTGCTGAGAGCAGCCAGGAGACATCTGGGTGAGGGGACGAAGTGAGAGCCCCTCGTCTCTCCCAGCAGATCCACCACAGACCTACTAGCCAGAGGCTGATACAGGAGATGGAGCCCCCAGTAGGGTCCAGGCACAGCCCCATGGTAGGGAACCCAACACCCTCCCCACTGCCAGCAGCTGGATGTGAGGGGCCGGGACATCTTCCCTACACCTCCCTGCTGGGTGCCCCCTTTCCATGTCACACCAGCCCCTGGCTAGCAGGCTGAGGGTTCAGCACTGGAAGTCTGGTCAGTTTTCCCAGCCCCGCCCAGGGAGTTGCTTTGTCTGTTTCCTGTTTCACAAATTAGGGAATTTTCTCCCCCAACACCCAAGTGTTTGTTCTGAGGATCTAGGCCCATGTTAACAAGTCCCAGCAGGTTTGTCACACTCTGTCCCCAATCCTATCCTCACCCAGGGTATTCCCTGCCCCCCTCCAGACTTAACTCCCCAGAAGTTGCCACCTCTTCAGTATTTCCTGCCCCTTTCCCTCCAGCAGGAACCCACCAGCAACCCCCCAATAACCCCTACCTGAGCTGGCTCCACTACAGCCATTTCTCCTGTCCCATGGGAGGCTGGGACGAGCTGGAGCGAGAGGTGGGCGTCATTCTGCAGCCTGGCAGGGCGAGAAGGGCAGTTGTGGAGGTTTCAGAACAGGCTTCAGTTCATTTCACATCACGATTCCCCCAGGCCCTTTCCCTGCAGACAGAGATTGTAGATTCTGCCAGGCTGGGAACAGGCTCAGTCCCCACAGTGCAGCACAGACCTGGCCCCAGGCCCCTCCTGTCCCCCTTGTGCTCCCCCCAGCAGCAGGAACCAACCAAGACATTTTGAAGCCCTCCCAGCAACAGGGTGTGAATCAAACCCTGGACCAGACCAGACCCAAAGGAGCCCCCTTGGGGGGGGGGGTCCTCCTGCCCCTGCCCCCAGGGCAGCGCACTCCTGCCGCAGGGGGGACAGGGAGAGTCCGGGGCTGGTTCTTCCTCTCTCTGCTCCTCACCTCGGTCACAGGGAAGTGACCCTGGGCAGGGAGGCTGCAGTGACTGTGCCGGGGGGGGGGCAGAGATCTGAGAACCTGCCCCCCCCTCTAATTCCCCCTCACACCCTCTCCCGTCCCCTCCCCCCCTCCCCTAGCGCCCTGCCCCGGGCTGGGAGCCGGGGTCACCGCCCCGTTCCCGGGGGTCTCTCCCCGCGGCTGCCCCGCTCCGCCCGTGCGGGGAAGGGGGCACCGGGCGGGGGGACCCGCTTCACCCCCCGGTACCGGGCACAGCAGAGCCGGGGGGGGCGGCTCAGACTCGCCGCGGGAAGGATCCTCCCGGCCTCAGCGCGGCAGCAGCTCCGGGCCCCCCGGGGCAGCGATGGGGGGGGCACCGCGCAGTGCCGGGTCCTGCCCCGCCCCATCCCAGCGGGGGCGGATCCTGCTGAGGCTCCGCTGGGGCCGAGGCGGCTCCGAGGCTTCTCCCGGGGTCCCCGGGGCAGAGTCACGTGCCCGCCCCCAGCGCCCCCGGGGTCTCACTCCCGGGGCTCCGGGCGGGGCTGGGGCGGGCAGAGCCTGGGCTGCCCGGGGCGGGGCCCAGCTGGAGAAACCCCGGCCGGGCCCCCGCACAGATCCCCCCCCCGGGGAGCAGCAGCGGCTCAGCCCGGGCCCGGCTCACGCGGAGGCGGCAGCAGCAGCTTTGTTCTCCCACCCGCAGCGGGGCTCGCACGGAGCATGCGCAGTAACAGCTGCCGGAACCCTTCGTTCCCTGGGCTAGAGAGGGCGGAAGCGGCCCCGGGGCAGGCTGGGAGATGTAGTTCCTGACTCCCCCGGAAGCGGAAGTGACGTTGGAACAGGAGCCGGAGCCGGGCTGGAAAGGATCGTTGGGCGCTGCGGCTCTGCCTGGCTCGCGCGGGGCCGTTGGAGCCTCTCCCGGGCCGGAGAAGGGTTGGTGCCGTTGGAGCTCTGGGCATGCGCAGATCGCGGCGGGAGAGTCCTCCATTAACCCCCCCGTGCCCGGCCCGGCCCGGGCCCTGCCCCGCTGCGGAGCTGCAGCCTCCAGGCCCCGGAGCGAGCCCCGGGGGCGGGGCCGGGCGGTGACTCTGCCCCAGTGTCCGGGGGGGGAACCGGCATCTCGCAGCGCCGGGATCTGCTCCCGGGGGGGGCAGCGCCCGCGGGGGGCTCGGAGCTGCTGCCCCCGCAGGAGCCCAGCGCCCCCCGGAGAGAAAATGGGGCACAATCGGGGGGGGTGCACCGGGAAATGTCGGTGCAGCCCGGACATGGCCGGGGGGGGCAGGTGACCCCCGAGGAGCGGGCAGAGAAAGGGGGGGGCTGAGATCCCCTCGGATTTACCGCTGCCCCCTCCCGTGGGGACCCCCCTCCTCCCCCATCTTGCCCCCTTTCTCCCTAGAGAGCCACGAGCAGCGCCCAGGGTGACCCCCCCCCCCCCACCCCTGACACGTTCCCTGTCCCCCCCCCCCGATTGTGCCCCATTTTCTCTCCCCTTCGCCAGTGGCCAGTTCAGGTCTCAGGTTTGGGGGTTTCCCCCATTTCCACCTGCAGGGATTTGTCCTTGTGCGGGTGGGAAATGGTTCCCCCGAGGGATTCCTGAGCTGGGCAGAGGGTGAATGGGCAGAGGCTGGGGGGGCCCTGAGACAGGGACACCTCTGGGCTGCGCTGGCGGGGGGGCCACTCTCTGCTGGCAACGGGGCCTGGGAAGGGCCAGGAAAGGGAGGGAGGAGCAAGTGTCCCCCATGGAGACGGCCCAGCCCCAGGTTTCCCAGTCCAGCTACTTCCTTCCCCACTTGCTAGTCACAGTCCCAGACCCCACTGCCAGCCCCTCCCCACAGCCAGCGACCTTCTGGCTCCAGCCCCACTCCTGTCCCCTGTGAAAAGACATCACCCAGGGCTCTGCTGGCCCTGTGAGTGTGAGACCAGAAGAATCCCTCCCATTCTGTTGTAGCTTCAATATCGCTGTGTAATCCTCTCCAATTTCCAAATAATTCTCTTAAATAATTCTCTTTTCTCTTAAATGGTTGAATGGTGACAAAAATCTATCCCCATGTTGATGTTTGTCCCTTATATTGGCAAATATATTGTTTGTGCCCCATTTTTCTCCTAAGTTCTGAAATACTGATATCAAATTCTTGAAAATCTTCCCACTTCTCTCTCCAGGTGTGTGACTGAGATCAGGGCTCTTATCGTACTGAGCATGGCCCTGTTCTGACAGCTGCTGCAGAGACCCCAACTGAGATCTGGGCCCTGTTCTGCCAGGCACTGAAGAGACCCCAGGTGAGATCAGACCCCACTGTTGTGCCAGGCAAAACTGAGACCTGGACCGAGATCACGCCCCGCCCCCGCCCCCTTGTGCCAGGCAGCGAACGACTGCGACCCAAACCACTGCCTCCATTGTGCTGGGCACTTCAGAGACCTCGACTGAGATCTGTGTCCCTGTTGAGCCTGGCACTGCACTGACTCCAACCCAGATCACTGTACTGGGCACTGCACAGACCCTGACAGAGATCCTGCCCCCACATTTTGCCAGTTGCTGCAGGGACCCTAAACAAACTCAGGGATCCTGTAATGCCGGGAGTTGCAGAGATCCCGACTGAGGTCAGGCCCCTGTTGCGCAGGGCTCTGCACAGACACCGAGATCACAGTTCCCATTGTGACAGGTGCTGAACAGACACCAAGGGTATCTCTACCCTGCCATTAAAAACCCCCAGCTGGCCCATGCCAGGTGACTCAGCCTCACCAGGCTCAGGCGAAGGGGCTGTTTAATTGCAGTGTAGATGTCTGGGCTCGGGCTGGGGCCAGGCTGTAGGACCCTGCGAGGTGGGAGGGTGCCAGACCTTGGGCAGCAGCCCCAGCCGGAACATCGACACCACAATTAAACAGCCCCACAGCCTGAGCCGTGTGAGCCCAAGTCAGCGGGCACGGGCCAGCTGCCGGTGTCTAACAAGTTTTCATGGAGAATTTGGGGCAAAACTGGGAACTGAACCCAGATTGTTTGAATTCTTACCTCTCCCCTTAACCCCAGGCCCAGCGTGTGTGTGTGCAGCGTTGTTTTGGTCAGTGTTTGCCTTGCATTGGCTTCCAAGGGAGGCTGTGGAATTTCCTACATTGGAGGTTTTTAAGACCAGGTTAGAGATACACCAGTCTGGGAATGTCTAGGGATACTTGGTTCTGTCTCAGCACAGGAGGCTGGAGTAGACGCCCTCTCAAGATCCCTTCCAGGCCTACACTGAAATAATTCTCTTTTGTGCTGTGTCCTGTTCTACGCTGAGCTGTTGTGCATGGTGCCATTTGGAACTGTGATCGCACCATGTTGTGTAGCAGTTTTATGGTGGATTGTTTTGCCTCAGCATGTTTGGTGCCTGTGCTGTGTCGGTTTGAGTTGAGCTATTTTCCATTGTGTGCTTTTGCCCTCGGATGTTGTCGTTTGCATCGTGTTGCTTTCTTCTCCTTTGTATTGTCATTTTATGCTGTGGAGTGTAGGTTGTGTTTTTTTTTCCCCCCTGAAATGATGTGGTGGGTTTTATTCTGTATGTTGGGTTTTTATATGTATATATTGCATCGCATCCTAGACATGTAGGGCTAGATAGGACCTCAAGATGTCATCAAGTCCAGCTCTCTCTGCCGAGGCAGGACCAAGTATATTTAGATTATCTCTGACAGAGCTTTGTCCTACTTGTTCTTAAAATCTTCCAGGGAAAGAGACTCCCAGCCCCCTTGTAAGACTATTCCCGAGCTGACCTGCCTTAGCTCTGGGGACACCCACACAGATTGTAGTGGTGAGCAGCTCTGGAGAGAGAGGAGACCCCAGTGAGTGTCAGCTGGGTAAAGAGACTGAAGTTAGGAGGAGAAACATTGATGTGTCCAAGGTCACCCAGGCTGTCCGTGACCGACCTAGAAATAGGTCCTAGTGCCACCGTACTGCTGTTTCTGAAGGTCTCTGCCACACTGGTGTAAAACCCTTAGTACAGACAGAATTTACACTAGTGCACTCTGATTGGCACCGGTGCACCATGTCCCAGTTTGAAGGTTTGAGGTGGGGGCTGGGGGAAGTGACCTCACAGAGGCCTGGGGCTGGCTGAACAGTGCAGCTGGGAAGGGAGGGGCAGCAGCGAGTGCTGGAGGTATGAGCCGGGAGCACAGCCCCACAGGGCTGGACACTGACTTCTCCTGACCCAGGGGACACCCCGCAGCGAGGTGGTTTGTCCATGGATGCACAGGCTGTCTTGGCAGCTCAGCTGCAGTCCCTGCACACCTCTTCCTGCAGCCTAATACAGTGTGCTCGGGGGGCCTTTCCAAGCTGCGGGTGACGGGGCTCTGGCATTAACAGGGTCTGTTCCTGGCTCTGTCACAGACCTGTTCAGTGACCGTGGGGAAGTCACAGCCCCTCTCTCTGTAACGCTGTCTCCAGTGACTCGAGAACACGAGCACCAGCCTCGGGCAGACTGGTGAGAAGCAGGGCACAAACCCCAAATTGGGTGTGAGGTCTGTATGGAGATTTCACCAACCAAGTATCCAGTGTAAACACTTCAGGCTCTGTAACAGCATTAACATGGAATCACAGACAGTCCCCTTGGGTGATCCCATATATCTTTCTGAGCCCCCCGCCCTCCTCCCACGCTATAAAAACTCCACTGCCCATGTGGGCCACAATAACTGGTTTTCTCTATATAAAATCCACGGCTGGTGCTAGGGGCAGCAAGCAGGGCAACTGCCTGCGGCCCCACGCCACAGGGGCCCCCACAAAGCTACATTGCTTAGGCTTCGGCTTCGGCCCGAGTGGTGGGGCTCAGGGCCCTGGACTTCAGCCCGTGCGCTGGGACTTCGGCTTTCTGGCCTGGGCCACAGCGAGTCTAATGCCGGCCTTGCTTGGCAGCCCCCTGAAAGCTGCTCACGGCCCCCCAGGGCCCCAGACCTCTGGTTGAGAACCACTGCCTTACCCCACGAATCACAGCAATGTTCAGGTTACTGCCAGGCCCAAAGGACCAGTCACGTCCTTAGTTCAGATGACTCTTAGATCTCCCATCAAAGACAACACTTGTAGCCAGTCCTGTCATAACCTGTATTAAGACTTAATTAAAAGGAAAGGAGAGTTGTTTACAAAGTTAAAGCAGGTAATCCTATAGATGCAGACGAGTTGCAGTCTTAGATTTCAAAGGTAATAGAAGCTTCCATAATAAGCAAGCTCTGCATATTCTTTAGGACTAACCCCGGCTAGGCAGCTGGGGATCTCTTGCTTATGCCTAGAAACTTTGCCCCCCAGAGTCCAAGCAACATACAGATCATCAGTTCCTTCGGCATTGGGTTTTTCATCCCCTTCCTACCATGTGCTCTGTCCTGGAAACTCAGCTAATGGGAAGTCAAGAGCACAACAACAGTTTTTTGTGTCTTCTTTAACATCTCATAATAGTCTCTCTGGTGTTGATGGACCTTTCCTGCCTGGCAGGGTGTAATGCATTCTGTTGCCAATCAGCACTTCACCTAGGTAAAGTCTCTCTCCTGTGTGGTGATTTACAGAGCCACAGAGGCTCACAATGCAACTAGTCAGATGTTAACCCAGGCAGCAACTCACAAGCATTCAATGAAGTCTAAACACTAAACACATTCTTATGTTCACAGTCTGTGTGAGGAGTGTCTACTCATTGGGACTCACTGGGGAGCCACAGAAAGGAACAAGATGTGCTGCGGCAAGAAGGCCCAGTCTCAGAGCCCCCGGGGTCACGCTTCCCAAAAGCTAAAACTAGGCCCAGCCCATGAAAGGGGCACTGCCAGGAGAGACTGGATAAAGGCTGGAGCATCAAACAGCTTTGTAAACCTGAGAGAGCTGCCTTGGGGACAGTGACAGGGAGAATCCCCAGAGTGACTCCTTTGATTCTGCTCGTCTCTGGCCTTTGGTTCTTAGAATCACAGAACTGGAAGGGACCTCGAGAGGTAGCTAGTCCAGTCCCCTGCACTCAGGGAGGACGAAGTATTATCTAGACCAGGAGTGGCCAACCTGAGCCTGAGAAGGAGCCAGAGTTTACCAATGTACATTGCCAAAGAATCACAGTAATACATCAGCAGCCCCCCATCAGCTCCCACCCCCTGCTCCCAGTGCCTCCCACCCATGGGAAGCCACACTAATCAGCACCTCCCCCTCCCTCCTCGCACCTCCCGATCAGCTGTTCACGCTATGCAAGACACTGTGGGGGGGGAAATGGAGCAAGGGCACTGCAGGCTCAGGGAAGGGGTGGAGTGGGGGCAGGGCCTGTAGCTGAGTAGTGAGCACACCCAGCACACTGGAAAGTTGGTGCCTGTAGCTCTAACCCCGGAGTTGGTGCCTATACAAGGAGCCGCATATTAAATTCTAAAGAGCCACATGTTGGCCACCCCTGATCTAGACCATCCCTGAGACGTGTTTGTCCAGCCTGGTATTAAAAATCCCCAACGATGGAGATTCCACAACCTCCCTAGGCAATTTATCCCAGTGCTTAACCACTCTGCCAGTTAGGGAGTTTTTCCTAATGTCCAGCCTAAACCTTCCTTGCTGCAATTTAAGCCCATTGCTTTTTGTCCTGTCCTCAGAGGTTAAGAAGAACAATGTTTCTCCTTCCTCCTTGAAACGAACTTTTATGTTCTTGAAAGCTGATCATATCTTCTCCAGACTAAACAAACACAGTTTTTTCAGTCTTCCCTCATAGGTCATGTTCTCTAGACCTTTAATCATTTTTGTTGCTCTTCTTTGGACTTTCTCCAATTTGTCCACATCTTTCCTGAAATGTGGCACCTAGAACTGGACACAATACTCTAGTTGAGGCCTAATCAGTCCGGAGTAGAGCGGAAGAATTACTTCTTGGGTCTTGCTTACAATACTCCTGCTAATACGTCTCAGAATTATACTTGCTTTTTTTGCAACAGTGTAGCATTGTTGACTCATATTTAGCTTGTGATCCACTGTGACTCCCAGATCCATTTCTGCCGTGCTCCTTCCTGGGCAGTCATTTCCTGTCTTGTATGTGTGCAACTGATTGTTCCTTCCTAAGTGCAGTACTTTGGGTTTGTCCTTATTGAATTTCATCCTGTTTACTTCAGACCATTTCTCCAGTTTGTCCAGATCATTTTGAATTTCAGCTCTATCCTCCAAAGCACTTGCAACCCCTCCCAGCTTGGTATCATCCACAAACTTGATAAGTGTAACAGAGAGACTCTGCTGCTGGGAGGGTTTCACCATGTGTCAGAGGGTCACACCCTGGTGGGAGGGGGCTAGGCCTGTACTGGGATACTGTCACTCTGTGCTTCACAGTGTGGCAGAACCTGGAATGTCCATTAGCAGGGAACAATGCTGGGGGGAATCGACATGTGGAAAGGACAGAAACCCTGTCTGAATTCTCTCACATTGCCCTTCTCACCCTGGCAGGCTACAGAATAACATCCACGTTTCGCCCCAAATCATCCCCTCCTCCCAGGGGAAAGGAAATGGCTGCAATGGAGCTGGCTCAGGTAAGGGATTCTCAGGGAGCTGGTGGTGGGTTCTGGTTGGAGGGAGAGGAGCAGTAAATGTATAGGAGGGTGGGAGGCAGTAACTATCTAGGGTGTGGAATGGGAGGGGACAGGATGTGACAAACCTGCTGAGACTTGTGTACTCTAGGATGTGATGGGTTGTCACCCCGGGGTGCAGTCTGGGGGGCTTCTGGGAAACGCTGTGCCCTCTAACCCTCAAGCTAGGCTGGCCCTTCTCACACTGATTTGCTGGAGATTCAGCCAGCCTCTCCAGGGCCTGTTATCACCCAACACGACAGCAGGTGGCGCCATGCAGCCAACTAAGCTACCTGAGTGCTTTACCTGAGCCACTCAAGGACAGATAGAAGACAAAAGCCAATTTCCCAGCCGTAAGTGATAGCAAACAGATCAAAGCAGATTACTTAAATAACCAAAAACTCAAACTAAGCCTAACATACTAGATGAATAGAATTTGAATTAGCAATTTCTCACCCTGACTGATGATAGAAGCAGTCCACCAAGTTTCCATATACAAGCTAGAAATCCCTTTACCCTGGCACCAACACTTTCCCCCAGTTCAGTCTTTGTTCCTGAGGTGTTTCCGGAGTTTTCTTGTGTGCGGAATGAGGCCAAGAGATGATGTCACACCCCACCTTATGTAGCTTTTCCATATGGCAGGAACCCTTTGTTCCAAACTCAGTTCCCAGTCCAGTTTGTGGAAAAATAGAGGTACCAAAATGGAGTTTAGTGGCATATGGTCTGGTCGCATGTCCTAGCATGGCCTGCTGAGTCATAGTAGCCGTGACTCAACGGGTAGTGATCAATGGTTCCATGTCTAGTTGGCAGCCGGTATCAAGTGGAGTGCCCCAAGGGTCGGTGCTGGGGCCGGTTTTATTCAATATCTTCATTAACAATCTGGAGGATGGTGTGGACTGCACCCTTAGCAAGTTTGCAGATGACACTAAACTGGGAGGAGTGGTTGATACGCTGGAGGGTAGGGATAGGATACAGAGGGACCTAGACAAATTAGAGGATTGGGCCAAAAGAAATATGATGAGGTTCAACAAGGACAAGTGCAGAGTCCTGCACTTAGGACGGAAGAATCCCATGCACTGTTACAGACTAGGGACCGAATGGCTGGGCAGCAGTTCTGCAGAAAAGGACCTAGGGGTTACGGTGGACGAAAAGCTGAATATGAGTCAACAGTGTGTCCTTGTTGCCAAGAAGGCTAATGGCATTTTGGGTTGTATAAGTAGGGGCATTTCCAGCAGATCAAGGGATGTGATCATTCCTCTACTCAGCACTGGTGAGGCCTCATTTGGAGTAGTGTGTCCAGTTTTGGGCCCCACACTACAAGAAGGATGTGGATAAATTGGAGAGAGTCCAGCGGAGGGCAACAAAAATGATTAGGGGGCTGGAGCACATGACTTATGAGGAGAGGCTGAGGGAACTGGGATTGTTTAGTCTGCAGAAGAGAAGAATGAGGGGGGATTTGATAGCTGCTTTCAACTACCTGCAAGGGGGTCCAAAGAGGATGGATCTAGACTGTTCTCCGTGGTAGAAGATGACAGAACAAGGAGTAACGGTCCTAAGTTGCAGAGGGGAGGTTTAGGTTGGACATTAGGAAAAACTTTTCACTAGTAGGGTAGTGAAGAACTGGAATGGGTTACCTAGGAGGTAGTGGAATCTCCTTCCTTAGAGGTTTTTAAGGTCAGGCTTGACAAAGACCTGGCTGGGATGATTTAGTTGGGTTTGGTCCTGCTGTGAGCAGGTGGTTGGACTAGATGACCTCCTGAGGTCCCTTCCAACCCTGAGATTCTATGATTCTATGACTCATAGGCTGGCTGAAACATTCACAGGAAGGCTAAGCTCTTCCATGGTCCATTGTCTTTGTTGATGAGCCATGAACACTTTCTGGCTTCTTTGTTGTACCTGAAAGGCTCGTTGTGGATGTTACCCAGAGTAAGCACATTTGAAATACAGATACAGAGTAAATATCCATAACTTCAGATACAAACATGATACGTGCACACAGATAGGACAATCATATTCAGCAAATCATAACTTTTCCAAAGACACTGAATATATGATGCGTCTTGCACAAAATGCATCATAATCATGTCCTAATCATTTGATAATCATACCACTATGCTGAATGTGGGGTGTAGTGTCAGGGCCTAATTTCAAGGCACAGAAGTTGGGAATGGAACTTCCTCTTTGTAGAACAGGAAATATCCTCTAGCCAGGACTGGGAAAACTTCCCAGACTCCCAGTGCTGGAACCTGAACCTACTGACACTTCATTAGTTACCACCAACCCTGATCTTTGTGACAACTGCAAACTTTATCAGTGATGATTTTATATTCTCTTTGATGTCATTGATAAGAATGTTAAATAGCACAGGGCGAAGAACCAATCCTTGTGGGAACCCCCTAGAAAGAAATCTACTCCACCATGGTTCCCCATTTACAATCATAGTTTTTAATCTATTTAATGTATGTTGTGTTTATTTTGTGTCTTTCTAGTTTTCTAGTCAAAATGTTGTGCTGAACTTACAGAAGTCTAGGTATATTACATCAATACTATTAGTTGCAACCAAACTTTTGATCTCATGCAATAAGGATATCCCGTTAGTTTGATTGGATCTGTTGTGTCTGAACCTTTGTTAATTGGTACTAATTATATTACCCTCCTTTAATTCTTTATTAATTAAAGCCATATTCACTGCTCTATTATCTTGCCCAGTATCAGACTAACACTCTTGTAATTAGCTGGGTCATCTCTTTACACTTTTTAATATTGGCACAGCATTAGCTTTAGTCCAGTATTCTGGAATTTCCCAGTGTTCCAAGTCCTAATTAAAATCAACATTAACAGTCCTCCACGCTCCTCCACCAGGTCTTTCAAAACTCTTGGATACAAGTTATCTGGACCTGCTTATTTAAACATGCCTGACTGTAATAGCTGCTGTTTAACATCCTCGTGAGTTATTGTTGGGATGGAAAGACTGTCGTCCAACGCCTTATATGAGTTACATCATCCGTTTTCTCCAAATCCAGGAGAGAAATATTTATTGAACACTTTTACCTCTTCTGCGTTATTTTGATAATTCTGCCATTTCCCTCTAGTAATTTGCCACTACCATTGTTAGGGATTAATTTTGAACTTAATATACTTTTTAAATACTTCCTTCTTATTTTCATTAATTGGTCATTGATCTAACTTGTATTCTTTACTATTGACTTCCCCTTTCTTCCATATATTTTATTTGGAGAGTGTTGGGATTCCTACCAGGGAGACACCAGCAGGGTCCAGAGACAGCCCCATCTCTTATATCAAGCTCTGGCTAGTAGGTATGTGATAAATGTGAAGACCCTGCCTCCGTCTGTCAGCTGGGAGACACAAAGGTTCTCTCTTTCTACCCTCTGATGCCTCCTGGCTGCTCTAGGCAAGGTGGGGTGGGACTCTGTTAACATGTGCCTCCCAGAGCTTCCATTTACTTGGTGCTGCTGTTCCGTGAATAGTGGGATTGTGAGTGGGGCAGCAGGTACTGAGTGTTGGACTCTTGCTCTTTCAGGGGGCGGTGACTTTCAAGGAGGTGGCTGTGTATTTCACCACAGAAGAGGGGGCTCTGTTGGACCCCACTCAGAGAGCCCTCTACAGGGATGTCATGCAGGAGAACTATGAGACGGTGACCTCCCTGGGTAAGGAGTCCTGTCCCCTGGGTTATTAGAAGCTGTGGGGGTCTCTGAAGAACCTGAGTAGTAATAACTTTATTCATCATCCAAGTTTTGACAAGTTTCCTTGCCCCCCTTTTTTTCCCTTATCTCCCACCCACTAGTATCATTTTTGGACATGTGACTTTTTGGTGCCGTCAGTCATTTTAAAATTGCATTGAATGTATCCTTATTGGCTACATTAATATCTACATTAATAACTGTCGCTTTCATGCCTTTTTCTCATTTTAAGAGGAAAATACGCCACCTGTAGAATTCTAAATTGAGTAAATAGGTGTATGACTCATGCATGGCTTGTGTGACAGTCAGATGAGCTCCTATTTTGATAGGAGAGCTTATAATGTTTCCATTCAGGACCCCACGGATGAAGGGAGAACAGAGCTGTGGGAGGGGAGGAGAAGGGGGGAGTAGATAATTCTGGGGTGCCAGGACATGGGGAGGGTGTGTGCAGGGCTAGAGCTAAGAAGCAGCAGGGAGGGACAAGGTAGTGAGAGGTGAAGAGGGAACACAAGAATCTCCCAAGGTGCCGGCAGGTGGTGCTGGCTGAGAGTAATAGGAAGAAGTGGAGAGGAGTGTGCAGGAAGGGCACCGAGGAAGTGGCTCATTCTCAGGTGTTGAAGCGAAGTGGCCTGTCCTTGTGGAAGAGTGGGAGCCCTTGGGGGTCTAGTGCACTCAAGGGGCACCTCCCAAGGACTGTTTAAAAGCCAGGGCATTGCACAGATCCTATGGATCCATGACAGTGCCAGAGGTTCAGCCTTATGGGGAAAAGATATAAAACAAGAAAAGAATCTAAATGCGTGTTTACCATCGCTCCCTCTCAGTCCTCATGGGAATCCCTGATCCATTCCAAAGTGTATTAAAAGCTTCCTCTAAGGCTTACCTTTTGGTTATCAGGTCATGTCCATTTGTTAGAGGGTTTTCCCTTCACCCTCCCACTTCCCTGGTTCTTGTCACGCAGACAGCAAGCAGCAAAAGACCAGAAGGGTGCTGGAGAGAGGAGCACTTCTTAAACTGTTTTCAGTTGAGTCTGCAGCTTTTGGGAGATGTGGTTCGGACCTGGGTCTGTGTTGCAGCAGGCTGGGTGTGTCCTGCTCAGAGAGACAGGGCACTGGAGTCCCAAGCTGGCAGGGAAAATGGGCTCAGAGGTCGTCTCAGCACATCAAGTGGCAGTTCCAAGGGGGTTTCTGTGACCCAACCTGTCACATTCCCCTTCCCAGCTCTGACACCACAGACCGTTTACCCCGCGTGCCCCTGCCCAGCTCTGACACCACAGACCGTTTACCACGTGTGCCCCTGCCCGGTTCTGATGCCGCAGAGCCTTGCCTGTGCCTCTGTTCCCCTTCCCCCCCCCTTAACAAACATGATTCCAATTTCTCTTCCCCCTCCTATTTGTCCCAGTTTATATAGTAGTATTCTCAGCTATACCTTAACCAATCAATTTACTGAAATTTAGCTAATCAATCCTAACATATTGTAACATACTTCTCTAACCAATTATATCCCACCACCCTAATTAACTTACACCTAGCAAAATTAATTATACAGCAGTAGAAACAATTAAAGAACCAGATAGATTAACAACAGAGAAGTGGGCACCATACAGATAGAACAATACAAAAATGAGGGTTTCACAACCATTGATAAGGGATTTCTTGCCTGACAGGCTGCTGTCAAACTAAGTTTTCTTTAACCATCTTAAGATCTGTTTCTTTATCTGGTGGCAATGGGCACTATCAGGACAAGATCATCTTCCTAACAGCCCAATAGCACCTTATTTCAGTGTGACTGGTTTGGGATGTGAGGATGTGACGCTTCGTTTCCCAGCTTATGGCTGCCCCTGCTGCTTAGCCAAAGGCCTTAGCCTAAGAACAAGGCCTCAGACTATCCTAGTGAGAGAAGGCCCAGACACAGGCAGACTGAGATTTTGATTCTTTGTTTTCATACTCCTGTAACTAGCTAAGTGATAAAAATACTCGTAAGTTCTTAAAGCATCAGCTTTACAGGCAGGCCTGAATATCTCTATTCTAACAGTGGGGTCTACCCCTTCCCCCATTCTGTGTCTCTCTTGTCTATTTAGATGGTAAATTCTTCAGGGCATGGGCCAGCTACTATTCTGGGTTTGTACTGTGCCTAGCACAATGGAGACCCACTGTTAGTTGGTCCTTAGGCACTAAGGTAATGAATATGATTTATAATAACAACTCTCCTTCCACTTGGAGTCAAGGAAGCTGGCCTTGGGATGTTACTGCTTAAAAATGAGCTGGGGTTAAAACCATGGACTATTCTTTGTGACAAGTATCCCACAAATTCCACTGACCTCCCTTGTTTTCTTTGCCTGAATTAGGGTTTCCAATTTCCAAACCTGATGTGATCTCGCAGCTGGAACGAGGGGAAGAGCCGTGGGTCCCGGACCTCCAGGGCTCTGAGAAAGAAGTGCTTCCAAGAGCTGCCTTCCCAGGTGAGGACTTGGTTAAATCAACTCAAAAACTGTGTGGGAATGCAGGAAACATTTGGGATGCCCTACAAAGACCCTGTGAGCTCTCCAAGTTGAGGATTGTTCCCTGCAGATGTGCAATCATTATGGCAGATGTCACTCATGGCTTCCCACCTATTCTGACTGACAACTAGCAGCAGGTCCCTCCCCATCTCGCTTTCCCCTGAGCGTTCTGGTGCGATGTGGATCAAAACTGATCCCTTCCTCTCTCCTCTGGGGAAGGGTTTGGGGAAAATCATCTCCTGATAGGACTGATCTCTCCTCCACATATTTTGGTTTGTTCCCCCCTTTTTCCATTCCTCTCACTGATATTTCCTTTCTCTCAGGTGCAGGGAGTGACCTGTGTCTGGATTCTCTCTGTCTCCCATCAGGTGATGGGAAGGTGAGAGAGAATGAGGAGGAGAAACCCCAACAGGAAGATGCTGAGCAAGTAGAACCACATGGGATGTTATCAGGAAGATCCAAAGGGAATGTTTCCGGGAGTTGTGCACTCCCAGAAAAAGCAAAAGCCTGTGAGACTCAGTACAGGCCAGAGGAGAACTTCAGTAGCTACTCAAACCTTATTACATGTGAAAGAATCAACTTGGAAGAGACACGCTACACATGCCATGAGTGTGCGAAAAGCTTCAGTCGGAACTCATACCTTACCACACATCGTAGAACCCACACTGGAGAGAGACCTTATGGATGCTCTGAGTGCGGGAAACAATTCATTGATAGTTCATCCCTTATCTCACATCAGCGAATTCACACAGGAGAGAGACCCTACACGTGCTCTGAGTGTGGGAAAAGCTTCAATCAGAGCTGCACCCTTATCACACATCAGAGAATCCACACTGGAGAGAGACCTTATGGATGCTCTGAGTGTGGGAAATGGTTCGTTGATAGTTCAGCCCTCAACTCTCATCAGCGAATCCACACAGGAGAGAGACCCTACACGTGCTGTGAGTGCGGGAAAAGCTTCAGTCGGAGCTCAGCCCTTATCAGACATCAGAGAATCCACACCAGGGAGACGCCCTACACATGTACTGAGTGTGGGAAAAGCTTCAATCAGAGCTCAAACCTTATCACACATCAGAAATTCCACATGAGAGAGAACTGTAACAAATCCCTTAACTAGTGCAGGCCAAAGATTTTTTTTTTAAAAAGATCACATTTGCTAATTCTCACATAGTGATCTTTGCACCATTTTCACTGTGGTCTCTGAGTTCCCCATATGAGTTGCCTGCTTCTGCCTTTTGCAGCTCACCCTTCTTTGGGGTCAGTCCTGTCATTTTTTTTCTATCAGCTGCTTTCCTTTGAGTCGTCGGAGTATGAGTCCCTCCAGTCAGGAATGTGCATCAGCTCCAGGTGGGAGAGAGAGATTTGATTCCCAACAACCTACACGGAGGCTAAAACTACCTGTGCCTGACATCCTCTAGGGCTGTACGTGGTGTTGGCTGCTCAAGTTAGTGATCTTGGTGTAAAAAGACAATTTTAGTTGTAGAGCAGATGCAGCCCAGGTGCAGGGGTTGGCATTAGCTTTCCCTTGACCTGACCTAAACTCCATCACTGTTCCTAGTCTAAACAAACCCTGAGCATCCCGGTTATACTGTTCCCCCATTTCACAGCAATTGTTAGTCATCATGTTCTCCCTTCAGAAACAATTTTTTTCCCAGTTGCTCTGATGTTGCTTCAGGTTGTGCTGCAGAGCAGATATTTTTATGATCATTTTCCGCACTTAAAATATATTGAACTATATCAAAGAGCAGGAACAGGGCAGAGATAGGGGAAAATGTCATTTCACCCGCTGTAGCAAGAGACGTAGTTAGGGTAAGACAGAGGGATTCCCTTATTCCCCATCACCATTCCAGTCCCCCATTTGTTCAATTGGTTAGGTCAGTATTTTTTCTAAAGGGCTGGGAAGAGGATTCCCTAGTGACTGATTTGGAACTAAGCAAAATACCCATGTATTTCACTACCAAAGCAGTTGTGGCCCAGGCCCTGCAGGAGGTCGCTTCTGAAGAGATCTCCTTTGTAATTAGGTGCATATTGCCTATTATTTGGGAAATACAATCCCTATGTAGGTAGGAATAGGAAAAATGGAAATGACATTTGTCTTCAGCTCACCCCTGGGACGTGCTGCAAATGTGTAGAAAATGAAATGAGTGTTGAATGTGCTATAGCTGCAGAAAGAAACCTATTTTTAATATATATATGACTTCTGGTGTCTTACAGGGATACTGAATTTAGTCCCTAATTTAAATCTGTGCCTCCAGATTAAAGAAATAAAAGAGCATATTTGGGGGAGTTGTACCTCACTATCGCTACTGATCTGTTGTGTGGCTGGTGAAGAATTCTACGCCAGAGAAATGTAAAATTATTCTAAGTGAGGTCAGAGATTTGACAAGAACTCAGGTAGAAATCGCAGGTACGAGTGGTTGATTTTCACCCCAGAGATGGAAGCTATGGTGACCTGTGGCCCAGGTAAACTATTTTTAGAATGCTGCTCCCTAGTTAACAGGTGTCAAGTATCAGAGGGGTAGCCGTGTTAGTCTGGATCTGTAAAAGCAGCAAAGAATCCTGTGGCACCTTATAGACTAACAGACGTTTTGGAGCATGAGCTTTCGTGGGTGAATACCCACTTCGTCTGATGCATGCTCATGCTCCAAAACGTCTGTTAGTCTATAAGGTGCCACAGGATTCTTTGCTGCTAGTTAACTGGCACATTCCTAAAGGACGCCACTATTAAATTGGGAACAACCAGCTTTTACCATTTGGATCCAAAGTTTCATGAAGCACAGAGAGAAACAGCTGATTCCTTCAGAGCCATTCCATGCCTGTGGGTCCCAATCTGGCTGCCTTGTTGGACAAGAAGCACTTCCATGCTGTGCAAATGATGGTAGCCAATGAGGGAATGTATCAGATTCCCAGTTCAGACTGCGGGATACATGAATGCTGAGTCCAGAGTCTGTGGTTTGGTCTCTTAGTTTTGCTCTTGAGTCTGAAGGATTAGTATCATTTCCCTGCTTCCTGCTATTTTGAAAGATTAGAAAGTGTGAAAATAGAGCACAGGTGGTTTTTCTCATGATGCAGCCTTCCCCATAGTGTGAGACCCCTTCCACCCACACTTACGGGAGAAGCCCCAGGGAGAAGTGAACTCACAGAAATGGTAGGCTCCTGGGTTATTGTAGAATGTGACTTCACACAAAGCTGAGTGGGTGGAAATGGGAATTAAGAGAAAACTGCCCTATAGGTTTATATTTTGTAATCTTTGAATAAATTGTTACCTGCAACAATGAAATTAAACAGGAAGTTAATTAGTGTAAAGTAAGAGGTTGATTCTGTGATAACTTTCAGTGTTACAATATAATTCAGGTTTTCTTCTAGTTCCTGCCCCCTCCTACTATATCGGAAATAGTGGCTAATCCTGAAATTAAACCCTCACTCCAAAGGAATTAGAGTGGGGGAATATGTGAGACAAATAGCATGTACGAGAATAGAGACCCAGGATAGACTGTAGTTATTTCTATTTCAAATGGAATTTACTTTGATATCTTTTAAAATAAATCTTCTACTAGGAGGAAAATTACTCGAGACGAGGTGTAACCTTTTACCCAGTTCGAGGGTAACAGCCACAGAGTTTCCCAGGTCTCTTGTTTGCAAAGCAAAGACGTCACATCAGGCAGGCGATGTCAAAATCCGAAATGGTGATGGGTGTCTGCTGGGAGCTTTTCTGGGTTGGTTTCTTACATTTGTTTTTTTTTTTTAATTTATTTAATTTTTTGGTTTGTTTTTGCAACCTGTTGTTTTTATAGGTGCGGAGGCCCCTTTTCCTGTTGAGCACAGCTGTTTAACCTCAGGCCTGGCTCTGGAAACCTCTTCAGCGCTGGCCTTGTGTTTCTTTCATGTTTGATGTCTTTGGGGTTCACACATCCGCACTCCATGCTGTTCACAGCAACAGATGCTTTGAGAAACCTGCAGGGTAAGTGGGCCTTTTCCAAACTGACATTGGCCCAAAGACTGCCTCAATTCAGATGGATTGGGACAGGCCTGTATCACGGGAGTGGTTCACACCTGATTTGCCCAGAGACCCTGGGGGAGTTGTGGTGAGATAGGATAAGTAGGAATAACAACAATGAAGTTAAAGGTAAGAGTAAAAGAGCCTCATCTTGCAGGCTAGTAAGACTGTTCTGTTCATTCCCTCTGACACATCTGGCACTGGTCACTCTCAGGCAGCACACGGGGCTAGATGGACCATTGGTCTGACCCAGTATGACCAGGTTTGCGTTCTTATGTAAGCCATTTACGGCCTTGTCTACACTGGCAAGTTTCTGCACAGTAAAGCAGCTTTCTGTGGTGTAACATCTGAGGTGTACACACTGCCAAGCCACTTAGTGCACAGAAACTGAGCAGTTGCAGCACTGTAAAAAAACCCACCCCAACGAGAGGCGTACAGCTTCTGCTGGGGCTGCAGCACCACGGTGCCAGTGTAGACATTCTGGTCAATTCCAGTGCTGTGATTGGGCCCGGGAGGTGTCCCACAATCCCTGTTCTCGCCTCTCTGGTCTTCCATTTGAACTCTACTGCACTGACCTCAGGTGACCAACCGTGAATCCCACCCCTTAAATTCCTTGGGAATTTTGAAAGTCCCACTTCTACAGAGACTGATTATGGTTACAGACCCCTCCTGAAATTAGAGCAGGATCTTTTGAAGTTTTATCTCATAGTAAAGTAACACAATTCAAACCTGTCGGCACAGAGGAGAAAGCACTCCTTCACTTCACATTTATTGCTCCTGGTCTCCCTGACAAACTTCCTTTTCTCAGGGCTGCTCCAGGTGTTTTCCCTCTTCTCCCTTCCAGCTGTGGTTTTGGGACTGCAGCAGCTCCCCAGGGCCAGCTTTGCTCTTTCACTTACATCCTTCACTTGTTTGGATAGAGCTATGTCTGCCCCCAGTTTAATTCACATCTGAGACCTCAGGTACCAGCAGATCGTTACAAAGGCTGAATTCCCATCACCACCAGTGGGAGGTTATCCTGGGCTGCCAGGGCTGCAGGATTTAGCCCATGATTGGTCAAGGTGCTACAGCAGCTGCACTCTTACATTGTGAGTCCTGCAGCCTATTACCAAACTGCTCTGCCATAGTCTGCAGGGGGCCTGACTTGCTGAGAATCTGGCAGAAGAGAGACCCTGGAGTAGAGAAGGAAAATGTCCTCAGCAGTCACAGCCGGCAGGAGCAGGGAAGGTTCGGTTTGTTTTTAAACTTCTCTGCCTGCTCAAGCCTTTAATCATTCCTGTGGCTCTTCTCTGAAGCCTCTGCAATTTATCAGGGAAAGCAGCCAACCCATGAACCAACCAAACCAAACCAACCAACCAAACCAGGCTGGTCTGACGGATGTAACAATCTATTGCCTTCCAAGCTTGAATACAAATCATATCGTTCTATTCACCCAAGAGTTCCACTTTAAGGGCTTTTTGTTTTCTGGTTCCAATCAAATCCTGTGCAACAGCATCATTGTTAACTCACGGCTTGGTCACAGGGTCACAAAGTGGGCAGGTCTAAATCTTTCCTCCCACACCAATGAAAAAATCAGTGACAGAAAATGCCGTAAACATTTCTGTCTGTCCTTGAGATCCTGCCGCAGGGACAAGGCTTGAGGATGCAAATGACATGTTAAGGCTTCATTGGTTTGCACGTTCCTTTACTCCATTAGTGATAAGGGTGCGTGAGCGTGAAATCATCCAGCTCTGACTTTCACACCGGAGGCAATTTTCAGGCTTGCAATAAAAAAAAAATCTATCTAAACTGAGCAAGTTGAATCGAGTTGTTGCGAGATGATAAATCCAGAGCCCCAGGCTGACTTTCCTTCATCACATGTTTTTAGAGTAGATCACATTCACTGGGTGGGTCTTCTGCTGGGAAGTGTCTGTCCAGTGGCAGCACCCAGTGCACATTCCCACTTACAAACCCATCTTCAATATATCCGCCACTGCACCTAGCGCGGGGGGAGGGTCCCCGTGGTCGGGCTCCAGCCCCTGGATCCCGAGCCTGGCAAGCCTGAGTCAGCCGGCCTGGGCCAGCTGTGGGGTTTAATTGCAGTGCAGACATACACGGGTGTCACAATCCCAGCTTTCTCCTCAGGGAATCAAGCCCTCGTTCCCCCCCCCATGACAGGCAGGGAGAGTCACCACTGTACTCGTGAGGTCGGAACTGACGCTGCCCCTTCACAGGGACCCAGGGGAACGGCTGAGGCAGCTCCTTGGCCAGCTGTGGCTGGCAGGAGACCCAGCGAGGCAGGAGCTGCTCTGGGTTCTCGGCAGGGGAGAGTAACTGGGAGAAGGGGGGAGTTTGTCTCTGATTTACAGGGAGCTTTGCCAGAGTGGAGCCTGTAGGTCACATGCTGGGGGGCTGTGACGGGCACACAGGCTCCGTGCTCTGGAACAGCTCTGAGTCAAACCCAGGCAGGAGCCTCCTCAGTGTGACCCCCCCAGGGGACGCTCTCGCTGGGGGAAGCCTCCTTGGCTTCAGCCCCTCCTGGGACTGACCTTGGACCTTTCAGCCCCCCTTTCCACACCAGGAGCTTCCTGCAGTGAGTCCACCTGAATCAGACACCTGGGAAAGCCTCACCCCCCCCCCCCGAAGGGGAGTCCTGCACCCCCAACTTCCACAGTCCCCAGTGACTCTCAGCCAGCGCTGTACAACAGAAGGTTTGTTAGGGGTCTGGGATCCAGCCTGGGAAAGTTCTGTGTTCGCACAGGAAGCAGGAAGATTCAGCAACGTCCATCTTGGGGAGACCCCGAACTCAGAGCCTGGGCTCTCCCCTCAAATCCCAACCCAGCAGACTCCTTGCTCCCAACAGCCCGACTCAGCCAGGCCCTTTGCCCCTCGTCTGTCCTTTGTCCTGTTTCCCTGGCAACCTGCTCACCTGGCCTCCAGCTCGTTCTTTGTTCTCCGACTCCTCCCAGCCAGCTGGCCTCTTGCAGCAGGTGTGCCCCGGCCATCGGTTGCTAGGAGACAGAATTTGTGGCCATTGTCTGGGCCCAGGCAGCTCGACAGCAACCACACCTGCCCTTTGGGGTCTCTGCCAAGATTTAACCCCCTTGTCCCACCACCGAGATCCGTGGTCCCAAAACACTTCAGGGTCATGCCCCCACCCCATCCATGCTCCCCCCGAGTCGTGGCTGGGAGTGGGGCCGCAGCTAAGGGGGAAGGGACACAGACAGGGGTAAGGGGGCTGAGGCAGGGGCCAGAGCTGGGGCTGGAGCCAAGAGTGGAGCTGGGTGGTTCCCCCTCCCCACCCCCCATGGGGGCTGGCCTGGGCCCAGCTGCATCCCCCTGAATGTTACTCCATTCCCTCTGGCAGGGGGCACCCCACATTTTGGACCTTTAACCTAGATAATCGTGCAACAAATAGGGGAAACTGAGGTACACACAAGATGCAAACAAAACATCCAGAAAATTCCCACTTCGTCACAGGGGTGTCAGTGGGGTCTGAGCTGGGCAGCAGCATAGGGAAGTGGGGAGGTTAAACTGCAAAACATCCCCCTGTGTTCCCGCAAAAGCCTCTCGTTTATCCCCTAACCCCCTCCCCATGAAAATCTCCACCCCTGCCCTGGCCCACAGAGACCCCTCACTCCAACGCAGATTTTTAACTTTTCTTACTTGTCCTTGGCCTTCCACAAACATTGTTCCCATCAAAATCATCAAAGGCTTTTACAATGAGAATGAGAAAACAAACTAAATCAAACCCAAAGAAACCGCTATCGACCTCCCCACCACACACACTTTGGGTCTGAATTTTTCTACTGAAATGTTGAGGCAATAAAACTCTCACTGCTCTTATCCAGAAACAAACCTAAGCTCCCCATGCAGTACCTGGGGCATCTATGTCTGACCCACCAAGGCTTCAGCTCCTTTGGGGAGATTTCCAGCTGCCCAGTCCTGCTGCTATTCCAGGGGAGCAATTCCTGACTCCTGTCAGCGTTTATCTCAGCCCCGTTCTGGGCATCACAGGTTTCTCCAGGAAAGGGCAGCGAGTGGTTCTAGGGGCCAGTGATCCTCCTCCAAATCGAGCTAGAACCTGAGACTTCTTCCCCTTCCCCAGGTTGTGGGCGGGGAGGCATTTCACAGAGCTCTCGGAGCTATAGCCCGTGGATAAGGAGAGAAAAAGCCTCCCATCCCCTCTGCTCTGGGGCTGGGTTTCCTCCTGAAGCCTCTGCCCCCCACCTAGTGCCTATGGCTCATCCCTGACCCTTGCTGCTGCTCCTTGCTATAGACTGTGAAAGGAGCGGAGGCAGCAGAGGAGCTTTCTGGGGACGCAGATCTGAGGCTTTGGGAAAGCCAGATTGTCTGAGACATCAGAGCTCTGCAAACCAGGCAGCCACCCCCTCAATCCGAGGCCTGTTCCAGCCCTGAGTCTGGGCTGCCGCAATCCCTCACCCAGAGCAGGGCGCCCACAGATTACAGCCTGGAAATAGGCGTGTGAGACTAACTCCTGTTCTCCTGACAGGGCCTCCCTAGACCAAGTGGCATCCCAGGCAAGAAGTGTCTTCAGTGCCCCCCCCCCCACTCCATATGTTAAACCATTTAATACCTTATTTTTATTGGATTTTTAGCTAATTTAATGATTTCTATGCACAATATGGTTGCAGGATTTTCTCTATAATATAATAAAATAAATGTTCATTCTAGGATGTGTAAATCTGTATTTATTCATGCCGTATATAAGCAAATGAAAAATAATTTCTTTTAAGCATATAGAAACTTTTAATTTTGACAGTAACTGAAATGTACTAACATCTAGAAATGGAACTGTCACCAGCACAGGGTGGGCTGGTATTAAATAGTGTTACAGTCGGAGACAGACAGCGTTAGGATGTTAACCCCAGCCCTTTGTTCAAAGGTCGCTTCTCTCGCCTTTCCCCCATGAACTGAAGCGCAGCATTCAAGAGATCCGGAGACTAGTTGATGACGTTTCCAAGTGCTAAAATAGCAAGCGATGTCCGTCTTGCATTGGCCATTATTGACTGGAGCAATGGTTTATGGAGAATAAACTTCAAGGTGAGAAGCAGTAGCCCAAAAAGGCCCCTGCAGGTGCTGAAGTAGCTCAGTTGGGCGAGCATTAGACTGAAGATCTAAAGGTCCCTGGTTCAATCCCAGGTTTCAGCAGGCTGTTTCATCCCTCTTCCTGCAGCAGTGAGCTCTTTCCTGGAAGCCCAGCACTGCCTTTACTCAATGCAAGTCCCTCATTTTGGGCTTCACTGCAGGAAAAGGCAGCATTGGCTTCTGCACCCAGTTGGCTCACCTGACCTTTCTTTCTTCTCTTGCTGCTTCTCAGCAAGGGGAAGAAAAAGAAGCTCCCCTTCAAGCTAGAGTCACAAGGGTGATGTAAGGACGACTTCCTGATCCCTGGCTCCAGTCCTCTGCTCTTCCAGCTGACCCATCAGAGAGCTGCTGCCAGTTTCTCCAGGTTCGCCCATCAGTGTGTGCCAGGGTGAGCACCACCAAAGTGCAGGGAATTTGAGGGCGGGGCAGGGCAGTGTACTGTAATGGAGTTTCTGTAGTGTAGTGGTTCTCACATTTGCCTAACCTGCATCAAGCCGGCTAGGCAGAACTGACACCAACTTGTCTGGGGTGTTTCCCAGAAGCAGAGCACAAGTTTGAAATACAGGCAGCATAGAACCAATATTCATAACGTCAACTACAAAAATGATACACATCTAGAGAGAGCATCATTATTAACCAATCAGAACCTCTCCATAGACCCCCCTACACAACAACCTTTATACAATATTGGCTGCAAATATAGAACAGTGGTTGCAATGGTGATCTATACAGTTACAGTTTATGTCAATAACGTCACAGGAGGTGACACGGCATCAGTGAGACTGATACTGGAATACTGCCTCCAGTTTTGGTGTCCTCGTTTGAAAAAGATGTTGTGAAATTAGAGTTTGGGACAGCAAAGATCCACCAAATGTTCTGAGGGCTGGAGAAGATTGAAAGGTGACTTCATTGAAGTGTTGAAGTGTCTTAATGGAGAGAAAAGACTGGGTATTAAAGGGCTCTTGAATCGAGCAGAGAAAGGCATAACAAGACCCAGTGGCTGGAAGGTGAAAAGAGACAAATTCATATTACAACTAAGGCACAAATATTCAACAGCGAGGATGATTCACCACAGGAACAAGCTACCAAGGGAAGTGGTGGATTCTCCATCTCTTGATGTCATTTCATGAAGACTAGATGCCTTTCTGCAATGTGTTTGCCCCAAAAGTAGCTATGGTGTCCTACAGGAGGCCTGTGATATGCAGGGGGTCAGATTAGATGCTCTAATGGTCTCTTCTGGCCATAAAGTTGACTCATTTCTGAAAATCTGAGTGTAGCATTGGGAGCAGCGTCTGATGTTTCCCTGTCTAGCCGGCTTGCTGCCTAGAACGAACACTCCTGGAGTGGGGTGATCCACAGGGAGTAGCTCAAACCTCCAAAGTACCTAGGCAGGGGCAGGACATTGGCACAGCAAGGGAGGGGTGTGGCAGTGACATCACAAAGGCGTTTTGCAGGACCTCAGACTATTGGTCCAAGGTGGTGGGGAGGTGGTGACCTCACAGAAAGATGCTGACATCAGCCAGGTAGGACAGGGGCAAGGGGCCAGGGAAACCTCAGAGACCCCTGTGGCTTTGCTTCAGCAAGTCTCCTTCTCCAGGTCTCTCTTTGAGGACTGAGAGAGTATTCGGGTTCACGGACGTGAGCACAAGGAGGAACCTCTTTCGAGTTTTCTCCTTCCCCTTTAGTGATTTTACTGGAAAACAGCCGTCCCTGTTTACAAGGTAAGAGCCTCCTGGAAGTTTGAAACCTGTTCAGTCTGATCCAGCTGGTGACAGCTGAATTCTAGGCATGGAAAACACGAGCTTAAGGAGGCAGAATTTTATTCCGCACCTGGGATTTTGTCCCTTAGAATCACTGGGGACATTAGGGTTTGTCCTTTGTGTTTCACCTTTTCCTCCCTCCCTCCTTTCTCTTCATCTCTTCCTTCTTTTGTCCTTTCTCCTATTCCCCTCCCACTACCGTGTGTGTGTGTGTTGTGGGAGAGGGCTCTGCAGCTCCCACTGTCGGAGCTCCACCCAAAAATGTGGGGCTGAAATAGTGCTCGGGCAGTGATCCCCACCAGTGACCTGGGCCATCCTTTGGGCTCTCTGGTGAGAACCCTCAGCCTCCCGTCCTCAGTCTCTACCCTGATTGGCTGAGCAGGGGGTTATTGACAGGAGGAGACTCAGGTCCTTGTTCTCTTTTAAGACCAAGGAAATAAGTCAGAACCAGTTCTATGTTTGATTAATTTTGCTGCTTCTCTGCATTAATGGTCTCTGAGCAGTTCATGATTCTCTCTAACATTGCAGTTCTCCTCAAATACTTGCTGAATAATTCCTGTGCACTGTTGTTGGTCTGGAGCTCATCTGAGAGCACTTTATTCAGGTCATTCAATGTCTGAAATTCAAGATCCGATGGTTAGTTTGAAAATCAGGGCTCTTGGGTTCTATTCCCAACTCTGCCACTGGCTGGCTGTGTGACCTCAGACAAGTCAATTCTCCTTTCTCAGCCTTAGCTTCTCCCTCTTTCGAGTAGGGATAATAATGATCCGCTCCTACCTACCTCAACGTGCGTGGAGGCAGGGCCGGCTCTAGATTTTTTGCCGTCCCAAGCAAAAAAATTGTTTGGCTTCCCCCACCCCACCCCACCCCTTGGCTCCCCCCTGCACCTCCCTGCCACCCCAGCCCTGGGCTCTCCCCACACACACATACCCCTGCACTCTTCTTCCACCCCAGGGTCACTGGTAACTTGCTCCCATGTGGGTCATTCAGCAGGGATTTTGGATGTGCACAGAACACAGACAGGACTGGTTCCCATATGGTTACACAGCTGCAGTAAAGTGGAACAATTTTCAGCTTGTGTGATTGGAGGAGATCTGGATGCATATTGTAAGACTGTCCTCCATACATGAGGAAAAGTTGAGGTGCCTTTATTATTCTTTTGTTCCACTCTTTGTTTCTATGGGGAATTTGCCAATGCAATATCACTGTCTTCCTTTTAAACAAATAAAACAAAAACAAACAAAAAGGCAATGGCTGTTGAAAATAGCAATTCCAGTCCTAATAACCCCTGGGAAGCATTTCTTGCTCAATTTTATCCTACTTTTTCTACAGCAAATGACAGTGGATCAGTATATTTGATTTGGAAGAAAACAGCTGCCCAAACTGAGCTGGAGCACTCCTGAATGTTGAGGTATTCAAATCTGGAAGGCAGGTGCTATATTCCCTTTCTGAACATTGTGTAACCCCTTTGGGGTCTAGAGAGCATGGCCCCTTTAAATCTTTTTCCCAAAGGGGGAGGGGGAGAGTAAAAAAAAAGGAGGGAAACTCCAGGGGGCAGGGCTGGAGCTGAAGGGAGAGAGAGGAGAAGCAGCATGGCTGGCCCTGGGGAAGGAAGCAGAGAGAACCTGCTGGAGGCCTGAGGAGGACAAGCCTGATCGGGGACAGCCCAGGACAGGAGCCAGGAGAAGTCCTGTGCCGGGGGGAATCGCCCGAGAAGGACAGGCCAGAGCTGGACCCAGTATCACGGCTGCCCGGAGCTGCCTGGGGCTGTGAGTACTGGGGCTTGTGACTCCGCACTGGGAATAAGGAGGGAGGCTGTTAGATAGTTAAGTGGGGAGGTGGCCGCTCTGTGGGGCTTTGCAGAGAGCGGCAGAAGAGGCACCGGAGGGGTTTGCTGGGGAGAGTTCACTGGCGCTGAAGACGACCAGGAGCACCCAAGACTCACCACCGGACTGGAACTTTGCTCAGGCCTCCTGAACACTGTGTACAGACACATTGCTCGGTATCTGCCCTGTCAGACTGTGCTACCGCTGGGTCCGTGGGGCCTTGGTTTGAATGCAGCCCTGTTTTCCTGCTCCCCCTATATTTCCCCTTGTTGTTTTTCTCCTCCCAGCCCTCTGTAAATAAATATCTCCCTTTGTTATATAGACTGTGCTTTTCCTGTGGGTGAGTGTGTTCACTCTGGGGGTTTGGAACAGGTGCCCCTGGGGTGGAAGGGATTTCTCCTGCTGCATTCCTGCGCGCGCTGTCTCTTGGCCAGAGCTGCCTGCAGAGCAGACTCCATCTTGGCCACGAGGGCGCTAAAGTTACACTTGGTGGCCCGTACGGGGATTTGCAGCACACACACACACATACCCACACCCCTACGTTGCGCACCCTGGGCTTTTTCTTCACAGAGAAAAGAAACTCCTGAGTAACTTTCATCTCAGTAAAAAAAAAAAATGGAGAGAGGATTATTAGAAGACCTGTGCCGAGGGGCACGAATCCCAGTAACCAAAGCTGTGCTGGTGGCGGGGTTCCCAGAAGAGATGGAACCAAATGAGATTGAGGAGAGCTTAGATGCAGCTGAAATACTGGGGAGGGTAAAGGTCCACACCCGTATTTACAACCGCAAAGTGAAGGGCATGGTAGCACTATGTACTCACTCCAAGGAAGCAGATCTTGACAAAGTGCCCAAAGAGGTGAAAGTAGAAGGTATCCCCTGGACAATTCTCGGCGCAGAGCAGTCCCCTCCTAGTGTGCCTGAGTCACTTGAGGTGGATTCTTTAGCACAGAAATTGCAAGCTCTGATGGTAGATGAGAAACGGACAAGAGAAGAATTAATTTTAGCATTAGGAGGGGCTCCAACACCTGCAGCACCCAGCCTGGTGGGATGGGCCAAAGAGCTGGGAAATGCTCTCAAAGATGCATTGAAGCCGGTGCATAAAAATGCTCCATACAAGCGGTTACGTTCATTCTCGGGGGTGTCACCTGTACCCTCAGGGGAGGATGATTATGAAACATGGAGGGATTTTACGGTGCCACTTGTCCAAGAGTGGGAATGCTCTGATGCTGAGAAGCGGAAACGGGTGCTTGAGAGTCTGAGGGGACCTGCCATGCGAATTATCCGAACCCTGAAAGACTCACAACCAGCTGCCACAGTGCAAAACTATTTAACCGCTCTTGAGAGTGTCTATGGTGCTACTGATAGCAGTGAAGACCTGTATTATCGTTTCCGCCATACCTATCAGGAGCCCCACGAACGATTGTCTGATTTCATCAGGAGACTAGAGGATTTGCTACAGCAGGTAGTGCGGAAGGAGGGCATCCCCACCAAGCGCATTGATTTCGCTAGGTTGGACCAAATCCTCCGGGGCACCCAACAAGATGGGTTGATGTTGTGGAAACTGCAGCTGAGGGAGCGGGCCCAAAACCCACCCCCATTCCACAAGCTCATTCGAGAGATACGTGAGGAGGAGGACCGATTGTTGCAAGCGGATGCAGTGTTGCAGCCGAAGATGGCAGGGAGTCACACCACCACAGTGCTTGGAGAGATGGAGGATGCCCCATCAGTGGCAGCAGCACTGAGAGATTTGACCCGAGAAGTGGCCATAATGAAAGCTCAGGGACATACTGTGCCATCCTCAAGAGAGGAGAGTAGCAGAAGGGGTGATAGCCAGCGTGAAGGTTTCTGTTATAACTGTGGAAGAGATGGTCACTATGCCTTCGACTGTCAAAACAAGACAGATCATGCAAGGGTATCTCAGAGATTGCAGCAGACCATTAGGAGGCTTCAGGAAAACACCAACAGGGCTTGGGGAAGGAGCAACCCAAGACCCTGAAATTCCAAGGCTCCCCAGAAAAAACCACAAACAGAGGCTACCCACGTGAGCTAATAGGCCCCCAAGCTATAGTACCTGTTCGTGTAGAAGGACGATTGTGTGAGGCATTGCTGGACAGTGGATCACAGGTCACCATACTTTATGAATCCTACTACCGAGAACACCTGCAGCACTTGCCCCTGCGTCCCCTGTCTGGCCTGACAGTCTGGGGAATTGGCTGTAACTCCTGCCCCTATCGGGGATATATCCTGTTAAATGTTCAGTTCCCAAAGAATGTTGCGGGGGTAAACCAGGAAATAGAAACTTTGGCACTGGTCTGCCCAGATCCAAAGGGAAAAAAGTATGCACCTTTAATCCTAGGGACAAATGCAAACCTGTTCCAGAGGTTGGCGTGGAAATGCCGTGAGATGGCAGGGAACAACTATCTGCAGGAGCTGCCAATGCATGCGTTATGTAAAGCTGCATACCAGCGAGCCAGGGGGCCCCCATCCCAAAAGAAGACCAAGGCTAGGCCTTTTGGGAGGGATAGTTTCCAGTTTGGGGATTCCCCCATTCCTGCTGAGTGGAAGGACCGCCTGTGTGAGAAGTTAATCAAGAGAAAGGCTGTTTTCTCTATGCACGAATGGGATGTTGGGTGTGCACATGATGTGGAGCACCATATCCAAATGCAGAATGGTCGGCCTTTTCGAGAGAGGTTAAGACGATTAGCCCCCGCTAATATTGAAGATGTAAGGCAGCACCTACAGGAACTGGTTCAAGCAGGTATCATTGAGGAATCCAGGAGCCCCTACGCATCGCCGATCGTCGTAGTACGAAAGAAAAGTGAAAAGGTGCGCATGTGCGTCGACTATCGCACTCTGAACCAGCGGACGATCCCTGACCAATACACAATGCCCCGGGTGGATGATGCTTTGGATAGCTTGAATGGTAGCTGCTGGTTCTCTGTCCTTGACCTCCGCAGTGGATACTATCAAGTGCCCATGGCACCCAAGGACCGGGAAAAGACAGCATTCATCTGCCCTTTAGGATTTTACCAATTTAATCGCATGCCTCAAGGAGTATCTGGAGCTCCAGCCACATTTCAGCAACTCATGGAGCGGGTGGTAGGGGACATGCACCTGTTGGAGTGTCTGGTATACCTGGATGACATTATAGTGTTCGGGCGCACTTTAGAAGAACACGAGACTCGGCTGTGCAAAGTCCTGGATCGTTTGGAACAGGCTGGCCTCAAGTTATCCTTAGACAAGTGCATCTTCTGCCAGACATCCGTGCGGTATGTGGGACACATAGTGTCTGCAGATGGTATAGCTACAGACCCAAAGAAGGTGAAGGCGGTAACTACCTGGCCGAGGCCCACAACTCTCAAGGAATTAAGGTCATTTCTGGAATTCTGTGGCTATTACCGCAAGTTTATCAAAAATTTTTCGCACATCGTACATGCACTCACAGAGCTCACCAAGGGATACCCCCCCACAAATAAAAAAAAGGGAAACTCACCTCGCCATAAATACTTCAATGTGGGTGCACCTTTTGGAAAACGGTGAACTGCTAAGTGTGAAGAAGCTTTCCATAAAATCATTCAACAGCTCACGCAAGCACCTGTTTTGGTGTACGCTGATCCCACCCAGCCGTATGAACTTCATGTTAATGCAAGCTACACTGGTTTAGGCGCTGTCCTTTATCAAGAGCGTGAGGGCAAACTCCGACCGGTAGCATTTGCAAGTCAAGGTCTCACACCGCCTGAGAAAAACTACCCTGCACATCAAGTGGAGTTCCTGGCATTAAAATGGGCCATCACAGAGAGGTTCCATGACTACCTCTATGGGGCCAAGTTCACTGTAAAAACTAATAATAACCCTTTAACATACATCAAGACAACAGCAAAATTATCCGTAGCAGGACACCGGTGGTTAGCGGCACTCTCTGCCTATGATTTCACTCTGCAGTATCGACCCGGTCGAACAAACATGAATGCAGATGCCTTGTCTCGGCAACCTCACTCTAAGGATTTATTACTCAATGATCAGATAAATGTGGGGACCTCTAAACTAAGAGCTTTATGCCAACGGGTATCCATTGTGGAGAAAAAATCCACAGCCAATGGAGAACGGGCAATTGACTGTCTGGGTGCACCACCAGAAGCCATACCCATAGCCTACTCAAGTTTTACTAGAGTACTGGACCCACAGCTGCCCAAACTAAAGGATCAAGAGGTAAAGTACGCCCAGCGAGCTAATCCACGGATAAAAAACATCCTTTATGCATTGAAAAGGGGAAAAAATCCCAGGGCTATTCGACCAAGTCACCCAGAGGAGGCCCTTTTGCTGAAAGAATGGGATCGCTTATTGGTTCGGGATGGACGACTTTACCAAGGGCAAAAGCATCCTCAGAGGCCTCACCATAAGCAGTTGGTGCTACCGCAAAAGTACCGGCAAGGCGTGCTAAAGGCCTGCCACAATCAAATGGGGCATCTGGGAATCGAGCGGTTGGAGGCCCTAGTTAAGGCAAGATTCTATTGGCCCCAAATGGGGCCTGACATCGCCCACCATATTCGCACCTGCACCAAATGTATCCAGCGAAAGACTCTGCCTAAGCAGGCAGCTCCTCTTGTCAGCATCACAAGTTCTGCACCCATGGAGCTTGTCTTTATGGACTTTCTGTCATTAAAGCCTAACCGCCGGGGTACTGCAAATATCTTGGTGGTCACTGACCATTTTACTCGTTATGCCCAGGCTTATCCCACCAAAGATCAAAAAGCTTCCACGGTTGCCAAGATCCTGTGGAAAAAGTTCTTCGTCCACTATGGGTTGCCCGCCCGACTACACTCAGATCAGGGACGGAATTTTAAAAGTCAATTAATAAAAAAACTTTGTAAAATCATGGGAATAAAAAAATCACGCACCACCCCTTATCATCCCCAAGGGGATCCACTACCAAAACAATTCAACCGCACGCTACTAAACATGCTGGAAACTCTGAAGCCTCAGCAAAAAAAATACTAAAGCCAGCACGTAGAGCATTTGGTTCATGCATATAACTGCACTCGACACGATGCAACTGGGTTCACACCATACATGTTAATGTTCGGTCGAAAGGCCCGGTTGCCGATCGATCTCTGTTTTAAAGTGTCTTCAGATGGGGCACTCCCAAAAACATACTTGGGGTATGTGGCGCGCTTAAAAGATCAACTGAAAGAGGCATATCAAATAGCGACGCAAGCAGCTGGTCACCAAAATCAAAAGAATAAAACCCGATATAATCAGCGAGTGAGGCAACAGGAAATTCGGGTTGGTGACCGAGTTTTGGCCCAAAATCTCGGCCTACAGGGAAAACACAAAATTGCAGATCGTTGGGAGTCACACCCGTACATTATAGAGAAGAAACTTGGGGATCTACCAGTGTATCGCATACGCCCTGAGGGCAGTCGCGGCCCCACCAAAACTCTCCACCGGAATCATCTGTTACCTATAGGACAAGTATTGTTTCCCTGTAAGAATGTTTCCACAAATTCTGAGACTCCCGGACCTGCAAGTCGGACACGGTCCCAACGACGGAAATATACCCGTCCTCTGCAAACACCCAGCTCCTCGGAAAGTAAGGATAAAATAGGGTTTGGTAAACATCCAGTTGGGAATGACCTAACCCTAATGAATCCTTTTGTTGTCACGCAAAAAGATGGTGAAGGGAAAAACCCCACACTGAGCATTCCCGAGGCCTCACTGTCCCAAGCTGTAAAGACCCCCCAAGAACATAATAAGAAAGGTTCAGTGCAGGCAAAAAACCCTGTACCCCAAACAGCCACTTTAAACCCAAATGCACTTAAATTTGTACCTCAAAAACCCATCATCTTGCCTCCATGTCCAGTGGTGTCACCTCAGCCAACATCCGACAGCCAGCCTAGACGTTCCTCTAGGGAAGGGAAGCCCAGGTGTGTGCTGACGTATGATCGTTTAGGGGAACCCAGTGACCTACAGCTTCCTGGGGTGCCACGGGGGGCAAGCTGCCTCATGGGAAACCTGTTCTACCCCTCAGGGGCCTGTGGGATGGATGATGGGAATGCTTCTGACAAATGGGGGACCTGGGTCTCCTGCTAGGGATCCATGGCTTAAAGTTGCCTACCTTGATGGGGACATCAAGGATTATTTCTTTTGGGGGGGGAGAGTGTAACCCCTTTGGGGTCTAGAGAGCATGGCCCCTTTAAATCTTTTTCCCAAAGGGGGAGGGGGAGAGTAAAAAAAAAGGAGGGAAACTCCAGGGGGCAGGGCTGAAGCTGTAGGAAAAGAGAGAAGAAGCAGCATGGCTGGCCCTGGGATTTTTTTTGCTGAGGCTTCAGAGTTCCGCACTGGAAATAAGGAGGGAGGCTGTTAGATAGTTAAGTGGGGAGGTGGCCGCTCTGTGGGGCTTTGCAGAGAGCGGCAAAAGAGGCACCGGAGGGGTTTGCTGGGGAGAGTTCACTGGCGCTAAAGACAACCAGGAACACCCAAGACTCACCACCGAACTGGAACTTTGCTCAGGCCTCCTGAACACTGTGTACAGACACATTGCTCGGTATCTGCCCTGTCAGACTGTGCTACCGCTGGGTCCGTGGGGCCTTGGTTTAAATGCAGCCCTGTTTTCCTGCTCCCCCTATATTTCCCCTTGTTGTTTTTCTCCTCCCAGCCCTCTGTAAATAAATATCTCCCTTTGTTATATAGACTGTGCTTTTCCTGTGGGTGAGTGTGTTCACTCTGGGGGTTTGGAACAGGTGCCCCTGGGGTGGAAGGAATTTCTCCTGCTGCATTCCTGCGCGCGCTGTCTCTTGGCCAGAGCTGCCTGCAGAGCAGACTCCATCTTGGCCACAAGGGCGCTAAAGTTACAATTAGCTAAACCTGGAAAGGAAAAGTCAATTCCTGCTTCCATGGTTCAGGAGTGGAAATCCTCCTACGTGCCTGGTGCTGTATCTAGAGCTGCCCAGGTCCAGCAGAGCCTCCCCTCCCTCACTTTTCATTTTAACTTCTGGTGGGATCCACGTACCTCCCTTGCCAGGCTTCAGCTAGAGAGGGGCCCTGTCCATTTAGTCCCCCCAATTCCTTCTTTGGGGGCTGCCAGGTGAGGTCACACCAGTATCCCTCAGCCGGTCTGGGGATGTTTTCTGAAGGGGATGTCTGGGGCAAAGCTTTCTAGTCCAAAACGTCAGTGGCTGGAGGGGGGCACCATTTTCAGTAGTTTAATTTTTGGTATTGCACTGATTGACTGCTGGGTCTCTGAATGAGGCTTTATACTTGGGGGGTTGAGGGGGCAAGTGGGGAGCGGGTGGGCGAGCGGGTGGGCAAATGGCAGGTGGGCACAGAGGTGAGCAGTGAGCCAGCAGGGGCTCTAGGGGCGGGCATGGGGGTTTCTGGCAGGGGAGGGAGGAGGTGAAAGGAGGGGAGTGGTGGGTGGGGGACTGACTAGCAGGAGAGGCAGCAGGCCAGCAGGGGGCTAGGGGGTGAAGAGGGGTGTGACGGTGAGATCTGGTCACCCTATGGGGGCCATTTCTTCTCCCTCCCCCAAACCTTCCTTTTTGGCCCACAGCTGTTTTGGGGGGGGCGGTGCTGGGGAAGGAGGGTTTGTTTCCACAGGGATGGGTGGTGCTGGGGGGGTGTTTCAAGGGGGCTGGGTGGCACAGCGGGGGGGGCGCAATTTTATATTCTTGCCTTGGGTGTAAAAATAGCTAATTACAGCTCTTGGACCCCATATTGTGCTAGGTGCTGTACAATCCCTGGACAACTCTGGGACACCCAGGGGGGTCCCCTCAATCTCCCTGAGCCTCTGCTGCCCAACTTCTTCTGACTCCATTTAGATCACACCTGCCCCCCCCCTGCAAAAAACCCACCTTTCCAAAGAGTCCTTCTTTCCCTGCCCCCTGATTCTGCTTTCACACCCTGAGCCCATCTCCTCTCTTCATCCCTCCCGCCCCAGGTGAGCAGAGATGGAGGCAACTTCAGCCACTGGAGCCAGCCCCAGCGAGCGCTGCAGCCTGCCCGGGGGGTGTTTGCAGACACAGGAAGGGAGCAGCTGGGGGTGGGGGGTGCTGGGAAGTAGGAGGCAGGAGAACAAATCCCAGAGGGGGGGGCAGCTCCTGGGGGCGGGGCTCTGGCACAGCCCGGGGTGGGGCAGCTCCTGGGGCGGGGCTCTGGCACAGCCTGGGGTGGGGCAGCTCCTGGGGCAGGGCTCTGGCACAGGCTGGGGCGGGGCAGCTCCTGGGGCGGGGCTCTGACACAGCCCGGGAGCGGGGCAGCTCCTGGGGCGGGGCTCTGGCACAGCCCGGGGCGGGGCATCTCCTGGGGGCGGGGATCTGGCACAGCCCGGGGCGGGGCAGCTCCTGGGGCGGGGCTCTGGCATAGGCTAGGGCGGGCTCTGGCACAGCCCGGGGCGGGGCAGCTCCTGGGGCGGGGCTCTGGCACAGTCCGGGGGCGGGGCAGCTCCTGGGGCGGGGCTCTGGCACAGCCCGGGGCGGGGCAGCTCCTGGGGCGGAGCTCTGGCACAGCCCGGGGCGGGGCAGCTCCTGGGGGGGCTCTGGCACAGCCCGGGGCGGGGCAGCTCCTGGGGGCGGGGCTCTGGCACATTGTGACGCAGGAGCCCGGACTCAGCAGCTGCTCCCTGGTGGCCACGTGCTGCCAGCAGCGCTGGAGCCGCTCGGGCCGGAGCGGAGCCGCTGTTCTCAGCTGCAGCAGGAGCTGCCCCCGGCCCCGCTGGGCTCCAGGTGGGGACAGAGCCTGGGGCCCCCTGGGTGCGGCTGGCGGGGCGGGAGGAGAGGCCGGAGCTGCAGGCGGGGAAGGGCGGGGGCAGGCGGGGTTGATCGGTCTCTGGGCACCAGGGGAGCCCCGGGGCAGAGTGTGTGTCTGTGAGTGTCCCAGGCCCAGGCGTGCGCATGGGGGGAGACCCGGCACCCCAATGCCCTGAGCCCGGCTGGGGAGGCTGCTCCCCCCCTCCCGTGGGGGCTCGGGGGGGGGGGGGAGGCTGCGGCGGCTGCAGGCGGGTGCTCGGCCCCCTGGAATGACCCGCTGCCGGCAGCTTGTGGCGCCTCCTCCGCTGAGCTTTTCCCCGGGGGCGGCCTGGGCGCAGCTGCGATCAGCTGTTTGCTGGGCAGGCTCTGCTCCGCTGCTTCCTCCCCCCGCTCCTGGGGGGCTGAGTGAGCCCCCCCCGAACAGCCCCAGGGGTTGGTGGGGGGGCGGGACCAGCAGCAGCCGAGCCCCCCCGCTCCCCTGGGGCTGCCCCGCCCCGCTCGGGCTGGGGGCTCTGCCAGGGGCCCCACGTGAATCGCTGCTCCCTGCCCGCCAGGCTCGGCTCCGGCCCCAGCAGCGGCGGGTGCCCCGGGGAGCCCAGCTGGGCTGGGGCTGGGGGAGGTTGGTGGGAGGAGAAGCTCCAGATACCGGCAGGGGGGAGAGAGGAGCCGAGCTGGAGGGGGATGGAGAATCCCTGCTGGGTTGGGAGGTGGGGGTGGGGGGAGCCCCATACCCCAGCAGGAGCTGCACTGGGGTGGGGATGGAGGGGAAGAGGAGCCCCCCCTGGGACAGGGGGGTGGAAGCCTCGGACCCTGGCAGAAGATGTGGGGCTGAAGTCCCCAGCTCGGGAGCCCCAGCCACCTTAGTGGCAGAAGTTGCAGGGCTGAAGCCCTGACCCCCCCTCTGTGTGGAGCTGGCCTGAGCCCCTCTCGCTCCCATCCCCCCTGTGGAGCTGGCTCCCACTCTCCGGCGGTGGGGAAATTCAGCCCAAGTCTCCCCATATTGGTATCTCCATTCCCCTCCCCCCCATCACCCAGCCATGGATGGATTTAGCCCAGGAGGCAGGGTCAGTGTTGGCCCCACTGGGCAGGCGGGATCTAGGGCACAGCGAGGTGAATTGACTTTCCCAAGGCTAAGCAGGGAGTATGTGGCAGAGCAGAGACTCAAACCCAGAACACCTGAGCCTGAGTCCTGTGCCCTAACCACTAGGCAACCTTCCCCCGAAGGAGAGGGAACCTCCTCTGCCCCTTTGAGTGTGTGGGTGGGAGCAGCCACTAGACAGAGCTGCCAGGAGGTGGGGAGGGGGGTTGGATAGTTGGGGGGGTGATTAGAGGGTGGGGGGGGTCTCTGGAGGGGGCAGTCAGGGGACAAGGAGCGGGGGGGGTTGCATGGGTTGAGGGTCTGGGGTGCCTGTTGGGGGGTGGAGCGGGCTCAGGGCAGGCAGGGAGCAGAGGGAGCTGGATGGGTCGGGAGTTCTGGGGGTCCTGTCAGGGGGCGGTGTTACCAGATTTGCCCATTACTTGGGGGTACGCTCATTTATTCGGGTTACTTTTCTGGGGAGGGGATTCTGTAATTCTATCCATGTGCTGCTTGTCTCATGTGTGTTTTCATACGGAGCTCTGCTCCTCCCTTCTGCACGTCCCCTCCCAATGGAGCTCTGCTCCTCCCTTCTGCACGTCCCCTCCCAATGGAGCTCTCCTGAGGACCTCGGTTCCCTAGGGCTGGGTTTTTCCAGCCCCAAAACCGGATGAGCCCCCACCCACCCACCCGCCCCTATGGTAACAGAGCAAGTCTGAGCGGACCGGGTCAATCAGCACTGCCACGCTGACCCCGTATCTGCCCCTGGACTCACTGGGCTGGATGAAACAGCACTTCCAAGCTGTTACCCTTATGTGTCCCAGATTCAGTACGGCCCTGTCCCCACCTTCACATCACAATTGTACTGGCAGGAACCTCCTTGATGAGCAAACCCCACAGGATTCTGGGCGCTGCAGGGATCTGTAGCTTAGGTAAGAGACGCGTTGCTGCAGAGTGACTGGGGGAAGCTAAAACACAAAAGAGTGAGGTTCAGCAAGAGAGAGAGAAGCAGCCAGCTGAACCATGCAGGTTATGTATTGAATACTGGTGATCACTGCACAAGGAGCCTAAACCAACCTAACATCCACTATTAAAGGTTAATAGCTACGGTAGAAAGGAAAACAGAGCAAGAGAGAGAAAGTGGGGGGGGTCTCAGCCACTCCATGAGGCTTGAACTGGTCAGGGTTCCCAGGTGATGCTGGTAGCTGAGGGTCCTGAGGGCTGGAGACAGGCAGAGCCCCCAGCACGATCAGCCAGGAGAAGATGGAGTCAGTGGAACTGATGCCTAGTTTGGATCTAAGCATCAGCACCCTGACTGGAGGGTGAGTGGGATTTTTGTAGAGAAAATACAATGGTTGAAGGAGAAGACTAGATTTGTTTATAGGTAAGGCTGATGACTCAAGGGTTTTCTGTAGACTAGACAATAGGAGCTGATCACTCTTGGCTATGGGTGGTGTTTTCTTCAAGGAGCTCACAATGCCACTAGGCGGCTTCACTATTTGGATCAATTAAGGATCCATTGCTACAATTGGTCTGATAATTGCTGAGCTGGGTGTGGGCAGGCGTAGGTTCATTAGCATCTGGAGCAGAGATTCCCATGATGCAGTGCTTCCCTGCTTTTTCTGGTCCCAGAATTCAGTGTGGTTCTCTGCTCTCCATTCTGTATGTAAATTGAGATGGCTTCCTGTCCAGTGATGAGCTGCCAAAATATTAACAACCGGTTCCCTCCTCCTCACCTCACGAGAGGTCGTGCCCCCATGTTTTTTGACACCCCGGGACCCGGGACCCTCACCCATTCCCCTTCCCTGTCCCCTGACTGCCCCTGCCACCCCATCAACCCTCCTCTCATTCTTGATGCCCCCCTGGAACCTCTGCCCCATCCAACCACCCCTTCTCTCTGTCCCTGACTGCCCCCCAGCACCTCATCCAACCCCTGCTCCTTCCTGACTGCCCCCCTGGGACCCTTGCCCCCATTCAACCCCCTTGTACTCTGACCGCCCGACCCCTGTCCAGCCCCCCACAACCCACCGAACACCCCCTCCCTGTTCCCTACCCCCTTACCACACTGCCTGGAGCCAGGACCGCGACTGGCGCTGCAGGACCCGAGTCCCTGATCCGGGCTGGAGCCGCTCGGCCGGGACCGGTGCTGCGGGGCCCGAGCTGGGCCGTGTTGGAGCCACTTGGCCGGGACCAGCCCGAGCCAGGGGTGCTTGGCCAGGACACGGTTGGGGTGCTCGGACGGGCCAGGAGGAGCCGCTCAGGTGGAGACGGACTGGGCCGCGAGCTCCGTCCTCCTCCCCACCCCGGCCCGGATTACCTGCCTGCAACCCCGCCACCCCCCATTGCACCCCCTGCCTGCAGCCAGCCCTTGTCTGCACCCCCTGCCCTGCCACCCCCCATTGCACCCCCTGCCCTGCCCCCAGCCCCTGTCTGCACCCCTGCCTGCAGCCAGCCCCTGTCTGCACCCCTGCCCTGCCACCCCATTGCACCCCTGCCCTGCCCCCAGCCCCTGTCTGCACCCCTGCCCTGCCACCCCATTGCACCCCAGCCCCTGTCTGCACCCCATCGCTGCAGCCAGCCCGTCACCCTGCCCCCAGCCCTGTGTCTGCACCCCTGCCCTGCCACCCCCATTGCACCCCTGCCTGCCCCAGCCCCTGTCTGCACCCCTGCCCTGCCACCCCATTGCACCCGCTGCCTGCCCGTCTGCACCCCTGCCCTGCCACCCCTGCCCCCAACCTGTCTGCACCCCTGCCCTGCCCCCATTGCACCCCTGCCCCCATTGCACCCCTGCCCGCAGCCCCTGCCTACAGCCACCTCCTGCTCCCAGCTGCTCCCCCTGTGTGAGTGTCTGCACCCCCCCGCTCCTCCCTGCCCACAGTCGTATAAAATCCAGTCCAACAGTCCCCCTTTTCCACTAGTTCGTTAACAGCAATATAAAATCCCCTCAGATCTTGGTGTTTTTCTCTCATGTTATCAAATACGCAGTTTGTGACACATTTACTTTGCAAATCTCAAAGATTCATATAAAATAACCTAAACGTTTGCCCCACTGCTCTCTAGTTGTCTATTTCTAATTGAATATGCCCTGAGATTTCCCCTGTCTCTCTAATTATAAAATACCAAGAAAATCTCAGATTTACACCTTTTCTCAGATTCTTGAACATGGATATAAAATGTTTGCAAATGTTGCCCATTTCCTCTTTATTCATTTATCAAATATTGATGTGAAACACTCAGATTTTACCTCCTATCAACAACTGATATAAAATCCCTCTGATTTTCCACTTTCCTCTCTATAATTTGCAAAATGGATCCCAAATCTCTCAGATTTCCACCCTTTCTCTTTCATTTCTGAACGTTGCTCTCAAAGTTCAGGTTTTGCCTCTTTCTATCTCATTATCAAATGTCAGTTAAAAATCCTCTCGGGTTTGGGGCTGTTCCCCGTGTTTCTAAATCCCACCAACTTCTTCCTTCGAGGGAACCTGTTGCCCTGAGTTCTTCTCCATCTTGGATATTGTAGGGGGTTAAATTGCCCAGAGATCATCTTTCCCGTCTCCTTTGTGAATCATTTGTTCCCTCCTTTATCTCTGTTAAAATGTTTGCCGAAGAAAGAGACCAGCCAGATATTTAATACCCATCAAAGCCAGAGGCCTCCCCCTGTTTGGGGATCAGTGGTTCCCAGCTGGTAACGGGAGAGTTGGCTGGACCCTTTTCTTTTCTTCACCTGGCACGGGATGAGGAGGTCACTCTGAGTGCAGTGTGAGTTGAGAAGTATCCCAAACCCCATGGCAAATGGCCTTGGTGAGGGGTTGCTTCCCGCAGTGCTAAGATGCAGCCACCTCTGGGGTGGATCCAGGGTGGCCATTATTTGCTCATGACAGGCATGGACATTTCTTATCTATTTTGTCCCTCCAGGCCTTCCATTCTCCTGTTAAAGAAGCATCCCCCAGGGCTCCCGCTGCCTGTGTGACTGGCCAGCAGGGGGCGGTGGTCACTTTCTATCCACTTCTCAGGCACTGTGAGGTAACAGTGTTGCTGGGTGGGGGTGGGGCTGTGGGGGGAGATTGCAGCTGAAGGGGGATTGTGGTGGGGGGAGGCCTCTGGGTGGCTGGGCAGGGGGTACCCTAATGAGGTTGGTGGGTTCTGGAGATTTGGGGTTTCAGGGGGTGGTTGTGATGTGCCCAGCCCTGAGGCTGTGGGTCCTGGAGGTGGGTATCGCTGGGGGCCTGTTGGCTGCAGAACAGCCGGGGTGGGCGTCTCTTGGGGAGGCGGGACAGGGGGTTAGAGGGAGCCTGGTGCTGTGCCAGGGGCTCTGTCTGGGCTTCCCCGCAGACTCCTGGGATCGCTGCCGTGCCCAGTGCACAGAGTGTGTGTGGGAGAATCCCCGGTGCTAGGCCAGGGGGTGCCCCTGTAAAGCATCAGGGGATCCCGCAGGGGGGAGGAGGGGGTGCCAGGCAAAGGGCAGGGCAGATCCTGCTGGAGGGTGGGGGTGGATCCTAGGCAGGCAGTGAGGGACTGAGTTCCCAGTGGGGGTCCCTTTTGGGGGGGTCTCTGGCTGTTGGGGTCTCTGGGTGGGGGGAACCCTTTGGGATTCCCAACCTGGCAGTGATGGTCTGGTGGGGGTTCTCTGGCCGGTGGGGCTCTGAGGGGTATCTGAGGTCCCTGGCCGGGGACTCTGGGGGCTGGGTCCCAGGGAATATCTGGGGGGGGGCTGGCTGGGGCTCTGGGGGCTGCTCCTGACCTCGCTTCTTCTCCCTGATTAGCTTATGCCAGAATCCTGGCTCCAAGCACTGCCCGACATTCCCCGGCCACTTTCTAGCCACTTATCAAATCCTGTGAGGTGAAATCACAGATTTTTGCTCTTCTCCCCTCTCGAAAACTGCAGGAACTTCCAGTTCCATTGTCCTAGATTGTCCAGTCCATTGTCCAGTCCTTGTCCTAGATCTAGGGGGTGAGGGAGGTGGGAAGGGGGTCAGCACTGCCGCACAATGGTCCCTTCCACAGCGTTCTGGACTCATTCTTTCTGAACTCTGGTTTCATTGGAGTAACAAGAAGGGTTTCTTCAGATATGTTAGCAACAAGAAGAAAGTCAAGGAAAGTGTGGGTCCCTTGCTGAATGAGGGAGGGAACCTAGTGACAGAGGATGTGGAGAAAGCTAGTGTACTCAATGCTTTTTTTGCCTGTCTTCACAGACAAGGTCAGCTCCCAGACAACTGCACTCTGCAGCACGGTATGGGGAGGAGGTGACCAGCTCTCTGTGGGGAAAGAAGTAGTTTGGGACTATTTAGAAAAGCTGGACGAGCACAAGTCCATGGGGCCGGATGCGCTGCATCCGAGGGTGCTAAAGGAGTTGGCCGATGAGATTGCAGAGCCATTGGCCATTATCTTTGAAAAATCATGGCGATCGGGGGAGGTCCCGGATGACTGGAAAAAGGCTAATGTAGTGCCCATCTTTAAAAAAGGGAAGAAGGAAGATCCAGGGAACTACAGGCCAGTCAGTTTCACCTCAGTCCCTGGAAAAATCATGGAACAGGTCCTCAAGGAATCAATTCTGAACCACTTAAAGGAGGGGAAAGTGATCAGGAACAGTCAGCATGGATTTACCAAGGGCAAGTCATGCCTGACTAACCTAATTGCCTTCTATGATGAGATAACCGGCTCTGTGGATGAGGGGAAAGCAGTGGATGTGCTATTTCTGGACTTTAGCAAAGCTTTTGATACAGTCTCCCACAGTATTCTTGCCAGCTACTTAAAGAAGTATGGGCTGGATGAATGGACAGTAAGGTGGATAGAAAACTGGCTAGATGGTCGGGCTCAACGGGTAGTGATCAATGGTTCCATGTCTAGTTGGCAGCTGGTATCAAGTGGGGTGCCCCAAGGGTCGGTGCTGGAGCCGGTTTAGTTCAATATCTTCATTAACGATCTGGAGGATGGTGTGGACTGCACCCTTAGCAAGTTTGCAGATGACACTAAACTGGAAGGAGTGGTTGATACACTGGAGGGTAGGGATAGGATAAGAGGGACCTAGACAAATTAGAGGATTCGGCCAAAAGAAATATGATGAGGTTCAACAAGGACAAGTGCAGAGTCCTGCACTTAGGACGGAAGAATCCCATGCACTGCTACAGACTAGGGACCGAATGGCTGGGCAGCAGTTCTGCAGAAAACGACCTAGGGGTTACGGTGGACGAAAAGCTGGATATGAGTCAGCAGGGTGCCCTTGTTGCCAAGAAGGCTAATGGCATTTTGGGTTGTATAAGTAGGGGCATTTCCAGCAGATCGAGGGATGTGATCATTCCCCTCTATTCAGCACTGGTGAGGCCTCATTTGGAGTACTGTGTCCAGTTTTGGGCCCCACACTACAAGAAGGATGTGAATAAATTGGAGAGAGTCCAGCGGAGGGCAACAAAAATGATTAGGGGGCTGGAGCACATGACTTATGAGGAGAGGCTGAGGGAACTGGGATTGTTTAGCCTGCAGAAGAGAAGAATAAGGGGGGATTTGATAGTTGCTTTCAACTACCTGAAAGGGGGTTCCAAAGAGGATGGATCTAGACTGTTCTCAGTGGTAGAAGATGACAGAACAAGGAGTAATGGTCTCAAGTTGCAGAGGGGGAGGTTTAGGTTGGATATTAGGAAAATCTTTTTCACTAGTAGGGTGGTGAAGAACTGGAATGGGTTACCTAGGGAAGTGGTGGAATCTCCTTCCTTGGAGGTTTTTAAAGTCAGGCTTGACAAAGCCCTGGCTGGGATGATTTAGTTGGGTTTGGTCCTGCTTTGATCAGGGGGTTGGACTAGATACCTCCTGATGTCCCTTCCAACCCTGAGATTCTATGATTCTATGATTGAGACCATTGTTAATCCAGAGTCACTGTATGGAAAGACAAGGAGTGACTCCGGATGGACAGTGGGGCGAATGAGATCAGCAGTGCTCCCTGTGAGGAGGGGCTCTCATTAGCTGCTCTCCCCAGAGAGCTAAAGGAGGGAAGCTGCTCAAACGCTCTGTCCCTCTCTGCTCAGGATACTGGGGTTCAGCTTCCTGGGTCAGACGCTGCAGCCTCCATTGTGATCTGGGAGACCAGGCTTAGCAGCTGCTGCTCCACCAGTGGGGGTTCTGTGCTGGGAAGAGACCTTAATTAAAGCTGCTTCTTTGCCTGGCCCAGGGGATGACTTTCTCCAGCTGGTCCTAGCCCCCTAGGGCAGCCCTGGGCCCTGTTAATACTAAATTCTGAGCCAGAGTCTCCAGGTAACTGACAGACCTCAGGGAAAGTGCTGGGGACTGGCAAGAAAGTGACTCTGCACAAACAGCCCCTCCTCATTTCTCCTCCCAGTAGCAATTGCCAGGAGAAAATCCAACCATGGGAGAGCAAAGCCCCCAGGAATGGGACTGTCCCAGCCAGAGGGGCAGGGAGAGAGGACAGGGGAAGGAGAGACTGAAAGCGGCAGTGGTTGAAATGAGCGGGGAGAGATTTCCAGCTCTCTAGTCCACCCAGACACATGTATTGCTGCATCCCTGGGCAGAACCACTTTCCAGTGAACAAAACAAGGATCAGAGAGAGGAAAAGCCAGTTCCTGACTCCATATTCCCTCTGCTGGGGTGTGGCTGCCGTGGGGTCAGTGTCCGAGGGAATCCCCCACAGTGACTCCTTTGGTTCTGCTCTTTTCTAGCCTTGTGTTCAGAGACTTTGTTAGGGGGTGAGGGGAGGGAGAAGGGAGGTTAAAAATGTGTCTGGGCTTAGCCTGGCAGCAGGGGCCAGGTCAACATTGTAATAAACAGACTGAGCATTTCCCAGCATGGCAGAATCTAGGGTGTCTGTCTGCAGGGAAGGGGCCTGGGGGAATTCTGATGTGTAATTAACTAAAACCGGTTCTGAAACCCCCACAACTGCCCTTCTCCCTCAGACAGGCTGCAGAATGGCGTCCATGTTTTGCTCCAGCTCATCCCAGCCTGGCGTGAGACAGGGAAGAGAAATGGCAGCAGTGGAGCCAACTCAGGTAGAGATTATCGGGGGGTTGCTGGTGGGTTCCTGCTGGAGGAGAGGGAGAGCAAATACACCAGAGTTGGGAAGGTTTGCACAGTCTGGTTTGGAGGTTGGAGCGGGGCAGGAAATTCACAGGTTGGGGAAAGGAGGAGTCCAGGGTGTGGCAAACCTGCTGGGAGTTATTTAATAAGTGGCCTAGATTCTAGGAACAGACCCAGGAGGTTGGGAGGTGGAAATGCCCTAATTTGTGAAGAAAGAAAATAGCCCACCTACATGGAGCTAGTCAAACTGACCAGACTCCCAGTGCTGGAGCCTGAGCTCACTAACCAGTGGCTGCTGTGAGCTATGAAGGGGGCACCCAGGTTTATTGGAGCTGCCTCTCCCTTCATATCCCACTCCTCACAATGAGGAGGCTATTGGGCTTCCTACCAGGGAGCTCTCCCTGGACCCTGCTAGGGGCTCCATCTCCTGTATCAGTCGGTGGCCAGTAGGTGTGTGATGGATCTGCTGGGAGAGACAAGGGGCTCTCTCTTCGTCCCCTCACCCTGGTATTTGTTGGATACTCTGAGCGGGGTCGGGGTGGGACTCTGTTGACTGCAATCCACCCAGAGCTTCCATTTGATTCGCTCCTCTCTGCCACAAATAGTGGGGCTGTGAGTGGGGAAAGAGGTCCTGAGTGTTGGACTCTTACTGTTTCAGGGGCCGGTGACCTTCGAGGAGGTGGCTGTGCATTTCACCAGGGAAGAGTGGGCTCTGCTGGACCCCGCTCAGAGAGCCCTCTACAGGGATGTCATGCAGGAGAACTATGAGAATGTGACCTCACTGGGTAAGGGTTCCTGTTCCCTCTGTTCTTTCAAATGATACCTCACAAGCCATACTGTATACAAAATTTATCATAATTTTCTAGAAGAGTGAACACAGGGGTGTAGACAGATAGTGTGTGTGTGTGTGTGTTCCCAGCAGATATGTGGGTATTTCAATCCCTCACAAGCATAGTGTTCGGCATCTTCAAGGACCTGGGGAACTGGTCCTGGGAATTCACTGGTTTACCAAGTGTGACACTGTATGGAATTGTGAGACACTTTGGTATTAATAATAAAATAATCTGATAAAATTGCAATGAATCATGCTAGATATGCCATGTAAGGTGTCAGTGAAAATGTTATGATTTGCCAAGTATGATAATTTTGTTTCTATGTTTGTATCACCTTTGTATTGTGAGTTATAGATATGTAGGGTATATCTGTATTTCCAGACTGGTGCAGTGTTTCTGGGTGACACCCCCAGATATATTGGCATCAGCACTGCCTACCCTGTTTGATGGCCCATTGAGGGTCATCAGCTGTACAATGAGCCCATGGAAAGGACCAAGGGGATACACCTATTGAGTCAGCAAGACATGCTGGGGTATGCCTGTGTAATGAGAACTCCAAGGCTTTGCCATGCCATGTGCTGTGAATCTTGTATTTGGGACACAGGAAGTACAGGCCACATGGCAAAAGGAATATAAAGGGCAGCTGCATCATCTCCATTCTGTCTTCAAACCCCCTTCCTACCTCTGGAGCAACTTCTCTACAAACTGAACCCTGGAACAAAGGACTGAATGACCATCCAAGCTGTGGATGTGTTCCAGACAGATTTTCACACTGGCAACTCACCAATACTGCTAAGAACCTGATATATCCATTTTGGAATGTACCTGACTGCTTTCCCATTTAACTTCTTTCTGTCTTTCTTTTGTTTAAACCTTTAGTTTAGATGCTAAAGGATTGGCTGGAAGGATGGAATTTTGGGTAATATCCAAACCTATACTGACCTGGTGATGTGGCTGAGCCTTTGGGGTCAGAGGAACACTTTGTTTATGTGAGCAGAGTTTTTAAATAACCTCTCACTGTACTGGACCTCGCTGCTGATTAGGAGCCAGAGAACTGGGATGGAATAAAGGGGGCCGTGTGATTTCTTTTTTCAGCTTCTCGATAACCCAGTTGGTGACTGGTCAGTGAGTTTAATTTCAGTGTTAACCAGCAGTTTTGGGAGCATCAGCTCTCCCTTTTTCAGCCTGCCCTAACTTTGGCATTTTCAGTGAGAACTGCCCCTGGCCCACCAGGTCACACTAGGCACTGAAGTTAAATTAATAGAATGTTTGTTTTTTTATGACCAAGTCTTTTGAAATCAACTGAACTCCTTTGTTTTCTTTCATCTGAGCAGGGTTTCTAGTTTTCCAACGTGATGTGATCTCCCAGCTGGAACAAGGGGAAGACCCATGGGTCCCAGACCTCCAGGGTTCAGAGGAAAGAGAGATCCTGAGATCTCCCTGCACAGGTGAGGAAACATTAAACCACCTCAGAATCTGTAAGTGCCTGAAGGAAACATCTGGAATGCCCAAAAAAGCCCTTAGGAGGTCTCTCAGTTCATTATTGTCCCTAGCAGGGGTCATATCCTCAGGGTAAATATAGTTCATGGCTTCCTATAAATCCTAGCAGACACCAGGCAGTAGCTTCCTCCCTTCCCCCTGCGTATTTGGATGGGATGTGAAGGCTGAATTAATCCCCCTCCTCTCTCCTATTTGCGGGAAGAGTTTGGGGGAGTTCAGCTCCTGATTTTTATTTGACCTGTCTTCAGCACTTGTTTTTGTTTGGTCTTCTCCTTTCCATCCCTGTTTGAGGTTTCTGTCTCTATCACAGCAGGTGATGCAATGGCATGTGAGAAAGAGGAGCAGAATTCTCAGCCTGAAAATGTTGAGCCAGTGGGTAAAAATAGAGCATTATCGCAAAGATCGAAAAGGAATGTGTCCAGGAGTCATGAGCAGGGAAAATCCTGGGAGATTCAGCACAGACCAGAAACAGATCAAGGAAACCAGCCAGGGAAGAAAGTGGATAAATTTATTTCCTGTTGGGGAACTCAGAAGGTCCTCATGGAAACCACAACACAGCAGGATATCCTCAGGCGAAAGAGAAAAAATACATGCAGGGAGTGTGGAAAAACCTTCTCTCACAGCTCAGCCCTTTCTGTACATCAGAGAATCCACACAGGGGACAGGCCCTATGAATGCACTGAGTGCGGGAAAACCTTCAATCGCAGTTCGCACCTTATTAGGCATCAAACAATCCACAGAGGAGAGAGGCCCTACGAATGCCGTGAGTGCAGGAAAAGCTTCACTAGCAGCTCAGACCTTTCTAAACATCAGAGAATCCACACAGGGGAAAGGCCCTTTGAATGCCGTGAGTGTGGGAAAAGCTTCACTAGCAGCTCAAACCTTTCTCAACATCAGAGAATCCACACAGGGGAAAGGCCCTTTGAATGCCGTGACTGTGGGAAAAGCTTCACTAGCAGCTCAGACCTTTCTAGACATCAGAGAATCCACACAGGGGACAGGCCCTATGAATGCACTGAGTGCGGGAAAACCTTCAATCGCAGTTCGCACCTTATTAGGCATCAAACAATCCACGGAGGAGAGAGGCCCTATGAAAGCCGTGAGTGTGGGAAATGCTTCACTAGCAGCTCAAACCTTAGATTTAATTTACCCTGGTTCCTCAACTGTTGCTACAGCTCTAGTACCCATCAATCCAAAGACTGAGAGAAATAGAGAGTTCCAACCATTGTCCTTTTAGTATCTTATTGTTCCTCTCTGTTTTTTGTGCTGACCTTTCTATTCTATCATTTTCTGCCTTTGTTTAGTTGGTAACAGTTGGTTTCCATCACTCATGTTTATCTGTTTAAATCTCGTTGTTAAATAAATGTTTTACTTGTTCGATAACTGTACTCAGGTGCTGTGTGAGATACAGTAGCAATGGTCCACAGTAAAACTAGTAACCTGGGATACTTGGGGAAGAGAGGATCTGGGATTTCACCGAGTAGCTGGTGACCCAGGCTGGACCCCAGAGGGGGACACATTGAAGGAACTCAAGGGTTAAGGTGGCTGCTGTAGCTCAGAGGAGGGTGCTTGAGTTCCAGCAGGCTGGTGAGTTTGGTCACTAACATCCAGGTGCCAAATGCCAAACTCCCTCTTCCTGCTGGCCTCCTCTGCGTGACTTGCCAAAGGAGCATCAACGAATGGTGACGCTCTACTAACCCCATTTAGCCGCAATGATGTGCTTACTTTCTGCCCTGCCTTTCTCAGCTCGACTTTCCTCTTTTGCCCCATTCCTGCCTCACTTCCTCCTTTGGCAAGTCACGCAGAGGAGGCCAGCAGGAAGAGGAGTTTGGCATTTGGCACCTGGATGTTAGTGACCAAACTCACCAGCCTGCTGGAACTCAAGCACCCTCCTCTGAGCTACAGCAGCCACCTTAACCCTTGAGTTCCTTCAATGTGTCCCCCTCTGGGGTCCAGCCTGGGTCACCAGCTACTCGGTGAAATCCCAGATCCTCTCTTCCCCAAGTATCCCAGGTTACTAGTTTTACTGTGGACCATTGCTACTGTATCTCACACAGCACCTGAGTACAGTTATCGAACAAGTAAAACATTTATTTAACAACGAGATTTAAACAGATAAACATGAGTGATGGAAACCAACTGTTACCAACTAAACAAAGGCAGAAAATGATAGAATAGAAAGGTCAGCACAAAAAACAGAGAGGAACAATAAGATACTAAAAGGACAATGGTTGGAACTCTCTATTTCTGGCACAGGGTTCTGCCTCCCAGCAGCCAACCGCACCTCCCGCGGCTTTGCAGAACGAATGGTGACGCTCTACTAACCCCATTTAGCCGCAATGATGTGCTTACTTTCTGCCCTGCCTTTCTCAGCTCGACTTTCCTCTTTTGCCCCATTCCTGCCTCACTTCCTCCTTTGGCAAGTCACGCAGAGGAGGCCAGCAGGAAGAGGGAGTTTGGCATTTGGCACCTGGATGTTAGTGACCAAACTCACCAGCCTGCTGGAACTCAAGCACCCTCCTCTGAGCTACAGCAGCCACCTTAACCCTTGAGTTCCTTCAATGTGTCCCCCTCTGGGGTCCAGCCTGGGTCACCAGCTACTCTTCTACCACTAGTTCGTTAACAGCAATATAAAATCCCCTCAGATCTTGGTGTTTTTCTCTCATGTTATCAAATACGCAGTTTGTGACACATTTTCTGTGCAAATCTCAAAGGTTCATATAAAATACCCTAAACATTTGTCCCACTGCTCTCTAGTTGTCTATTTCTAATTGAATATGCCCTGAGATTTTCCCCTGTCTCTCTAATTATAAAATACCAAGAAAATCTCAGGTTTACACCTTTGCTCAGATTCTTGAACCTGGATATAAAATGTTTGCAAATGTTGCCCATTTCCTCTTTATTCATTTATCAGATATTCATGTGAAACACTCAGATTTTACCTCCTATCAACAACTGATATAAAATCCCTCTGATTTTCCACTTTCCTCTCTATAATTTGCAAAGTGGATCCAAAATGTCTCAGATTGGGAACTCTTTCATTTCTGAACATTGCTCTCAAAGCTCAGGTTTTGCCTCTTTCTATGTCATTATCAAATGTCAGTTAAAAATCCTCTGGGGTTTGAGGCTGTTCCCTATGTTTCTAAATCCCAGCAACTTCTTCCTTCGAGGGAACCTGTTGCCTTGAGTTCTTCTCCATCCTGGATGTTGTAGGGGGTTAAATTGCCAGAGATCATCTTTCCCGTCTCCTTTATGAATCATTTGTTCCCTCCTTTACCTCTGTTAAAATGTTTGCCGAAGAAAGAGACCAGCCACATATTTAATACCCATCAAAGCCAGAGGCCTCCCCCTGTTTGAGGGATCAGTGCTTCCCAGCTATTAATGGGAGAGTTGGCTGGACCCTTTTCTTTTCTTCAGCTGGCACGGGATGAGGAGGTCACTCTGAGTGCAGTGTGGGTCCAGAAGTATCCCAAACCCCATGACAAATGGCCTCTGTGAGGGATTGCTTCCCACAGTGCTAAGATGTAGCCACCTCTGGGGTGGATCCAGGGTGGCCATTATTTGCTAGTGACAGGCATGGACATTTCTTACCTATTTTGTCCCTCCAGGCCTTCCATACTCCAGTTCGAGAGACTTCCCCCAGGGCTCCCTCTGCCTGTGTGACTGGCCAGCAGGGGGCGGTGGTCACTTTCTATCCACTTCTCAGGCTCTGTGAGGTAACAGTGTTGCTGGGTGGGGTGGGGTGGGGCTGGGAGATAGCAGCTGAAGGGGATTGTGGTGGGGGAGGCCTCTGGGTGGCTGGGCAGGGGGTTCCCTAGTGAGGTTGGTGGGTTCTGGAGATTTGGGGTTTCAGGGGGTGGGTGTGATGTGCCCAGCCCTGAGGCTGTGGGTCCTGGAGGTGGGTATCGCTGGGGGCCTGGTGGCTGCAGAACAGCCGGGGTGGGCGTCTCTTGGGGAGGCGGGACAGGAAGTTAGAGGGAGCTTGGTGCTGTGCCAGGGGCTCTGTCTGGGCTTCCCCTGCAGACTCCTGGGATCGCTGCCGAGCCCAGTGCACAGAGTGTGTGTGAGAGAATCCCCGGCGCTAGGCCAGGGGGTGCCCCTGTAAAGCACTAGAGTTCCAGCAGGCTGGTGAGTTTGGTCACTAACATCCAGGTGCCAAATGCCAAACTCCCTCTTCCTTGTGGCAGGTGCCAACAAGGAGACTCACAGCCCTCAGCACCCTGAGAAGGGTCACAATGTGTCTCTATGTTGATCCACCTGTCAAATTCACACAGGGAAAGCTCCCGATAGCACAAAACTCTGCCCTATGAAATCATGGAACATGTGCTCTTTGCTCTGTGAAAGCATGTAAAGAATCCAAGTGCTGGAGGACAGGGTTTGGGTCCAGAGTGACCTAGACAAATTGGAGGATTGGGCCAAAAGAAATCTGAGGAGGTTCAACAAGGAGAAGTGCAGAGTCCTGCACTTAGGATGGAAGAATCCCATGCACTGCCACAGACTGGGGACTGACTGGGTCAGGGGGGATTTGATAGCAGCCTTCAAGTACCTGAAAGAGCAGCAGTGTGGGCTTTCTCCTGGCCACTTTTGCTGGGCTGGGCAGGCATCCTGGAGGCCTTTCTAGAAGAGAATTGGGAACTGAGTTAGAAAAACCAATGTGAAAACCAGAACCTCAGGTTTAGACTCATTTATTTATAATATTAAATCTTCAATTCTAGTGTCACAGTCAATACAATTGCTTCAGCCTGATAGTTGCCCAAAGGGAAACTTAACGTCTCTCCAAGGGGAGTGGAGAGAAAACACTTTTCAGAGTCCAAGAGAGACAAGGTGGTGAGGGTAAGAGGACCAACCTCTGTTGGTGAAAGAGACAAGCTGTGGAGCTAACCCCACACACTTCTTCAGTTCTGTGTAGCCTGGAAGGTCGTCTCTTCCATAACCAGCAGTTAGAACATAAGAACAGCCACACTGAGTCAGACCAGTTCATCTAGCCCACTCTCCCGAAAGTGGCCAATGCCCGGCGCCCCAGAGGACCCCTGGGACCAACATGGATACACCACCACCACAAACAAGGTTAAAAGTCAATGCACAGGGGAGAAGCATCTTGTGTTTCATTCCTTATGTCCTAGTCCCATCGTGTGGCCATTTCCTTTTCTTCCTTTCTGTTAAAAGCTTTGGGTGTTTTGCACAGAAACATTATTTCCCCAGGAGAGACCCAGGAGTGGGGGCTGCATTCCTGTGCCAAACAGTCACTGGAAGGGGGCAGACAAAAGCCTTTAGGACGAGGCGTCCGTCACTGTCAAAAGATCATCTCCCTCCTGCAGGTCACTGGCAGCCTAATTTGTTCCTTATCCTCCCAGAGTCTGGGGGCTGGAATCAGCACTACCCAGCCCCTCCGTATGTAGCAGGAACAAACACAAACCTGGTCTTTAAAACAAGCTGTCCCCTTCCTCCTCAGGGAAGAGTTTTCTGTGATTGAAGTTGAGCTTCAGTTCCCCTCTCCTAGGGGCGGGGCGGGTGTGGGGCCAGCTCCCAGTGAGATCTGTTTTCAACATTGCCCCCTTTCAGTCACTTTGGGATGGTAACTCTGCTCCCAGCTGTCAGGCAGCTTCCAGCCCATCCACCCTGCTCACTAACTCTGTGGTCATGTGTCACTCCCTCTGCCAGCACTCACAGTCTGCAGGAAAGCTACTCCTGCCAGATGCATTGGTGATCTAGTGGTGTGCGTAGGTGCTTTGCAAGCAGTTGATCTGGGTTTGATTCCCAGCCAATGCAATAATGGCTTTTCTCTTCTGTTGTTTCCTCATCTGGAAGTGGTTTAATTTCACTCACATTATGTTACAATCACATTATCTATAGAATGAGACAATAAATGTGTCAAAGTCCAGCAGGTCATACAGGATGGAGGCACACAAGGGGCTGGAATGTGTCATCTGAGAAAGACAGAACCCTTGGAAACCTGCATCTCCCCTCCCCTGGCCTTGCGTGTTATGATTCCAGCTGTGTGAGCTGTTTGTAGGATGTTCCGGCATGGTGGGGAAATGAAGTTTTGAGTCAGTTTTTGCTCCTGCAGGTTCCTTTGCTGTTACAATTATAATGACATGAACAAAAGGGAGGCACAATAAACATAACCCCCAAATTGCAATACAGGTGGGGAAAGAGACGATCACGGTTAAGCCAAACACATCAAAATTAAAATTAATACAAAAAAAGGGAGAGGGAAGAGATCAGGTATGTGGCAATCCCCTTGATATTTCAACACACATTGTTAGAATCAAAGTTCAGACTTGACACTGGAAAACCCGCAACTACCTGTCTCTGTGAACACCTGTGATGATCAAGACTGAGTTGGGACACCTGTTCTGCTTCAATCATTTATTGTCTCTCTGTTCTCTCCTTCTTCTCCCCCCAATTCCTCATCTCCAATGTCTCTGCCTTTCTCCTCTTGCTCCCTCTCCCCTGCCCTTTCCCAGTGGCAGCAGCTTGCAGGGCTTCTCCCCTGGTAGCTGGTGCTCATTATAAATCAAATAAATCAAAACACTTCCACCTGCTAGTGGATTTAGCCCAGGACCCTCAGAGTCAGCAGCTGTTACCCCAGCTCTCTGCTCAGGTGTCCTAGCGCTGGAAGCCTCCTGTTTAGATCCTAAAATAGCATTTTTGCAGCGGGGAGCTGAAATTTTGGACCGGACATTGTAGCTCCACCGTTATTTTATTGAATTGCTTCAAAACAGCAAGTGTAGGAAGTCTCCTAAGTGCCAGGCTTTCTGCCATGGAAACAGCTGCCCCTGCTCTGCAGGAGTCTGTGCGTTCCACTCAGCAATGTACAAACCTGCTCCACACTGAATGGGGGTCAGACAGTGACGGTAACGCAAATCTTCAGACTATTAACCCAAGTCCCTTCCTTTCTTTAACCCAGGACGTGCCAGTCACCTGTTAGCCATGGTGTTATCTTCACCTTCAAATACCTCTCAGGACATTGAACAGAGGAAGTGAACCCCCACCCCAATGGCTCCCTGTACCTAGGTACCAAACCTGCCCCTGGAGACTGTCTGGTTTTATATTCTTAGAGATTTTTCTCTTCAAACCCCTTATCCCAATCTCTGGGCCAACCGCCACATTTCAGAGTTTAGAATTTACTCTCATCCCCCTCGTATGGCACTTTCCATGTGACTGAGACAAAGCAAGTGGGGGAAGCTCCATGGCTAATGAAAACCGATGCTCTGGGTCAGGCCTGAACTGATAACCCCAGCAGTGCGCCTCCCTCAGTAGCCAGTTGTACCCCTGTAGGTGGGAAGTAGGCAGTTACCTGTGTCTGTGATTAATAGCATTGGTGGCTAATAGAAAGGCTGATGGTTCAAACCCAGGTGAAGATGGAGGTGTTTGTTTAGTGATGAGAATCAAGTGCATTTTAACAGGTAGGAAAACGCCTCAATTCTGGTCTAGCCTCATTGGGCAAGCATAAGCGGTACTTTTGCCAGCTGCATTGGTGGTAGAGTGGTGAGCATAGCTGCCTTCTAAGCAGTTGACTTGTGTTCGATTCCCAGCCAATGCTGTGAGGTGACATTTTCTGAGGTGGGAATTGGTTTAATTTCAGTCACATTGTATCAGTTTATCAATGGAAGGAGAGAATCAGTGTCCTGCAGGTCATTAAACACCCAGTGGAGGAAGAAAGGGGCGGGACTATAGAGTGAGCAGGTGGAGCCATCCTGGTATTACAATGTTCGGTTGATGTTTTTTTCCTATACTTCCCTCTCCCTGTTAGACTCAGAGCTTTTAAGGTCAGAAGGGACCAGTGTGATCATTAATTTATCTGCAAAAAGAATAAGGAGTCCTTGTAGCACCTTAGAGACTAACAAATTTATTTGAGCATAAGCTTTTGTGGGCTAAAACCCACTTATTTGTTTAAAAGGAAGTTCTTCTCCACGCAGTGCACAGTCAACTTGTGGAACTCCTTGCCTGAGGAGGTTGTGAAGGCTAGGACTATAACAATGTTTAAAAGGGAACTGGATAAATTCGTGGTGGCTAAGTCCATAAATGGCTATTAGCCAGGATGAGTAAGAATGGTGTCCCTTGCCTCTGTTCATCAGAGGATGGAGATAGATGGCAGGAGAGAGATCACTTGATCATTGCCTGTTAGGTTCACTTCCTCTGGGTCACCTGGCATTGGCCACTGTCGGTAGACAGATACTGGGCTAGATGGACCTTTGGTCTGACCCGGTGTGGCCGTTCTTATGTTCTTATCGGATGCATGCAGTTAAAAATACAGTAGGAAGATATATATACACACAGAGAACATGAAAAAAATGGTGTTGCCATACACACTATAACGAGAGCGATCAGTTAACGTGAGCTGTTATCAGCAAGAGAAAAAAACCTGATGTTGGGAGGGGAACAGGAGTAAGGACAAAAGAAGCAAGAGACAAAGAGAAAGGAGGGAGGGATGAAGGAAAAGGTGAAACAAAAAGGACAAACCCTAATGTCCCCAATGATTCTAAGGGACAAAATCCCAGGTGCGGAATAAAATTCTGCCTCCTTAAGCTCGTGTTTTCCATGCCTAGAATTCAATTGTCACCAGATGGATCAGACTGAACAGATTTCAAACCTCCAGGAGGCTCTTACCTTCTAAACAGGGACGGCTGTTTTCTAGTAAAATCACTGAAAGGGAAGGAGAAAACTCGGAAGAGGTTCCTCCTGGCGCTCACGTCCGTGAACCCGAATACTCTCTCAGTCCTCAGAGAGAGACCTGGAGAAGGAGACTTGCTGAAGCAAAGCCACAGGGGTCTCTGAGGTTTCCCTGGCCCCTCGCCCCTGTCCTGCCTGGCTGATGTCAGCATCTCTCTGTGAGGTCACCACCTCCCCACCACCTTGGACCAATAGGCTGAGGTCCTGCAAAAGGCCTTTGTGATGTCACTGCCACACCCCTCCCTTGCTGTGCCAATGTCCTGCCCCTAGCCAGGCACTTTGCAGGTTTGAGCTACTCCCTGGGGATCACCCCACTCAAGGAGCGTTCGTTCTAGGCAGCAAGCCGGCTAGACAGGGAAACATCAGACGCTGCTCCCAATGCTATACTCAGTTTTTCAGAAATTAGTCGACTTTATGGCCAGAAGAGACCATTAGAGCATCTAATCTTACCCTCTGCATATCACAGGCCTCCTGTATGACACAATAGCTACTTTTTGAAGCTAACACATTCCAGAAAGGCATCTAGTCTTCATTAAATAACATCAGGAGATGGAGAATCCACCACTTTCCTTGGTAGCTTGTTCCTGTGGTGAATCATCCTTGCTGTTGAACATTTGTGCCTTATTTGTAATATGAATTTGTCTCTTTTCACCTTCCAGCCATTGGGTCTTGTTATGCCTTTCTCTGCTCGATTAAAGACCCCTTTAATACCCAATCTTTTCTCTCCCTGAAGGCCCTTCAACACTTCAGTGAAGTCACCTTTCAATCTTCTTTTGATCAGCTAAACAGGTTGAGCTCTTTCAATAGCTCCCTAGAAGGCATTTTTCTCCAGCCCTCAGAACATTTGGTAGCTCTTTGCTGCCCCAGCAGAGCAGTTTGCAGGGACCACTGGAGTGGTTCATGAACAGAACATAAGAAAGGCCGTACCGGGTCAGACCAAAGGTCCATCTAGACCAGTATCTGCCTACCGACAGTGGCCAATGCCAGGTGCCCCAGAGGAAGTGAACCTAACAAGCAATGATCAAGTGATCTCTCTCCTGCCATCCATCTCCATCCTCTGACGAACAGAGGCTAGGGACACCATTCTTACCCATCCTAGCTAATAGCCATTTATGGACTTAACCACCATGAATTTATCCAGTTCCCTTTTAAACATTGTTATAGTCCTAGCCTTCACAACCTCCTCAGGTAAGTAGTTCCACAAGTTGACCGTGCACTGCATGAAGAAGAACTTCCTTTTATTTGTTTTAAACCTGCTGCCTGTTAATTTCATATAGTGACCCCTAGTTCTTGTATTATGGGAACAAGTAAATAACTTTTCCTTATCCACTTTCTCAACATCACTCATGATTTTATAGACCTCTATCATATCCCCCCTTAGTCTTCTCTTTTCCAAGCTGAAGAGTCCTAGCCTCTTTAATCTTTCCTCGTATGAGACCCTCTCCAAACCCCTAATCATTTTAGTTGCCCTTTTCTGAACCTTTTCTAGTGTTAGAATATCTTTTTTGAGGTGAGGAGACCACATCTGTACACAGTATTCGAGATGTGGGCGTACCATGGATTTATATAAGGGCAATAATATATTCTCAGTCTTATTCTCTATCCCCTTTTTAATGATTCCTAACATCCTGTTTGCTTTTTTGACCGCCTCTGCACACTGCATGGACATCTTCAGAGAACTATCCACGATGACTCTGAGATCTTTTTCCTGACTCATTGTAGCTAAATTAGCCCCCATCATATTGTATGTATAGTTGGGGTTATTTTTTCCAATGTGCATTACTTTACATTTATCCACATTACATTTCATTTGCCATTTAGTTGCCCAATCACTTAGTTTTGTGAGTTCTTGTTGAAGTTCTTCACAATCTGCTTTGGTCTTAACTATCTTGAGTAGTTTAGTATCATCTGCAAACTTTGCCACCTCACTGTTTACCCCTTTCTCCAGATCGTTTATGAATAAGGTGAATAGGATTGGTCCTAGGACTGACCCTTGGGGAACACCACTAGTTACCCCTCTCCATTCTGAGAATTTATCATTAATTCCTACCCTTTGTTCCCTGTCCTTTAACCAGTTCTCAATCCATGAAAGGACCTTCCCTTTTATCCCATGACAGCTTAATTTACGTAAGAGCCTTTGGTGAGGGACCTTGTCAAAGGCTTTCTGGAAATCTAAGTACCCTATGTCCACCGGATCCCCCTTGTCCACATGTTTGTTGACCCTTTCAAAGAACTCTAATAGATTAGTAAGACACGATTTTCCTTTACAGAAACCATGTTGACTATTGCTCAACAGTTTGTTTTTCTATGTGTCTGACAATTTTATTCTTAACTATTGTTTTGACTAATTTGCCCGGTACCAACGTTAGACTTACCAGTCTGTAATTGCCGGGGTCACCCCTAGAGCCCTTTTTAAATATTGGTGTTACATTAGCTAACTTCCAGTCACTGGGTACCGAAGCGGATTGAAAGGACAGGTTACAAACCTTAGTTTACAGTTCCGCAACTTCACATTTGAGTTCTTTCAGAACTCTTGGGTGAATGCCATCTGGTCCCGGTGACTTGTTAATGTTGAGTTTATCAATTAATTCCAAAACCTCCTGTAGTGATACTTCAATCTGTGACAGTTCCTCAGATTTGTCACCTACAAAAGCCAGCTCAGGTTTGGGAATCTCCCTAACATCCTCAGCCATGAAGACTGAAGCAAAGAATCCAGTTAGTTTCTCCGCAATGACTATATCATCTTTAAACGCTCCTTTTGTATTTCGATCGTCAATGGGTCCCACTGGTTATTTAGCAGGCTTCCTGCTTCTGATGTACTTAAAAAAACATTTTGTTATTACCTTTGGAGTTTTGGGCTAGCCGTTCTTCAAACTCCTCTTTGGCTTTTCTTATTACACTCTTGCACTTAAGTTGGCAGTGTTTGTGCTCCTTTCTATTTGCCTCACTAGGATTTGACTTCCACTTTTTAAAGGAAGTGTTTTTATCTCTCACTGCTTCTTTTACATGGTTGTTAAGCCACGGTGGCTCTTTTTTAGTTCTTTTACTGTGTTTCTTAATTTGGGTTATACATTGAAGTTGGGCCTCTATTATGGTGTCTTTAAAAAGGGCCCAGGCAACTTGCAGGGATTTCACTTTAGTCACTGTACCTTTTAACTTTTGTCTAACTAACCCCCTCATTTTTGTATAGTTCCCCCTTTTGAAATTAAATGCCACAGTGTTGGGCAGTTGAGATGTTCTTCCCACCACAGGGATGTTGAATGCTATTGTATTATGGTCACTATTTCCAAGCGGTCCTGCTATAGTTACCCCTTGGACCAGCTCCTGCGCTCCACTCAGGATTAAATCTAGAGTTGCCTCTCCCCTTGTGGGTTCCCGTACCAGCTGCTCCATGAAGCAGTCATTTAAAGTATCGAGAAATTTTATCTCGGCATTTCGTCCTGAAGTGAAATGTTCCCAGTCAATATGGGGATAATTGAAATACCCCACTATTATTGGGTTCTTAATTTTGATAGCCTCTCTAATTTCCCTTAGCATTTCATCATCACTATTACTGTCCTGGTCAGGTGGTCGATAATAGATCCCTAATGTTATATTTTTACTAGAGCATGAAATTTCTATCCATAGAGATTCTATGGAACATGTGGATTCGCTTAAGATTTTTACTTAATTTGAATCTACACTTTCTTTCACATATAGTGCCACTCCTCCCCCTGCACGGCCTGTTCTGTCTTTCCGATATATTTTGTACCCGGAATGATTGTGTCCCATTGATTGCTCTCAGTCCACCAGGTTTCTGTGATGCCTATTATATCTATATCCTCCATTATCACAAGGCACTCTAGTTCACCCATCTTATTATTTAGACTTCTGGCATTTGTGTACAAGCACTTTAAAAACTTGTCCCTGTTTATTAGCCTGCCTTTTTCTGATGTGCCAGATTCTCTTTTTCTGGGCATAGGGAGTCGGAGGGGTGCTGGGCAGGGGTGCGTGGGGTCTCTGGGTGGTGCGGCGCTGGGCGTAGGGAGTCGGAGGGTGCTGGGCAGGGGTTGGTGGGGTCTCTGGATGGTGCGGCGCTGGGCGTAGGGAGTCGGAGGGTGCCGGGCAGGGGTTTGTGGGGTCTCTGGGTGGTGCGGCGCTGGGCGTAGGGAGTTGGAGGGTGCTGGGCAGGGGGTCTGTGGGGGTCTCTGGGTGGTGCGGCGCTGGGCGTAGGGAGCCGGAGGGGTGCCGGGCAGGGGCTTTGTGGGGGTCTCTGGGTGGTGCGGCGCTGGGCGTAGGGAGTCGGAGGGGTGCTGGGCAGGGGGTTTGTGGGGGTCTCTGGGTGGTGCGGCGCTGGGCGTAGGGAGTCGGAGGGGTGCTGGGCAGGGGGTTGGTGGGGGTCTCTGGGTGGTGCGGCGCTGGGCGTAGGGAGTGGGAGGGGTGCAGGGCAGGGGTTTGTGGGGTCTCTGGGCGGTGCGGCGCTGGGCGTAGGGAGCTGGAGGGTGCTGGGCAGGGGTTTGTGGGGTCTCTGGGTGGTGTGGCGCTGGGCGTAGGGAGTCGGAGGGTGCTGGGCAGGGGTTGGTGGGGTCTCTGGGTGGTGCGGCGCTGGGCGTAGGGAGTCGGAGGCGCCGGGCAGGGGTTGGTGGGGTCTCTGGGTGGTGCGGCACTGGGCGTAGGAGTCGGAGGGGTGCTGGGCAGGGGTTTGTGGGGTCTCTGGGTGGTGCAGCGCTGGGCGTAGGAAGTCGGAGGGTGCCGGGCAGGGGTTGGTGGGGTCTCTGGGGGGTGCGGCACTGGGCGTAGGGAGACGGAGGGGTGCTGGGCAGGGGGTTGGTGGGGGTCTCTGGGTGGTGTGGCACTGGGTGTAGGGAGTCAGAGGGGCCGGGCAGGGGTTGTGGGGTCTCTGGGTGGTGCGGCACTGGGTGTAGGGAGTCGGAGGGTGCTGGGCAGGGGTGGTGGGGTCTCTGGGTGGTGCGGCGCTGGGCGTAGGGAGCCGGAGGGGTGCCGGGCAGGGGGTTTGTGGGGTCTCTGGGTGGTGCGGCGCTGGGCGTAGGGAGTCGGAGGGGTGTCGGGCAGGGGGTTTGTGGGGGTCTCTGGGTGGTGCGGCGCTGGGCGTAGGGAGCCGGAGGGGTGCTGGGCAGGGGGTAGCATGGTGCAGCATGAGCCCGCCCCCAAGGGGAAGAAGCACGATGGCAGTGCAGGGCTGGGCTGGACAGGGTGGGTCTGGCAGCTCCCGGTTTGTAAACAGGGCCCTGGGTGGAGTGGGGCTGTCCCTGCCGTGCCATGACCCATCCCCCGTTGCCCCCAGCCAGCCCCTCGCTCTGAGGACTCTGCCCTCTGCCCCCATTTCCCCCATGGGGGCCCACAAATATGTTTAGCACCAGGCCCACAAAAGGTTAATCCAGCCCTGTTTGGGGTGCAGGCTCTGGGATGGAGTTGGGGGGGCGGAAGGGTTGCAGGCTATAGGGAGGTTGAGTGAGGGGTGCAGGCTCTGAGCTGGGGCATGGGATTGGGGTGCAGGGGGGTGCGGACACGCGGGCTCCGGGGGGGAGTTGGGGGGCAGGAGGGTTGCAGGCTATGGGGAGGTTGAGTGAGGGGCAGGCTCTGAGCTGGGGCAGGGGATGGGGGTGCAGGGGTGCGGACACACGGGCTCTGGGGGGGAGTTGGGGGCGGAAGGGTTGCAGGCTATGGGAGGTTGAGTGAGGGGGCAGGCTCTGAGCTGGGGCAGGGGATGGGGTGCAGACACGCGGGCTCGGGGGAGTTGGGGCGGGAGGGTTGCAGGCTATGGGGAGGTTGAGTGAGGGGGCAGGCTCTGAGCTGGGGCAGGGGATGGGGTGCAGGGGGTGCGGACACACGGGCTCGGGAGGGAGTTGGGGCGGGAGGTTGCAGGCTATGGGGAGGTTGAGTGAGGGGCAGGCTCTGAGCTGGGGCAGGGATGGGGTGCAGACACGCGGGCTCGGGGGAGTTGGGGCGGGAGGGTTGCAGGCTATGGGAAGGTTGAGTGAGGGGCAGGCTCTGAGCTGGGGCAGGGATGGGGTGCAGGGGGCAGACACGCGGGCTCGGGGAGTTGGGGCGGGAGGGTTGCAGGCTATGGGAGGTTGAGTGAGGGGGCAGGCTCTGAGCTGGGGCAGGGATAGGGGTGCAGACACGCGGGCTCGGGGAGTTGGGGGCGGAGGGTTGCAGGCTATGGGGAGGTTGAGTGAGGGGGCAGGCTCTGAGCTGGGGCAGGGATGGGGTGCAGGGGTGCGGACACGCGGGCTCAGGGGAGTTGGGGGCAGGAGGGTTGCAGGCTATGGGAGGTTGAGTGAGGGGGCAGGCTCTGAGCTGGGGCAGGGGATGGGGTGCACGGGGTGCGGACACGGGCTCGGGAGGGAGTTGGGGCGGGAGGGTTGCAGGCTGTGGGGAGGTTGAGTGAGGGGGCAGGCTCTGAGCTGGGGCAGGGGATGGGGTGCAGGGGGTGTGGACACGCGGGCTGGGGAGTTGGGGGCGGGGTTGCAGGCTATGGGGAGGTTGAGTGAGGGGCAGGCTCTGAGCTGGGGCAGGGGATGGGGTGCAGGGGGCGGACACGGGCTGGGGAGTTGGGGCGGGAGGGTGCAGGCTATGGGGAGGTTGAGGAGGGGGCAGGCTCTGAGCTGGGGCAGGGATGGGGTGCAGGGGGGACACGCGGGCTGGGGGAGTTGGGGGCGGGGGTTGCAGGCTATGGGGAGGTTGAGTGAGGGGGCAGGCTCTGAGCTGGGGCAGGGGATGGGGTGCAGGGGTGCGGACACACGGGCTCGGGAGGGAGTTGGGGCGGGAGGGTTGCAGGCTATGGGAGGTTGAGTGAGGGGGCAGGCTCTGAGCTGGGGCAGGGATGGGGTGCAGACACGCGGGCTCGGGGAGTTGGGGGCGGAGGGTTGCAGGCTATGGGGAGGTTGAGTGAGGGGGCAGGCTCTGAGCTGGGGCAGGGGATGGGGTGCAGGGGGCAGACACGCGGGCTCGGGGGAGTTGGGGGCAGGAGGGTTGCAGGCTATGGGGAGGTTGAGTGAGGGGCAGGCTCTGAGCTGGGGCAGGGATAGGGGTGCAGACACGCGGGCTCGGGAGTTGGGGCGGGAGGGTTGCAGGCTATGGGGAGGTTGAGTGAGGGGCAGGCTCTGAGCTGGGGCAGGGATGGGGTGCAGGGGTGCGGACACGCGGGCTCAGGGAGTTGGCGGGCAGGAGGGTTGCAGGCTATGGGGAGGTTGAGTGAGGGGCAGGCTCTGAGCTGGGGCAGGGGATGGGGTGCAGGGGGTGCGGACACACGGGCTCGGGAGGAGTTGGGGCGGGAGGGTTGCAGGCTGTGGGAGGTTGAGTGAGGGGGCAGGCTCTGAGCTGGGGCAGGGGATGGGGTGCAGGGGTGTGGACACACGGGCTGGGGAGTTGGGGCGGGGGTTGCAGGCTATGGGGAGGTTGAGTGAGGGGGCAGGCTCTGAGCTGGGGCAGGGGATGGGGGTGCAGGGGCGGACACGCGGGCTGGGGAGTTGGGGCGGGAGGGTGCAGGCTATGGGGAGGTTGAGGGAGGGCAGGCTCTGAGCTGGGGCAGGGATGGGGGTGCAGGGGACACGCGGGCTGGGGAGTTGGGGCGGGGGTTGCAGGCTATGGGGAGGTTGAGGGAGGGGGGCAGGCTCTGAGCTGGGGCAGGGGATGGGGGTGCAGGGGGGGCGGACACGCGGGCTGGGGGGGGGGAGTTGGGGGGCGGGAGGGGTGCAGGCTATGGGGAGGTTGAGTGAGGGGGCAGGCTCTGAGCTGGGGCAGGGGATGGGGTGCAGGGGAGGACACGCGGGCTGGGGGGGGAGTTGGCAGCTCGGCGCTGCACCAGGGGAAGGGGCTGCGGGGGTTTCACACGGACACAGACACTTTCCCACAGTCCCGGGGCGGGAGGCAGAGTCGGGGTGTAACGACAGAAACAGCTCCCGCTCCGGATTCGCTCCTTGGGCTGCACTGAGCATGCGCAGCCGAACGGAGCCTGCGCAGTAACCGCCGCTGTCGCCGCTGCCCGCTCTCTGCCCTCACCGCTCCCGGCGCTTCGCTGCCCGCTCCGCGGGGGGGTGAAAAGCCCCGGGGGGCGAATCGCAGCGGGGGGGCGGGGCTGCCAGGGGCTGAGCGGGGCAGAAATTCACTGGCCGGGGTGGAGCTGCTGCAGGGGGCGGGGAGGGGCCGGGGCAATGGGGAGCCGCTGCCAGACCCTGTGCGGGACAAACCCCGTTTGGGGAACAGGGGCCCTCGCCGAGCCCCGCTGCGCGCGCAGATCCGGGGGCCGGGCGGGGGCACCGGCTGTCTCGGTTCTGCCGCGTGTCAGCCCGGGGCGGGTTCCCGGGCTCCAGGCACCGCCCCCGCCTGTCCGAGCCCCGACCCCGCAGCGCCGCTCGGTCTATGCCAGCGCTGCGGGGCGGCCCCTGCTCCGGCCGGGAGCCCGAGTGCAGGACACACCGGCCAGACCCCCCCCGGCTCTGCCCCCGCCCTGGGACTGTGGGAAAGTGTCTGTGTCCGTGTGAAACCCCGCAGCCCCTTCCTGGTGCAGCGCCGAGCTGCCAACTCCCAGCCCGCGTGTCCGCACCCCTGCACCCCATCCCCTGCCCCAGCTCAGAGCCTGCCCCTCCCTCAACCTCCCCATAGCCTGCAACCCTCCCGCCCCAACTCCCTCCCAGAGCCTGCGTGTCCGCCCCTGCACCCCATCCCTGCCCCACCTCAGAGCCTGCCCCCTCCTCAACCTCCCCATAGCCTGCAACCCTCCCGCCCCCAACTCCCCCGAGCCCGCGTGTCCGCACCCCTGCCCCCATCCCTGCCCCAGCTCAGAGCCTGCCCCTCACTCAACCTCCCACAGCCTGCACCCTCCTGCCCCAACTCCCAGCCCGTGTGTCCGCACCCCTGCACCCCATCCCTGCCCCAGCTCAGAGCCTGCACCTCACTCAACCTCCCCATAACCTGCCAACTCCCCGAGCCCGCGTGTCCGCACCCCTGCCCCCATCCCCTGCCCCAGCTCAGAGCCTGCCCCTCACTCACCTCCCCATAGCCTGCAACCCTCCTGCCCCCCTCCCCCAGCCGCGTGTCCCACCCTGCCCTGCCCCCCATCCCCTGCCCCAGCTCAGAGCCTGCCCCCTCATTCAACCTCCCCATAGCCTGCACCCTCCTGCCCCCAACTCCCCCCGAGCTCGCGTGTCCGCACCCCCTGCACCCCATCCCTGCCCCAGCTCAGAGCCTGCCCCCTCCTCAACCTCCCCATAGCCTGCACCTCCCGCCCCAACTCCCCGAGCCTGCGTGTCCGCACTCCCTGCACCCCATCCCTGCCCCAGCTCAGAGCCTGCCCCCTCCTCAACCTCCCCATAGCCTGCACCCCTCCTGCCCCAACTCCCCCGAGCCTGCGTGTCCGCACCCCTGCACCCCATCCCCTGCCCCAGCTCAGAGCCTGCCCCTCACTCAACCTCCCCATAGCCTGCAACCCTCCTGCCCCCAACTCCCCCGAGCCCGCGTGTCCGCACCCCTGCACCCCATCCCCTGCCCCAGCTCAGAGCCTGCCCCTCACTCAACCTCCCCATAGCCTGCAACCCTCCTGCCCCAACTCCCTCCCGAGCCCGTGTGTCCGCACCCCCTGCACCCCATCCCCTGCCCCAGCTCAGAGCCTGCCCCTCACTCAACCTCCCCACAGCCTGCAACCCTCCTGCCCCCAACTCCCCTGAGCCCGCGTGTCCGCACCCCTGCACCCCAATCCCATGCCCCAGCTCAGAGCCTGCCCCCTCACTCAACCTCCCCATAGCCTGCAACCCTCCCGCCCCCAACTCCCCCGAGCCCGCGTGTCTGCACCCCATCCCCTGCCCCAGCTCAGAGCCTGCCCCTCACTCAACCTCCCCATAGCCTGCAACCCTCCCGCCCCCAACTCCCCCGAGCCCGCGTGTCTGCACCCCCATCCCTGCTCCAGCTCAGAGCCTGCCCCCTCACTCAACCTCCCCATAGCCTGCAACCTCCCGCCCCCAACTCCCTCCCGAGCCCGTGTGTCCGCACCCCGTGCACCCCATCCCCTGCCCCAGCTCAGAGCCTGCCCCCTCACTCAACCTCCCACAGCCTGCAACCCTCCTGCCCCCAACTCCCCACCTGAGCCCGCGTGTCTGCACCCCATCCCCTGCTCCAGCTCAGAGCCTGCCCCCCTCACTCAACCTCCCCATAGCCTGCAACCTCCCGCCCCCAACTCCCTCCCGAGCCCGTGTCCGCACCCCCGTGCACCCCATCCCCTGCCCCAGCTCAGAGCCTGCCCCCTCACTCAACCTCCCCACAGCCTGCAACCCTCCTGCCCCCCAACTCCACACCTGAGCCCGCGTGTCCGCACCCCCCTGCATCCCAATCCCATGCCCCAGCTCAGAGCCAGCCCCCCACACACCACCTCCCCAAAGCCAGCAACCCTCCCGCCCCAACTCCCCCGAGCCCGCGTGTCTGCACCCCATCCCTGCCCCAGCTCAGAGCCTGCCCCTCACTCAACCTCCCCATAGCCTGCAACCCTCCTGCCCCAACTCCCCCGAGCCCGCGTGTCTGCACCCCCATCCCCTGCTCCAGCTCAGAGCCTGCCCCCCTCACTCAACCTCCCCATAGCCTGCAACCCTCCTGCCCCCAACTCCCTCCCCGAGCCCGTGTGTCCCGCACCCGTGCACCCCATCCCCTGCCCCAGCTCAGAGCCTGCCCCTCACTCCAACCTCCCCATAGCCTGCAACCCTCCGCCCCAACTCCCCCGAGCCCGCGTGTCTGCACCCCATCCCTGCCCCAGCTCAGAGCCTGCCCCTCACTCAACCTCCCCATAGCCTGCAACCCTCCTGCCCCCAACTCCCTCCCGAGCCCGTGTTTCCGCACCCCCTGCACCCCATCCCTGCCCCAGCTCAGAGCCTGCACCCCTCACTCAACCTCCCCATAGCCTGCAACCCTCCCGCCCCAACTCCTCCCGAGCCCGCGTGTCCGCACCCCTGCACCCCATCCCTGCCCCAGCTCAGAGCCTGCCCCCTCACTCAACCTCCCCATAGCCTGCAACCCCGCCCCCAACTCCCCGAGCCCACGTGTCTGCACCCCTGCACCCCATCCCTGCCCCAGCTCAGAGCCTGCCCCTCACTCAACCTCCCCATAGCCTGCAACCCTCCTGCCCCCAACTCCCCAGCCCGCGTGTCCGCCCCTGCACCCCATCCCCTGCCCCAGCTCAGAGCCTGCCCCCTCACTCAACCTCCCCATAGCCTGCAACCTTCCCGCCCCAACTCCTCCCAGAGCCTGCGTGTCCGCCCCTGCACCCCATCCCTGCCCCAGCTCAGAGCCTGCCCCCTCACTCAACCTCCCCATAGCCTGCAAGCCTCCCGCCCCAACTCCCCGAGCCTGCGTCTCCGCACCCCTGCACCGCCATCCCTGCCCCAGCTCAGAGCCTGCCCCCTCACTCAACCTCCCCATAGCCTGCAACCCTCCTGCCCCCAACTCCCCCGAGCCCGCGTGTCTGCACCCCATCCCCTGCCCCAGCTCAGAGCCTGCCCCCTCACTCAACCTCCCCATAGCCTGCAACCCTCCCGCCCGCCAACTCCTCCCGAGCCCGTGTGTCCGCACCCCCTGCACCCCATCCCTGCCCCAGCTCAGAGCCTGCACCCTCACTCAACCTCCCCATAGCCTGCACCCCCGCCCCCAACTCCCCCGAGCCCGCGTGTCCGCACCCCTGCACCCCCATCCCCTGCCACAGCTCAGAGCCTGCCCCTCACTCAACCTCCCCATAGCCTGCAACCCTCCCGCCCCAACTCCTCCCGAGCCCGCGTGTCCGCACCCCTGCACCCCATCCCCTGCCCCAGCTCAGAGCCTGCCCCCTCACTCAACCTCCCCATAGCCTGCAACCCCTGCCCCCAACTCCCCCGAGCCCACGTGTCTGCACCCCTGCACCCCATCCCTGCCCCAGCTCAGAGCCTGCCCCCTCACTCAACCTCCCCATAGCCTGCAACCCCCGCCCCCAACTCCTCCCAGAGCCCGTGAGTCCGCACCCCCTACACCCCCATCCCCAGCCCCAGCTCAGAGCCTGCCCCTCACTCAACCTCCCCGTAGCTTGCACCCTCCCACCCCAACTCCTCCCAGAGCCCGCGTGTCCGCACCCCTGCACCCGATCCCCTGCCCCAGCTCAGAGCCTGCCCCCTCACTCAACCTCCCCATAGCCTGCACCCTCCTGCCCCCAACTCCTCCCAGAGCCCGCGTGTCCGCGCCCCTGCACCCCATCCCCTGCCCCAGCTCAGAGCCTGCCCCCTCACTCAACCTCCCCATAGCCTGCAACCTCCCGCCCCCAACTCCCTCCCGAGCCCGTGTGTCCGCACCCCCTGCACCCCATCCCTGCCCCAGGTCAGAGCCTGCACCCCTCACTCAACCTCCCCATAGCCTGCACCCCCGCCCCCAACTCCCCGAGCCCGCGTGTCCGCGCCCCTGCACCACCATCCCTGCCCCAGCTCAGAGCCTGCCCCCTCACTCAACCTCCCATAGCCTGCAACCCTCCCGCCCCCAACTCCCCCGAGCCCGCGTGTCTGCACCCCCTGCACCCCATCCCTGCCCCAGCTCAGAGCCTGCCCCCTCACTCAACCTCCCCATAGCCTGCAACCCTCCCGCCCCCAACTCCCCCGAGCCCGCGTGTCTGCACCCCATCCCCTGCCCCAGCTCAGAGCCTGCCCCCTCACTCAACCTCCCCACAGCCTGCAACCCTCCTGCCCCCAACTCCCCACCTGAGCCCGCGTGTCCGCACCCCTGCACCCCAATCCCATGCCCCAGCTCAGAGCCTGCCCCTCACTCAACCTCCCCATAGCCTGCAACCCTCCGCCCCAACTCCCCCGAGCCCGCGTGTCTGCACCCCATCCCTGCCCCAGCTCAGAGCCTGCCCCCCTCACTCAACCTCCCCATAGCCTGCAACCCTCCCGCCCCCCAACTCCCCCGAGCCCGCGTGTCTGCACCCCATCCCTGCTCCAGCTCAGAGCCTGCCCCCTCACTCAACCTCCCCATAGCCTGCAACCCTCCCGCCCCAACTCCCTCCCGAGCCCGTGTGTCCGCACCCCTGCACCCCCATCCCCTGCCCCAGCTCAGAGCCTGCCCCTCACTCAACCTCCCCATAGCCTGCAACCCTCCCCCCAACTCCCCCGAGCCCGCGTGTCTGCACCCCATCCCTGCCCCAGCTCAGAGCCTGCCCCCTCACTCAACCTCCCCATAGCCTGCAACCCTCCTGCCCCCAACTCCCCTGAGCCCACGTGTCTGCACCCCATCCCCTGCCCCAGCTCAGAGCCTGCCCCTCACTCAACCTCCCCATAGCCTGCAACCTCCCGCCCGCCAACTCCTCCCCGAGCCCGTGTGTCCGCCCCCTGCACCCCATCCCCTGCCCCAGCTCAGAGCCTGCCCTCACTCAACCTCCCCATAGCCTGCACCCCGCCCCAACTCCCGAGCCCGCGTGTCCGCACCCCTGCACCCCATCCCTGCCCCAGCTCAGAGCCTGCCCCCTCACTCAACCTCCCCATAGCCTGCAACCCTCCTGCCCCAACTCTCTCCCGAGCCCGCGTGTCCGCACCCCTGCACCCCATCCCTGCCCCAGCTCAGAGCCTGCCCCTCACTCAACCTCCCATAGCCTGCAACCCCTGCCCCAACTCCCTGAGCCCACGTGTCTGCAACCCCTGCACCCCATCCCTGCCCCAGCTCAGAGCCTGCCCCTCACTCAACCTCCCCATAGCCTGCAACCCCCTGCCCCAACTCCCTCCCAGAGCCCGTGAGTCCGCACCCCTACACCCCATCCCCTGCCACAGCTCAGAGCCTGCCCCCCTCACTCAACCTCCCCGTAGCTTGCACCCCTCCCACCGCCCAACTCCCTCCCAGAGCCCGCGTGTCCGCACCCCCCTGCACCCCGATCCCCTGCCCCAGCTCAGAGCCTGCCCCCCTCACTCAACCTCCCCATAGCCTGCACCCCTCCTGCCCCCAACTCCTCCCAGAGCCCGCGTGTCCGCCCCACTGCACCCCATCCCCTGCCCCAGCTCAGAGCCTGCCCCCTCACTCAACCTCCCCATAGCCTGCAACCCTCCCGCCCCAACTCCCTCCTCCCCGAGCCCGTGTGTCCGCACCCCCTGCACCCCATCCCCTGCCCCAGGTCAGAGCCTGCACCCTCACTCAACCTCCCCATAGCCTGCACCCCCTGCCCCCAACTCCCCCGAGCCCGCGTGTCCGCCCCCTGCACCCCATCCCCTGCCCCAGCTCAGAGCCTGCCCCTCACTCAACCTCCCCATAGCCTGCAACCCTCCTGCCCCAACTCCCGAGCCCGCGTGTCTGCACCCCATCCCCTGCCCCAGCTCAGAGCCTGCCCCCTCACTCAACCTCCCACAGCCTGCAACCCTCCTGCCCCAACTCCCACCTGAGCCCGCGTGTCCGCACCCCTGCACCCCAATCCCATGCCCCAGCTCAGAGCCTGCCCCCTCACTCAACCTCCCCATAGCCTGCAACCCTCCTGCCCCAACTCCCGAGCCCGCGTGTCTGCACCCCATCCCCTGCCCCAGCTCAGAGCCTGCCCCCCTCACTCAACCTCCCCATAGCGTGCAACCCTCCCGCCCCCCAACGCCCCCCGAGCCCGCGTGTCTGCACCCCCATCCCCTGCTCCAGCTCAGAGCCTGCCCCCCTCACTCAACCTCCCCATAGCCTGCAACCCTCCCGCCCCCCAACTCCCTCCCCGAGCCCGTGGGTCCGCACCCCGTGCACCCCATCCCTGCCCCAGCTCAGAGCCTGCCCCCTCACTCAACCTCCCCATAGCCTGCAACCCTCCTGCCCCCAACTCCCCCGAGCCCGCGTGTCTGCACCCCATCCCCTGCCCCAGCTCAGAGCCTGCCCCTCACTCAACCTCCCCATAGCCTGCAACCCTCCCGCCCCAACTCCCTCCCCGAGCCCGTGTTCCGCACCCCTGCACCCCATCCCTGCCCCAGCTCAGAGCCTGCACCCCTCACTCCAACCTCCCCATAGCCTGCCACCCTCCTGCCCCCAACTCCCTCCCGAGCCCGCGTGTCCGCACCCCTGCACCCCCATCCCCTGCCCCAGCTCAGAGCCTGCCCCCTCACTCAACCTCCCCATAGCCTGCAACCCCTGCCCCAACTCCCCCGAGCCCACGTGTCTGCACTCCCTGCACCCCATCCCTGCCCCAGCTCAGAGCCTGCCCCCTCACTCCAACCTCCCCATAGCCTGCAACCCTCCTGCCCCAACTCCCCCAGCCCGCGTGTCCGCCCCCTGCACCCCATCCCTGCCCCAGCTCAGAGCCTGCCCCCTCACTCAACCTCCCCATAGCCTGCAACCTTCCCGCCCCAACTCCTCCCAGAGCCTGCGTGTCCGCCCCTGCACCCCATCCTGCCCCAGCTCAGAGCCTGCCCCCTCACTCAACCTCCCCATAGCCTGCAAGCCTCCCGCCCCCAACTCCCCCGAGCCTGCGTCTCCACCCCTGCACCCCATCCCTGCCCCAGCTCAGAGCCTGCCCCCTCACTCAACCTCCCCATAGCCTGCAACCCTCCTGCCCCCAACTCCCCCGAGCCCGCGTGTCTGCACCCCATCCCCTGCCCCAGCTCAGAGCCTGCCCCTCACTCAACCTCCCCATAGCCTGCAACCCTCCCGCCCGCCAACTCCCTCCCGAGCCCGTGTGTCCGCACCCCTGCACCCCATCCCCTGCCCCAGCTCAGAGCCTGCACCCCTCACTCAACCTCCCCATAGCCTGCACCCCCGCCCCCAACTCCCCCGAGCCCGCGTGTCCGCACCCCCTGCACCCCATCCCCTGCCACAGCTCAGAGCCTGCCCCCTCACTCAACCTCCCCATAGCCTGCAACCCTCCTGCCCCTAACTCCCTCCCCAGCCCACGTGTCTGCACCCCTGCACCCCATCCCCTGCCCCAGCTCAGAGCCTGCCCCCTCACTCAACCTCCCCATAGCCTGCAACCCCCTGCCCCAACTCCCTCCCAGAGCCCGTGTGTCTGCACCCCTGCACCCCATCCCTGCCCCAGCTCAGAGCCTGCCCCCTCACTCAACCTCCCATAGCCTGCACCCTCCACCCCCAACTCCCTCCCAGAGCCCGCGTGTCCGCACCCCTGCACCCCATCCCCTGCCCCAGCTCAGAGCCTGCCCCCTCACTCAACCTCCCCATAGCCTGCACCTCCTGCGCCCAACTCCTCCCAGAGCCCGCGTGTCCAGCACCCCTGCACCCCATCCCTGCCCCAGCTCAGAGCCTGCCCCCTCACTCAACCTCCCCATAGCCTGCAACCCTCCTGCCCCCAACTCCCCCCGAGCCCGTGTGTCCGCACCCCTGCACCCCATCCCTGCCCCAGGTCAGAGCCTGCACCCCTCACTCAACCTCCCCATAGCCTGCACCTCCCGCCCCCAACTCCCCGAGCCCGCGTGTCCGCCCCTGCACCCCATCCCTGCCCCAGCTCAGAGCCTGCCCCCTCACTCAACCTCCCCATAGCCTGCAACCCTCCCGCCCCCAACTCCTCCCCGAGCCCGCGTGTCTGCACCCCCTGCACCCCCATCCCTGCCCCAGCTCAGAGCCTGCCCCTCACTCAACCTCCCCATAGCCTGCAACCCTCCCGCCCCAACTCCCCCGAGCCCGCGTGTCTGCACCCCCATCCCTGCCCCAGCTCAGAGCCTGCCCCCTCACTCAACCTCCCCATAGCCTGCAACCCTCCCGCCCCAACTCCTCCCGAGCCCGTGTGTCCGCACCCCCTGCACCCCATCCCCTGCCCCAGCTCAGAGCCTGCCCCCTCACTCAACCTCCCCACAGCCTGCAACCTCCTGCCCCAACTCCCACCTGAGCCCGCGTGTCCGCCTGCACCCCCATCCCCTGCCCCAGCTCAGAGCCTGCCCCCTCACTCAACCTCCCCATAGCCTGCAACACCCCCTGCACCCCCATCCCTGCCCCAGCTCAGAGCCTGCCCCCTCACTCCAACCTCCCATAGCCTGCAACCCTCCTGCCCCAACTCCCCGAGCCCGCGTGTCTGCACCCCATCCCCTGCCCCAGCTCAGAGCCTGCCCCTCACTCAACCTCCCCATAGCCTGCAACCTCCCGCCCCAACTCCTCCCCGAGCCCGCGTGTCTGCACCCCATCCCCTGCTCCAGCTCAGAGCCTGCCCCCTCACTCAACCTCCCATAGCCTGCAACCCTCCCGCCCCAACTCCCCCGAGCCCGTGTGTCCGCACCCCTGCACCCCATCCCCTGCCCCAGCTCAGAGCCTGCCCCCTCCTCAACCTCCCCATAGCCTGCAACCCTCCGCCCCCAACTCCCCCGAGCCCGCGTGTCTGCACCCCATCCCCTGCCCCAGCTCAGAGCCTGCCCCCTCACTCAACCTCCCCATAGCCTGCAACCTCCTGCCCCAACTCCCTCCCAGAGCCCGTGTGTCCGCACCCCTGCACCCCATCCCTGCCCCAGCTCAGAGCCTGCACCCTCACTCCAACCTCCCATAGCCTGCAACCTCCCGCCCCCAACTCCTCCCAGAGCCCGCGTGTCCGCACCCCTGCACCCCCATCCCTGCCCCAGCTCAGAGCCTGCCCCTCACTCAACCTCCCCATAGCCTGCAACACTCCTGCCCCAACTCCCTCCCAGAGCCCACGTGTCTGCACCCCCTGCACCCCATCCCTGCCCCAGCTCAGAGCCTGCCCCCTCACTCAACCTCCCCATAGCCTGCAACCCTCCCGCCCCAACTCCCTCCCAGCCCGTGTCCGCACCCCTGCACCCCATCCCTGCCCCAGCTCAGAGCCTGCCCCTCACTCAACCTCCCCATAGCCTGCAACCTTCCGCCCCCAACTCCTCCCAGAGCCTGCGTGTCCGCCCCCTGCACCCCATCCCTGCCCCAGCTCAGAGCCTGCCCCCTCACTCCAACCTCCCCATAGCCTGCAAGCCTCCCGCCCCAACTCCCCAGAGCCTGCGTGTCTGCACCCCTGCACCCCATCCCCTGCCCCAGCTCAGAGCCTGCCCCCTCACTCAACCTCCCCATAGCCTGCAACCCTCCCGCCCCCAACTCCCCGAGCCTGCGTCTCCCCTGCACCCCCATCCCCTGCCCCAGCTCAGAGCCTGCCCCTCACTCAACCTCCCCATAGCCTGCAACCTCCGCCCCAACTCCCCCGAGCCCGCGTGTCCGCACCCCTGCACCCCATCCCTGCCCCAGCTCAGAGCCTGCCCCCTCACTCCAACCTCCCCATAGCCTGCAACCCTCCCGCCCCAACTCCCCGAGCCCGCGTGTCCGCACCCCTGCACCCCATCCCTGCCCCAGCTCAGAGCCTGCCCTCACTCAACCTCCCCATAGCCTGCAACCCTCCCGCCCCAACTCCCCCAGCCCGCGTGTCCGCCCCCTGCACCCCATCCCTGCCACAGCTCAGAGCCTGCCCCCTCACTCCAACCTCCCCATAGCCTGCAACCTCCCGCCCCCAACTCCTCCCGAGCCCGTGTCCGCACCCCTGCACCCCATCCCCTGCCCCAGCTCAGAGCCTGCCCCTCACTCAACCTCCCCATAGCCTGCAACCCCGCCCCCAACTCCCCCCAGCCCACGTGTCTGCACCCCCTGCACCCCATCCCTGCCCCAGCTCAGAGCCTGCCCCTCACTCAACCTCCCCATAGCCTGCAACCCTCCTGCCCCCAACTCCTCCCAGAGCCCGTGTGTCCGCACCCCTGCACCCCATCCCTGCCCCAGCTCAGAGCCTGCCCCCTCACTCAACCTCCCCATAGCCTGCAACCCTCCACCCCAACTCCTCCCAGAGCCCACGTGTCCGCCCCTGCACCCCATCCCCTGCCCCAGCTCAGAGCCTGCCCCCTCACTCAACCTCCCCATAGCCTGCAACCCTCCCGCCCCAACTCCCTCCCGAGCCCGTGTGTCCGCACCCCCTGCACCCCCATCCCCTGCCCCAGCTCAGAGCCTGCCCCCTCACTCAACCTCCCCATAGCCTGCACCTCCGCCCCAACTCCCGAGCCCGCGTGTCCGCCCCTGCACCCCCATCCCCTGCCCCAGCTCAGAGCCTGCCCCCCTCACTCAACCTCCCCATAGCCTGCAACCCTCCCGCCCCAACTCCCCCCCGAGCCCGCGTGTCTGCACCCCTGCACCCCATCCCCTGCCCCAGCTCAGAGCCTGCCCTCACTCAACCTCCCATAGCCTGCAACCCCGCCCCCAACTCCCCGAGCCCGCGTGTCCCATCCCTGCCCCAGCTCAGGCCTGCCCCTCACTCAACCTCCCCATAGCCTGCAACCCTCCGCCCCAACTCCCTCCCGAGCCCGTGTGTCCGCACCCCCTGCACCCCATCCCCTGCCCCAGCTCAGAGCCTGCCCCTCACTCAACCTCCCCACAGCCTGCACCCTCCTGCCCCAACTCCCTCCCTGAGCCCGCGTGTCCGCACCCCTGCACCCCAATCCCCTGCCCCAGCTCAGAGCCTGCCCCCTCACTCAACCTCCCATAGCCTGCAACCCTCCCGCCCCCAACTCCCCCGAGCCCGCGTGTCTGCACCCCATCCCTGCCCCAGCTCAGAGCCTGCCCCTCACTCAACCTCCCCATAGCCTGCAACCCTCCCGCCCCAACTCCCCGAGCCCGCGTGTCCTGCCCCATCCCTGCCCCAGCTCAGAGCCTGCCCCTCACTCAACCTCCCCATAGCCTGCAACCCTCCCGCCCCAACTCCTCCCGAGCCCGTGTGTCCGCACCCCGTGCACCCCATCCCCTGCCCCAGCTCAGAGCCTGCCCCCTCACTCAACCTCCCCATAGCCTGCAACCTCCCGCCCCCAACTCCCCCGAGCCCGCGTGTCTGCACCCCATCCCTGCCCCAGCTCAGAGCCTGCCCCCTCACTCAACCTCCCCATAGCCTGCAACCTCCCGCCCCCAACTCCTCCCGAGCCCGTGTTTCCGCACCCCCTGCACCCCATCCCCTGCCCCAGCTCAGAGCCTGCACCCTCACTCAACCTCCCCATAGCCTGCAACCCTCCCGCCCCAACTCCTCCCGAGCCCGCGTGTCCGCACCCCTGCACCCCATCCCTGCCCCAGCTCAGAGCCTGCCCCCTCACTCAACCTCCCCATAGCCTGCAACCCCCGCCCCAACTCCCGAGCCCACGTGTCTGCACCCCCTGCACCCCATCCCTGCCCCAGCTCAGAGCCTGCCCCCTCACTCAACCTCCCCATAGCCTGCAACCTCCCGCCCCAACTCCCCCAGCCCGTGTCCGCCCCTGCACCCCATCCCTGCCCCAGCTCAGAGCCTGCCCCTCACTCAACCTCCCCATAGCCTGCAACCTTCCCGCCCCAACTCCTCCCAGAGCCTGCGTGTCCGCCCCTGCACCCCATCCCCTGCCCCAGCTCAGAGCCTGCCCCTCACTCAACCTCCCCATAGCCTGCAACCCTCCCGCCCCAACTCCCCCGAGCCTGCGTCTCCGCACCCCTGCACCCCATCCCTGCCCCAGCTCAGAGCCTGCCCCCTCACTCAACCTCCCCATAGCCTGCAACCCTCCGCCCCCAACTCCCCCGAGCCAGCGTGTCTGCACCCCATCCCTGCTCCAGCTCAGAGCCTGCCCCCTCACTCAACCTCCCCATAGCCTGCAACCCCCGCCCCCAACTCCTCCCAGAGCCCGTGAGTCCGCACCCCTACACCCCCATCCCCAGCCCCAGCTCAGAGCCTGCCCCCTCACTCAACCTCCCGTAGCCTGCACCCTCCCACCGCCCAACTCCTCCCAGAGCCCGCGTGTCCGCACCCCTGCACCCCGATCCTGCCCCAGCTCAGAGCCTGCCCCCTCACTCAACCTCCCCATAGCCTGCACCTCCTGCCCCAACTCCCTCCCAGAGCCGTGTCCGCGCCCCTGCACCCCATCCTGCCCCAGCTCAGAGCCTGCCCCCTCACTCAACCTCCCCAAAGCCTGCAACCCACCCGCCCCCAACTCCCTCCCGAGCCCGTGTCCGCACCCCCTGCACCCCATCCCCTGCCCCAGGTCAGAGCCTGCACCCCTCACTCAACCTCCCCATAGCCTGCACCCCCGCCCCCAACTCCCGAGCCCGCGTGTCCGCCCCCTGCACCCCCATCCCTGCCCCAGCTCAGAGCCTGCCCCTCACTCAACCTCCCATAGCCTGCAACCTCCCGCCCCAACTCCCCGAGCCCGCGTGTCTGCACCCCTGCACCCCATCCCTGCCCCAGCTCAGAGCCTGCCCCCCTCACTCAACCTCCCCATAGCCTGCAACCCTCCCGCCCCCCAACTCCCCCCGAGCCCGCGTGTCTGCACCCCCATCCCCTGCCCCAGGTCAGAGCCTGCACCCTCACTCCAACCTCCCCATAGCCTGCACCCCGCCCCAACTCCCCGAGCCCGCATGTCCGCACCCCTGCACCCCCATCCCTGCCCCAGCTCAGAGCCTGCCCCTCACTCAACCTCCCCATAGCCTGCATCCTCCCGCCCCAACTCCCAGCCCGCGTGTCCGCCCCTGCACCCCATCCCCTGCCCCAGCTCAGAGCCTGCCCCCTCACTCAACCTCCCCAAAGCCTGCAACCCTCCTGCCCCAACTCCCCAGCCCGCGTGTCCGCCCCTGCACCCCATCCCTGCCCCAGCTCAGTGCCGGCCCCCTCCCTCAACCTCCCCATAGCCTGCAACCTTCCCGCCCCCCAACTCCCTCCCAGAGCCTGCGTGTCCGCCCCCTGCACCCCATCCCCTGCCCCAGCTCAGAGCCTGCCCCTCACTCAACCTCCCCATAGCCTGCAAGCCTCCCGCCCCAACTCCCCCGAGCCTGCGTCTCACCCCCTGCACCCCATCCCTGCCCCAGCTCAGAGCCTGCCCCTCACTCAACCTCCCCACAGCCTGCAACCCTCCCGCCCAACTCCCTCCTGAGCCCACGTGTCCGCACCCCTGCACCCGATCCCCTGCCCCAGCTCCGAGCCTGCCCCCTCACTCAACCTCCCCATAGCTTGCAACCCTCCCGCCCCCAACTCCCCGTGCCCGCGTGTCTGCACCCCATCCCTGCCCCAGCTCAGAGCCTGCCCCTCACTCAACCTCCCCATAGCCTGCAACCCTCCCGCCCGCCAACTCCTCCCGAGCCCGTGTGTCCGCACTGCCCCTGCACCCCATCCCCTGCCCCAGCTCAGAGCCAGCACCCTCACTCCAACCTCCCCATAGCCTGCACCTCCCCGCCCCAACTCCCGAGCCCGCGTGTCCGCACCCTCTGCACCCCATCCCTGCCACAGCTCAGAGCCTGCCCCCTCCTCCAACCTCCCCATAGCCTGCAACCCTCCCGCCCCAACTCCCTCCCCGAGCCCGTGTCCGCACCCCCTGCACCCCATCCCTGCCCCAGCTCAGAGCCTGCCCCTCACTCAACCTCCCATAGCCTGCAACCCCGCCCCCAACTCCCCCGAGCCCACGTGTCTGCACCCCTGCACCCCATCCCTGCCCCAGCTCAGAGCCTGCCCCCTCACTCAACCTCCCCATAGCCTGCAACCCCGCCCCAACTCCTCCCAGAGCCCGTGAGTCCGCACCCCCTACACCCCCATCCCCAGCCCCAGCTCAGAGCCTGCCCCCTCACTCAACCTCCCGTAGCCTGCACCTCCCACCCCCAACTCCTCCCAGAGCCCGCGTGTCCGCACCTCCCTGCACCCCGATCCCTGCCCCAGCTCAGAGCCTGCCCCCTCACTCAACCTCCCCATAGCCTGCACCCTCCTGCCCCCAACTCCTCCCAGAGCCCGCGTGTCCGCACCCCCTGCACCCCATCCCCTGCCCCAGCTCAGAGCCTGCCCCCTCACTCAACCTCCCCATAGCCTGCAACCCGCCCGCCCCAACTCCCCAGAGCCTGTGTGTCTGCACCCCTGCACCCCATCCCTGCCCCAGCTCAGAGCCTGCCCCTCACTCAACCTCCCCATAGCCTGCAACCCTTCCACCCCCCCAACTCCATCCCAGAGCCCGCGTGTCCGCACCCCTGCACCCCATCCTGCCCCAGCTCAGAGCCTGCACCCCTCACTCACCCTCCCCATAGCCTGCACCCCTCCCGCTCCCCAACTCCTCCCCGAGCCCGTGTTTCCGCACCCCTGCACCCCGATCCCCTGCCCCAGGTCAGAGCCTGCCCCCCTCACTCAACCTCCCCATAGCCTGAAACCCTCCCGCCCCACAACTCCCCCCCCGAGCCCGCGTGTCCGCACCCCCCCGTACCTCAATCCCTGCCCCAGGTCAGAGCCTGCCCCCTCACTCAACCTCCCCATAGCCTGCAACCCTTCCACCCCCCCAACTCCATCCCAGAGCCCGCGTGTCTGCACCCCTGCACTCCGATCCCCTGCCCCAGCTCAGAGCCTGCATCCCTCACTCACCCTCCCCATAGCCTGCAACCCTCCCGCCCCCAACTCCCCCAGAGCCTGCGTGTCTGCACCCCTGCACCCCATCCCTGCCCCAGGTCAGAGCCTGCCCCCTCACTCAACCTTCCCATAGCCTGCAACCTCCCACCCCAACTCCTCCTGAGCCTGCGTGTCCGCACCCCCTGCACACCCATCCCTGCCCCAGCTCAGAGCCTGCCCTCCTCACTCAACCTCCCCATAGCCTGCAACCCTCCCGCCCCCAACTCCCTTGTCCACACCTAAACTACACTAGTCTCAGCAGGTTTGTCACATCCTGTCCTCCCTTTCTCCACCTAAGATATTTCCTGCCTCCCACCACCTCCTAGTGTAGTGAACAGGTTTCAAACCTCGAGCAGGCTCTTACCTCCTAAACAGGGATGGCTGTTTTCTAGTAAAATCACTGAAAGGGAAGGAGAAATCTGGAAGAGGTTCCTCCTGGCACTCATGTCCGTGACCCTGAATACTCCCTCTGTCCTCAGAGAGAGACCTGGAGAAGGAGACTTGCTGGAGCAAAGCCACAGGGTCTCTGAGGTTTCCTGGCCCTCGCCCCGGTCCTGCCTGGCTGATGTCAGCATCTCTCTGTGAGCTCACCACCTCCCACCACCTTGGACCAATAGGCTGAGGTCCTGCCAAAGGCCTTTGTGATGTCACTGCCACACCCCTCCCTTGCTGGGCCAATGTCCTGCCCCTGGCCAGGCACTTTGGAGGTTTGAGCTACTCCCTGTGGATCACCCCACTCAAGGAGCGTTCGTTCTAGGCAGCAAGCCGGCTAGACAGGGAAACATCAGACGCTGCTCCCAATGCTACACTCAGTTTTTCAGAAATTACTCAACTTTATGGCCAGAAGAGACCATTAGAGCATCTAATCTGACCCCCTGCATATCACAGGCCTCCTGTAGGACACAAGAGCTACTTTTGGGGCAAACACATTCCAGAAAGGCATCTAATCTTCATTAAATGACATCAAGAGATGGAGAATCCACCACTTTCCTTGGTAGCTTGTTCCTGTGGTGACTCATCCTCACTGTTGAATATTTCTGCCTTAATTGTAATATGAATTTGTCTCTTTTCACTTTCCAGCCACTGGGTCTTGTTAGGCCTTTCTCTGCTCGATTCAAGAGCCCTTTAATACCCAATCCTTTCTCTCCATTAAGGCACTTCAATACTTCAATGAAGTCACCTTTCAATCTTCTTTTGATCAGCTAAACAGGTTGAGCTCTTTCAATAGCTCACTAGAAGGCATTTTTCTCCAGCCCTCAGAACATTTGGTGGCTCTTTGCTGCCCCAGCTCCAATTTCACAATATCTTTTTCAAATGAAAACACCAAAATTGGAGGCAGTATTCCAGTATCAGTCTCACTGATGCCGTGTCACCTCCTGTGACTTTACTGACATAATCTGTATCTGTATAGATCACCGTTGCGACCACTGTTCTTTATTTGCAGCCAATATTGTATAAAGGTTGTTGTGTAAGGGGTGTATGGAGAGGTTCTGATTGGCTGATAATGATGCTCTCTCTAGATGTGTATCATTTTTGTAGTTAACATTATGAATATTGGTTCTATGCTGCCTGTATTTCAAACTTGTGCTCTGCTTCTGGGGATACCCCAGGCAAGTTGGTGTCAGTTCTGCCTAGCCGGCTTGATGCAGGTTAGGCAAATGTGATAACCACTATACTACAGAAACTCCATTACAGTGCCCTGCCCTGCTCTCAAATTCCCTACACTTTGGTGGTGCTCACCCTGGCACACACCGAGGGGCGAACCTGGAGAAACTGGCAGCAGCTCTCTGATGGGTCAGCTGGAAGAACAGAGGACTGGAGCCAGGGATCAGGAAGTCGTCCTTACATCACCCTTGTGACTCTAGCTTGAAGGGGAGCTTCTTTTTCTTCCCCTTGCTGAGAAGCAGCAAGAGAAGAAAGGTAGGTCAGGTGGGCCAACTGGGTGCAGAAGCCAATGCTGCCTTTTCCTGCAGTAAAGCCCAAAATGAGGGACTTGCATTGAGTAGAGGCAGTGCTGGGCTTCCAGGAAAGAGCCCACTGCTGCAGCAAGAGGGATGAAACAGCCTGCTGAAGCCTGGGATTGAACCAGGGACCTTTAGATCTTCAGTCTAACGCTCTCCCAACTGAGCTACTTCAGCACCTACAGGGGCGTTTTTGGGCTGCTGCTTCTCACCTTGAAGTTTATTCTCCATAAACCATCTCTCCAGTCAACAATGGCCAATGCAAGATGGACATCGCTTGCTATTTTAGCATTTGGAAACATCATCAACTAGTCTCTGGATCTCTCAAATGCTGCACTTCAGTTCATGGGGGAAAGGCGAGAGACGCGACCTTTGAACAAAGGGCCTGGGGTTAACATCCTAACGCTGTCTGTCTCTGACTGTAACACTATTTAATACCGGCCCACCCTGTGCTGGTGAGTGCTCCATTGCTAGATGTTAGTACATTTCAGTTACTGTCAAAATTAAAAGTTTCTATATGCTTAAAAGAAATGATTTTTTTCTTTTGCTTATATGTGGCATGAATAAATACTGATTTACATCCTAGCATGAACATTTATTGTCTTATATGATAGAAAATCATGCATCCAGATTGTGCATCCAAATCATGAAATGAGCTACAAATGCAATAAAAATAAGGTATTCAACGGTTTAACATATGGAGCGGGGCTGGGGGGCACTGAAGACACGTCTTGCCTGGGACGCCACTTGGTCTAGGGGAGGCCCCGTCAGGGAAAGCAGGAGTTAGTCTCACACGCCTATTTCCAGGCTGTAATCTGTGGGTGCCCTGCTCTGGGGAGGAATCGCAGCCCAGACTCAGGGCTGGAACAGGCCCCGGATTGAGGGTGGCTGCAGGGTTTGCAGCGCTCTGATGTCTCAGACAATGTGTCCTCCCTAAAGCCTCAGATCTGTGTCCCCAGAAGGCTCCTGCGCTGCCTCCGCTCCTTTCACAGTCTATAGCAAGGAGCAGCAGCAAGGGTCAGGGATGAGCCATAGGCACTAGTTGGGGGGCAGAGGCTTCAGGAGGAAACCCAGCCCCCAGAGCAGAGGGGGATAGGAGGCTTTTTCTCTCTCCTTAGCCACAGGCTATAGCTCCGAGAGCTCTGTGAAATGCCTCCCCGCCCACAGCCTGGGGAAGGGGAAGGAGTCTCAGGTTCTAGCTCGATTTGGAGGAGGATCACTGGACCCTAGAACCACTCGCTGCCCTTTCCCGGAGAAACCTGTGATGCCCAGAACGGGGCTGAGATAAATGCTGACAGGAGCCAGGAATTGCTCCCCTGGAATAGCAGCAGGACTGGGCAGCTGGAAATCTCCCCAAAGGAGCTGAAGCCTTGGTGGGTCAGACATAGATGCCCCAGGTACTGCATGGGGGGGTTAGGTTTGTTTCTGGACAAGAGCAGTGAGAGTTTTATTGCCTCAACATTTCTGTAGAAAAATTCAGACCCAAAGTGTGTGTGGTGGGGAGGTCGATAGCGGTTTCTTTGGGTTTGGTTTAGTTTGTTTTCTCATTCTCGTTGTAAAGCCCTGGAGCATTTTGATGGGAACAATGTTTGTGGAAGGCCAAGGACAAGTAAGAAAAGTTAAAAATCTGCGTTGGAGTGAGGGGTCTGTGTGGGCCAAGGCAGGGGTGGAGATTTTCATGGGGAGGGGGTTAGGGGATAAACGAGAGGCTTTTGCGGGAACACAGGGGGATGTTTTGCAGTTTAACCTCCCCACTTTCCTGTGCTGCTGCCCAGCTCAGGCCCCACTGACACCGCTGTGACGAAGTGGGAATTTTCTGGATGTTTTGTTTGCATCTTGTGTGTACCTCAGTTTCCCCTATTTGTTGCACGATTATCTAGGTTAAAGGTCCAAAATGTGGGGTGCCCCCTGCCAGGGGGATGGAGTAACATTCAGGGGGATGCAGCTGGGCCCGGGCCAACCCCCATGGGGGTGGGGAGGAGGAGCCACCCAGCTCCACTCTTGGCTCCAGCTCTGGCCCCTGCCTCTGGCCGGGACAAGTCGGAGAACAAAGAACAAGCTGGAGGCCAGGTGAGCAGGTTGCCAGGGAAACAGGACAAAGGACAGACGAGAGGCAAAGGGCCTGGCTGAGTCGGGCTGTTGGTAGCAAAGGAGTCTGCTGGGCTGGGGACTCGAGGAGAGCCCAGGCTCTGAGTTCGGGGTCTGCACAAGATGGACGTTGCTGAATCTTCCTGCTTCTTGTGTGAACACAGAACTTTCCCAGGCTGGATTCCAGACCCCTAACAAACCTTCTGTTGTACAGTGCTGGCTGAGAGTCACTGGCGACTGTGGAAGTTGGGGGTGCAGGACTCCCCTTCGTGGGGGGGTGGTGAGGCTTTCCGAGGTGTCCGATTCAGGTGGACTCACTGCAGGAAGCTCCTGGTGTGGAACAGGGGGGCTGAAAGGTCCAAGGTCAGTCCCAGGAGGGCTGAAGCCAAGGAGGCTTCCCCAGTGAGAGCGTCCTGGGGTCACACTGAGAGGCTCCTGCCTGGGTTTGACTCGAGCTGTTCCAGAGCACGGAGCCTGTGTGCCCGTCACAGCCCCCAGCATGTGACCTACAGGCTCCACTCTGGCATAGCTCCTGTCCCTAGGCTTTAGCATCACTAGCCCCTGCTTAGTGACTAGGGGTCAGTTTAGGGCAGCGGACCCCAAAATGTGGGCGTGACTCCTAGGGGACACAGAGGAAGATTGATGGGGCACCTCAGGGCCTGAGCCAGCCCCATGGAGGGCAGGAGGAGCCCCACTCAGCCCCACTCTGTCCCAGCTCTTCCCCAACCCCACCTCAGCCTGGGCCCTGGCTCCCAGCCCGGCCTCGACCCCTTACCCCTGTCCGCACCCTCGCCCCAGCAAGCAACGGCCCCACTCCCAGCCCCGGTTCTCGACCGCGGCTTCCGAGGCCACAGCCATGGATACGAGGGCGCAGTGTGAAATGTTTGGGGACCACTGGGTTAGGGTGACGTCCTCAATCGCTTCTCTGCAGTCCAATGAAAGCGATTCCTCACCCACCCACCCCACCGTCAGGACGGCCTAGGTAAGTTATGCTGCCCTTCACTCGTACAGGAAAGAGAATAACATTTCATTGCACTCAATGCTAAAGTGATTTGCAACCCACCACCATCCCAAACTGGTCATTTTGAAGCGGCCCCACCATGCTGCATAGCTAGGCAGAGTAGGGTGTCTGTGCAAACACGGCCTGTTCCTGAAGTCTTCCCACAGCTCCTCACTAGATGTGAGGGGAGCTCATTCAGCTCCTGCTTACGCTTAGTGTTTAAAAACTCCTTAGTGGCCTATCTCTGCCGGCCTTAGATTTCTCCTCCTGTCTCTGTCTTAGCAGCTCAGATGAGGTGGCCGAGTGGCTAAGGTGATAGACTGCTAATCCATTGTGCTCTGCATGCAGGATTCAAATCCCATCCTCATGGGATGCATTTAGTCTTCACTCTCCTGTATAGACAACCATCTCCCCTTGGTACAATGACAGATCAACCAATGTTGCTTCTTGCAAACAAAACCTTCTCAGAATCTCAGCTGCCCCCACTTGCTTCAAATAAAATGTCTAAATCCCAGATTTCTAAAAATTCTCTAGTCCTGCATTTCTTAGTTTTTATCTCAAAGGAATAATCTTCCCCAAACACACTGGGACCTCCCCAAATAATTAAAATACACCCAACCTGAGCAAGCCCAAAACAGTGAAACAGAGCTAGTGTCTAGACAAAGCTGTTCTGAAGGAGACAACTCAACCATTTTATCTCTGCTTCCCTTGGCAAATTCTGACTGAAAACAAAATTCCCCAAACTGAAAATTTTCTGCTGAAAAACCACTACTAGTCTGTTTGGGGACTTTGGTTTGAATGTACTATTATTATTCTCTTCTGATTTCTGAATCAGTTTTGTCATCCAGGTGTATTTCCAGCTGTTGAGTTGTGGGGGAGAAAGGCTAACTCATGATGTCTCTACCCCCGCTTTCATAGTTTCCTCCAACTGGCTAGGAAGTACCTTTGCTAGGATGTGAGTCAAGCAGTGCCCATTGTCGCTGTGCTATCTCGGAGAAGTCTGCATTGTACACAGTTCCTGGGATAGTCCTTGGGAGTGTGGATCCCTTTAATGGGCCAGCAGCGAGTCTGGCTCCTCCATTGTCACACCTGAAAGGCTGGTGGTGGGCATTTCCCAACCTCATCTCAGTAACACACACAGAGCAAAACTTCCCAGCCAATGCTACACACACAATCCAACACAATAGTAATGTTCAACAGACCAAGATTTTTGAAATGATACCTCACCAGGCAGACTTTGTACAAACCGTATCATCATTATATGAGACTGGTGAATATGGGGCTTCCAGGGTGCTGCTTTGAGCACAGCGAGCCACCCCTGGGCTGACATTGCAATGGAGACGTACCCTTAGAGTCCATCTCTCCTGGGATAAAGATGGCAGCAGGGCTGGCCTGGACCATCTGACGTGGGCTCATGGAGCTAAAGCTGAGAGGCTAAAAACTGTGGTGCAGATATTTGTGTTCACACTGAAGCCTGGGTTCAGAAACCCTCACCCCTCGTGGGGTCTCAGAGGTTGGGCTCAAGCCCATCTGTCTGCACTGTAATTTTATAGTCTTGCAGCCCAAGCCCCATAACCCTGAGTCAGCTGACCCGGGCTTTATGACAGGTGCCCTGGGTGTTTTAATCACAGTGTAGACATAACATTAGGCTACGTCTCCAGTGCAATGAAACACCCATGACTGGCCCATGTCACATTAATCAGGGTCATGCGGCTTGGGCTGTAACGTTGCAGTGTCCGTGTCTCGGCTCAGGCTCAGTCCCCTGCTCCAGGAGCCCAGAAGGTTGGGAGGGGGTTTAGCAAGTGGAAATGGTAAAACCGCAGGAGTATTACCCTGGACTCATGGCATTTCTCCATCGGTCTGTCTGCTTTGGGGCAGGGACAGAAACACGTCCTGCTGCTTTTGTTATTTCAAAGGGCGGTTTAGGATTTTCATTCGCAGACACAGTGCACAAAACAGGACTCAACCCTCGGCATAAACTAAACGAGCTGCCCACAGATTATGGCACCCACAATGAGCAGTTGGTGAGAGAGCTCAGACCTGCCCCTGTCCCAGAGGGACGGGGTCATCTGAAGGAACTGGACCACTGACCTATCAGCTCCTAACTCCCAAACTTTCAGTAACTATCCTCAGTGCCTGTGAGTGTAATTTAAACCATAAGAAAAACCACACTAGGCTAGACCGAAGGTCCATCTAGCTCTGAATCTTGTCTTCTGACAGTAGCCAATTCCAGGTGCCCCAAAAGCAACTAAGTAAGGTACCATTGGAACTTGAACCCAGGATCCCCTGTATACAAAACAGTGGTTTTAGCCAGCTAAGCCATGGTGCCTATAGTTGCTGAAGGGATCCTGTCTGCACACACCTGACTCTCTGCCAACCTCCATCTGGGCCTGACAAGCTTTGCTGGTGTTTGTATTCAGTAAAGCAGAGGAGCAGGTGAAGTTTTACTCCCAAGGTTCTTTGGACAGGTCTACACTACAAAATTAGATCGGTGTAACTACATTACTCAGGGGTGTAAAAAATTTACTTCCTAAGCAATGCAGTTATATCAGCCTAACCCAGTGCAGATAGCGCTGTGCCAACAGGAGGGCTTCTCCCATCAACATAGCTTGGGGAGGGGCTTGATTAGTGAAGATGAAGAGAATAGGTGGCCCATGGCTCTTGCATTTGGGGAGGCTGGGTGTGAGCGCTGGAAGCTCCCTGGAAGTGGGGGGCCCATTGGTGTCCAGACCATGGCACTGCCCCCCCTTCTCCTCTCTCTGAGGCCCCACCTGCGCTCCCCCCTTGCTCCTGTTTGGCCACTTCCCACCCTCGCTCTTCCTCTTTGGCTGAGGACGGCTGAGCCACCTCTCGCTCGCTCCTCTCCTCCCCCAAGGCCTTCCTGCCTCCTGCTCGTGCCTCTCCACCCGCTACCACAAGGTCTGCCCACCAGCTGCCACCACTCTGACCCATCCCTGCAACCCACCCTGCCCACCACCCACACCTCTCTGCCTCTCCCCTGAGACCTGCCCTGCCCACTGCCCCCACCTCCGAGACCTGCTCTGCCCACCGCTCGAAACTCTCTGCCCTCCCTGAGACCCACCCTGTCCACGTCTTTCTTCGGTCGTCTGTTGTTATTCCATGAAGCATCAAGAATGGAATAAAAGCTGAGTTTACTCAGGGTGAGGAAACAAAGAAGTCACCAACCCCGGCATTGCTGCTTTAGTTAAAATGTTTAGTTAAAACAGCTATTGAATGTCCTCCTATGCCCCTTGTGTCACCAGAGCACATCCATGCTAGCAGTTCGTGGATGGCAACAGAGAGCAGTGCACTGTGGGCAGCTATCCCACTGTGCAACTGGCTGCAGGGTGTTTTGGGAAGGGTTTGCAATGCCTCACGGAGTGGTACAGCATCACATGATGCAGGTTTCTCTATCCCACCGTTCCACGGGCATCTTACTAGATTGCCAGCTGCTTTTCAACTGCGGTGTGCGTGGCGGGTAGAGACTGTTTGTGTTCTGGGAGAGACAGTGTGTGTGCTGGGAAGAGTGAGTGTGTTGAGTTAGGTAGGAGCGGATCATTATTATCCCTACTCGAAAGAGAGAGAAGCTCAGGCTGAGAAAGGAGAATTGACTTCTCTTAGGTCACACAGCCAGTCAGGGGCAGAGCTGGGAATAGGACCCAAAGCCCTGATTTTCAATCTAACCATCGGATCTTTAATTTCAGACACTGAATGACCTGAATAACGTGCTCACAGATGAGCTCCAGACTAACAACAGTGCACACTAATTATTCAGCAAGTCTTTGAGAACTGCAACATTTGAGAGAATCATGAACTGCTCAGAGACCATTAATGTCGAGAAGCAGCAAAATTCATCAAACATAGAACTGGTTCTGACTTATTTCCTTGGTCTTAAAAGAGAACAACAAGGACCTGAGTCTCTCCCTGTCAATAACCCCTGCTCAGCCAATCAGCGTAGAGACTGAGGGCGGGAGGCTGAGGTTCTCACCAGAGAGCCCAAAGGATGGCCCAGGTCATTGGTGGGGATCACTGCCCGAGCACTATTTCAGCCCCACATTTTGGGTGGACCTCCCACAGTGGGAGCTGCAGAGCACTCCCCCGCAACACACACACACACACACCCCTACCTCCTGGTGTTGGGAGGAGAAATGGAAAAAGGACAAAAGAAGCAAGACACAAAGAGAAAGGAGGGAGGGAGGGAGGGAGGAAAAGGGGAAACAAAAAGGACAAACCCCAATGTCCCCAGTGATTCTAAGGGCAAAATCCCAGGTGCGGAATAAAATTCTGCCTCCTTAAGCTCGTGTTTTCCATGCCTAGAATAGAACTCTCACCAGCTGGATCAGACTGAACAGGTTTCAAAGCTCCAGGAGGCTCTTACCTTCTAAACAGGGACGGCTGTTTTCTAGTAAAATCACTAAAAGGGAAAGAAAACTCGAAAGAGATTCCTCCTGGCGCTCACGTCCGTGAACCCAAATACTCTCTCAGTCCTCAAAGAGAGACCTGGAGAAGGAGACTTGCTGAAGCAAAGCCACAGGGGTCTCTGAGGTTTCCCTGGCCCCGCGCCCCTGTCCTGCCTGGCTGATGTCAGCATCTCTCTGTGAGGTCACCACCTCCCACCACCTTGGACCAATAGTCTGAGGTCCTGCAAAGGCCTTTGTGATGTCACTGCCACATCCCTCCCTTGCTGTGCCAATGTCCTGCCCCTGGCCAGGCACTTTGCAGGTTTGAGCTACTCCTGGGGATCACCCCACTCAAGGAGTGTTCGTTCTGGGCAGCAAGCCGGCTAGACAGGAAACATCAGACGCTGCTCCCAATGCTACACTCAGTTTTTCAGAAATTAGTCGACTTTATGGCCAGAAGAGACCATTAGAGCATCTAATCTGACCCCTGCGTATCACAGGCCTCCGGTATGACACAAGAGCTACTTTTGGGGCAAACACATTCCAGAAAGGCATCTAGTCTTCATGAAATGACATCAAGAGATGGAGAATCCACCACTTTCCTTGGTAGCTTGTTCCTGTGGTGAATCATCCTCGCTGTTGAATATTTGAGCCTTAATTGTAATATGAATTTGTCTCTTTTCACCTTTCAGCCACTGGGTCTTGTTATGCCTTTCTCTGCTCGATTCAAGAGCCCTTTAATACCCAATCTTATCTCTCCATTAAGACACTTCAATACTTCAGTGAAGTCACCTTTCAATCTTCTTTGATCAGCTAAACAGGTTGAGTTCTTTCAATAGCTCACTAAAAGGCATTTTCTCAGCCCTCAGAACATTTGGTGGCTCTTTGCTGTCCCAAACTCTAATTTCACAACATCTTTTTCAAATGAGGACACCAAAACTGGAGGCAGTATTCCAGTATCAGTCTCACTGATGCCGTGTCACCTCCTGTGACGTTACTGACATAATCTGTAACTGTATAGATCACCGTTGCGACAACTGTTCTATATTTGCAGCCAATATTGTAGAAGGTTGTTGTGTAAGGATCTATGGAGAGTTCTGATTGGCTGATTATAATGATGCTATCTGTAAATGTGTATCATTTTGTAGTTGACATTATGAATATTGGTTCTATGCTGCCCGTATTTCAAACTTGTGCTCTGCTTCTGGGGAACACCCCAGATAAGTTGGTGTCAGTTCTGCTTAGTCAGCTTGATGCATGTTAGGCAAATGTGAGAACCACTACACTACAGAAACTCCATTACAGTGCCCTGCCTGCCCTGCCCTCAAATTCCTGCACTTTGGTGGTGCTCACCCTGGCACACACTGGTGGGCGAACCTGGAGAAACTGGCAGCTCTCTGATGGGTCAGCTGGAAGCACCGGGGACTGGAGCCAGGGATCAGGAAGTCATCCTTACATCACCTTTGTGACTCTAGCTTGAAGGGGAGCTTCTTTTTCTTCCCCTTGCTGAGAAGCAGCAAGAGAAGAAAGAAAGGTCCGGTGGGGCAACTGGGTGCAGAAGCCAATGCTGCCTTTTCCTGCAGTGAAGCCCAAAATGAGGACTTGCATTGAGTAAAGGCAGTGCTGGGCTCAGGAAAGAGCCCACTGCGGCAGCAAGACAGATGAAACAGCCTGCTGAAGCCTGGGATTGAACCAGGGACCTTTAGATCTACAGTCTAATGCTAACCCAACTGAGCTACTTCAGCACCAGCAGGGGGCCTTTTTGGGCTGCTACTTCTCACCTTGAAGTTTGTTCTCCATAAACCATCTCTCCAGTCAACAATGGCCAATGCAAGATGGACATCACTTGCTATTTTAGCCCTTGGAAACGTCATCAACTAGTCTCTGGATCTCTCAAATACTGTGCTTCAGTTCATGGAGGAAAGGCGAGAGAAGCAACCTTTGAACAAAGGGCCTGGGGTTAACATCCTAACGCTGTCTGTCTCCGACTGTAACACTATTTAATACCGGCCCACCCTGTGCTGGTGAGTGCTCCATTGCTAGATGTTAGTACATTTCAGTTACTGTCAAAATTAAAAGTTTCTATATGCTTAAAAGAAATGATTTTTATATATGGCATGTATAAATACAGATTTACACATCCTAGCATGAACATTTATTGTCTTATATGATAGAGAAAATCCTGCATCCAAACTGTGCATCAAAATCATGAAGTGAGCTACAAATGCAATAAAAATAAGGTATTCAATGGTTTAACATATCGAGCGGGGGGGGGGCACTGAAGACACTTCTTGCCTGGGATGCCACTTGGTCTAGGGGAGGCCCTGTCAGGAAAGCAGGAGTTAGTCTCACACGCCTATTTCCAGGCTGTAATCTGTGGGCGCCCTGCTCTGGGGAGGGATCGTGGCAGCCCAGACTCAGGGCTGGAACAGGCCCCGGATTGAGGGGTGGTTGCAGGTTTGCAGCGCTCTGATGTCTCAGACAATGTGTCTCTCCCAAAGCCTCAGATCTGCATCCCCAGAAGGCTCCTGCGCTGTCTCCGCTCCTTTCACAGTCTATAGCAAGGAGCAGCAAGGGTCAGGGATGAGCCATAGGCACTAGGTCGGGGGGCAGAGGCTTCAGGAGGAAACCCAGCCCCCAGAGCAGAGGGGGATAGGAGGCTTTTTCTCTCTCCTTAGCCACGGGCTATAGCTCTGAGAGCTCTGTGAAAGGCCTCCCCGCCCACAGCCTGGGGAAGGGGAAGGAGTCTCAGGTTCTAGCTCAGTTTGGAGGAGGATCACTGGACCCTAGAACCACTCGCTGCCCTTTCCCGGAGAAACCTGTGATGCCCAGAACAGGGCTGAGATAAATGCTGACAGGAGCCAGGAATTGCTTCCCTGGAATAGCAGCAGAATTGGGCAGCTGGAAATCTCCCCGAAGGAGCTGAAGCCTTGGTGGGTCAGACATAGATGCCCCAGGTACTGCATGGGGGGCTTAGGTTTGTTTCTGGACAAGAGCAGTGAGAGTTTTATTGCCTCAACATTTCAGTAGAAAAATTCAGACCCAAAGTGTGTGTGGTGGGAGGTCGATAGCGGTTTCTTTGGGTTTGATTTAGTTTGTTTTCTCATTCTCGTTGTAAAGCCCTGGGTCATTTTGATGGGAACAATGTTTGTGGAAGGCCAAGGACAAGTAAGAAAAGTTAAAAATCTGCGTTGGAGTGAGGGGGTCTGTGGGCCAGGGCAGGGTGGAGATTTTCATGGGGAGGGGGTTAGGGATAAACGAGAGGCTTTTGGGAACACAGGGGATGTTTTGCAGTTTAACCTCCCCACTTTCCTGTGCTGCTGCCCAGCTCCGACCCCACTGACACCCTGTGACGAAGTGGGAATTTTCTGGATGTTTTGTTTGCATCTTGGATATACCTCAGTTTCCCTATTTGTTGCACGATTATCTAGGTTAAAGGTCCAAAATGTAGGGTGCCCCTGCCAGGGGATGGAGTAACATTCAGAGGATGCAACTGGGCCTGGCCAGCCCCTATGGGGTGGGGAGGAGGAGCCACCCAGCTCCACTCTTGGCTCCAGCCCCAGCTCTGGCCCCTGCCTCAGCCCCTTACCCCTGTCTGTGTCCCTTCCCCTTAGCTGCGGCCCCACTCCCAGCCATGACTCGGGGGAGCATGGACAGGGTGGGGGCATGACCCTGAAGTGTTTTGGGACCACTGATCTCGGTGGTGGGACAAAGGGGTTAAATCTTGGCAGAGACCCCAAAGGGCAGGTGTGGCTGCTGTCGAGCTGCCTGGGCCCAGACAAAGGCCACAAATTCTGTCTCCTAGCAACCGATGGCGGGCGCACCTGCTGCAAGAGGCCAGCTGGCTGGGAGCAGTCGGAGAATAAAGAACGAGCTGGAGGCCAGGTGGAGCAGGTTGCCAGGGAAACAGGACAAAGGCCAGACGAGGGCAAAGGCCTGGCTGAGTCGGGCTGTTGGGAGCAAGGAGTCTGCTGGGTTGGGGACTCGAGGGGAGAGCCCAGGCTCTGAGTTCGGGGTCTGCCCAAGATGGACGTTGCTGAATCTTCTTGTGCGAACACAGAACTTTCCCAGGCTGGATTCCAGACCCCTAACAAAGCTTCTGTTGTACAGCGCTGGCTGAGAGTCACTGGGGACTGTGGAAGTTGGGGGTGCAGGACTCTTCGGGAGGGGGAGGCTTTCCCAGGTGTCCGATTCAGGTGGACTCACTGCAGGAAGCTCTGGTGTGGAACAGGGGCTGAAAGGTCCAAGGTCAGTCCCAGGAGGTGCTGAAGCCAAGGAGGCTTCCCCAGTGAGAGCGTCCCTGGGGAGTCACACTGAGGAGGCTCCTGCCTGGGTTTGACTCCGAGCTGTTCCCAGAGCACGGGCCTGTGTGCCCGTCCAGCCCCAGCATGTGACCTACAGGCTCCACTCTGGCAAAGCTCCCTGTAAATCAGAGACAAACTCCCCCCTTCTCCCAGTTACTCTCCCCTGCCGAGAGCCCAGAGCAGCTCCGGCCTCGCTGGGTCTCCTGCCAGCCACAGCTGGCCAAGGAGCTGCCCGAGTGCAGGGGCAGTGTCAGTTCCGACCTCACGAGTACAGTGGCGCGCCCCTGCCTGTCACGGGGAGGGCTTGATTCTGAGGAGAAAGCTGGGATTGTGACACCCGTGTATGTCTGCAGCGCAATTAAACCCCACAGCTGGCCCAGGCCGGCTGACTCGGGCTTGCCAGCCTCGGGATCCAGGGGCTGGAGCCTGACCACTGGGACCCTCCCCCCTCGCTAGGTTCAGTGGCCGATATACTGAAGATGAGTTTGTAAGTGGGGAATGTGCACGGGGTGCTGCCACTGGAGAGACACTTCCCAGCAGAAGACCCACCCAGTGAATGTGATCTACTCTAAAAGATGTGATGACAGAAAGTCAGCCTGGGGCTCTGGATTTATCATCTCGCAACGACTCGATTCAACTTGCTCAGGTTAGAAAGAAATTTGTGTTTTTTTATTGTGAGCCTGAAAATTGCCTCCAGTGTGAAAGTCAGAGTGGGATTATTTCACGCTCACGCACCCTTATCACTAATGAAGGAGTAAAGGAACGTACAAACCAACGAAGCCTTAACATGTCATTTGCATCCTCAAGCCTGTCCCTGTGGCAGGATCTCAAGGACAGACAGAAATGTTACCCGGTGTCAGGAGGAGAGAGGAAAGCACTTCCCCTCGTGTATTTCCCCAGGCTGTTGTTCAAGGCAGCAGAGGCGCTTTAGGGCATTTTCTGTCACTGATTTTTTTCATGTTGGTGTGGGAGGAAAGACTTAGACCTGCCCACTTTTGAACATGTGAATGTGAAATGACCAGATGATGAGTTAATAAATGATGCTGTTGCACAGGATTTGACTGGAACTAGAAAACAAAAAGCCCTTAAAGTGGAACTCTTGGGTGAATAGAACGAGCTGATTTATAGTCGGCCTTGAAAGGCAATAGACTGTTACATCGGGCAGAACAGCCTGGTTTGGCTGGTTCATGGGTTGGCTGCTTTCCTGATAAATTGCAGAGGTTCAGAGAAGAGCCACAGGAATGATTAAAGGCTTGAGCAGGGAGAGGAGTTTAAAATAAACCGAACCTTCCTGCTCCTGCCGGCTGTGACTGCTGAGGACATTTTCCTTCTCTACTCCAGAGTCTCTCTTCTGCCAGATTCTCAGCAAGTCAGGCCCCTGCAGACTATGGCAGAGCAGTTTGGTATTGGGCTGCAGGACTCACAATGTAAGAGTGCAGCTGCTGTAGCACCTGACTGACCATGGCTAAATCCTGCAGCCCTGGCAGCCCAGGATAACCTCCCACTGGTGGTGATGGGAATTTAGCCTTTGTAACGATCTGCTGGTACCTGAGGTCTCAGATGTGAATTAAACTGGGGCAGACACAGCTCTATCCAAACAAGTGAAGGATGTAAGTGAAAGAGCAAAGCTGGCCCTGGGGAGCTGCTGCAGTCCCATCACCACAGCTGGAAGGGAACAGAGGGAAAACAGCTGGAGCAGCACAGAGAAAAGGAAGTTTGTCAGTGAGATCAGTAGCAATAAATGTGAAGTGAAGGAGTGCTTTCTCCTCTGTGCTGACAGGTTTGAATTGTGTTACTGTACTATGAGATAAAGCTTTACAATATCCTGCTCTAATTTCAGGATGGGTCTGTAACCATAATTAGTCTCTGTAGAAGTGGGACTTTCAAAATTCCCAAGGAATTTAAGGGTGGGGTTCACGGTTGGTCACCTGAGGGAGTGCAGTAGAATTCAAACCAAAGACCAGAGAAGCGAGAACAGGGATTGTGGGACACCTCCCGAGGCCAATCACAGCACTGTAATCGACCAGGGTGTCTACACTGCACCACGGGGCTGTAGTCCCGGTGCAGAAAGCTGTACGCCTCTCGTTGGGAATCCCTCTGATTTACTGTTTTTACAGAGGGTGAAATGACAATTTTTCCGATCCCTGCCCTGGTCCTGCTCTTTGTATTAGTTCAATATATTTTAAGTGAGAAAATGGTAGAAAAAATCTGCTCTCCAGCACAACTTGAAGCAACATCAGAGCAACTGGGAATGAAACAATTTATTTCCAAAAGGGAACTCGATGACTAACAATGGCTTTGAAATGGGAACAGTATAACCGTGATGCTCAGGGTTTGTTTAGACTAGGAAAAGTGATGGAATTTAGGTCAGTTGAAGGGGAAAGCTAATGCCAACCACTGCACCTGGGCATCTGTTCTACAACTATAATTGTCTTTTACATCAAGATCATTAACTTGAGCAGCCAATGCCATGTACAGCCTAGTAGATGTCAGACACAGATAGATTTTGCCTCAGTGTACCTTGTTGGGATCAAACCTCCAGGAGCTGATGAACATTCCGGGCTCAAAAGGAAAGGAGTTGATAGAAAAGATCACAGGACTGACCCCAAGAAGGGTGAGCTGCAAAAGGCAGAAGCAGGTAACTCATCTGGGGAGCTGAGAGACTACGGTGAAGATGGTGCGAAAATCACAATGTGGGAATTAGAAAATGTGATTTTTTTTTAAATTTTGCCCAGCCCTAGTCAAGGGATTTATTACAGTTCTCTCATGTGGATTTTCTGATGTCTGATAAGGAGAGAGCTCTGATTGAAGCTTTTCCCGCACTCAGAGCATGTGTAGGGCGTCTCTGTGTGGATTCTCTGATGTCTGATAAGGTCTGAGCTCCGATTGAAGCTTTTCCCGCACTCAGAGCACATGTAGGGCGTCCCTGTGTGGATTCTCTGATGTCTGATAAGGTCTGAGCTCTGATTGAGCTTTTCCCGCACTCAGAGCACGTAGGGCGTCCCCTGTGTGGATTCTCTGATGTCTGATAAGGGCAGAGCTCCGATTGAAGCTTTTCCGCACTCAGCGCATGTGTAGGGCGTCTCCTGTGTGGATTCTCTGATGTCTGATAAGGGCAGAGCTCCGATTGAAGCTTTCCGCACTCAGCATCACGTGTAGGGCGTCTCCCCTGTGTGGATTCTCTGATGTCTGATAAGGTCTGAGCTCTGATTGAAGCTTTTCCCGCACTCCAGAGCACGTAGGCGCTCCCTGTGTGGATTCTCTGATGTCTGATAAGGGCAGAGCTCCGATTGAAGCTTTCTCGCACTCAGCGCATGTGTAGGGCATCTCCCCTGTGTGGATTCTCTGATGCCTGATAAGGTCCGAGTTCTGACCTGAAGCTTTCCCCGCACTCAGCGCATGTGTAGGGCGCCCCTGTGTGGATTCTCTCTCTGTCTGATAAGGAGCTCCGATTGGTGCTTCTTCCTGCACTCAGAGCACGTGTAGGGCGTCTCCCTGTGTGGATTCTCCGATGTCTGATAAGGGGCAGAGCTCCAATTGAAGCTTTTCCCGCACTCTCATGGCACATGTAGTGTCTTCTCTTCCAGTTGATTCTGTCACTTGTTATAAGGTCTGGAGTGGTTACTAAAGTTTTCTCTCTGCCTCTGCACTGTGAGTCTCACAGGCTTTTGTTTTTTCTGGGAGTGCACACACTCCCGGAAACATTCACTGGATCTTCCTGATAAAAGTTCCATGTGGTTCTTGCTCTAGCATCTTGTTGATAAGGTTTCTCCTCCTCATTCTGACTCACCCAGCTATCACCTGATGGGGACCAGAGAGAATCAGACACAGGTCACTCCCTTTTGCCGGAAAGAAAGAATCTCCAGAGAGGAATGGCAAAGGGATGAACAATCCCAAAATAAGTGTGGGAGAGATCAAACCTATCAGGTGCTGATTTCCCCAAACCCTTCACAGAGGAGAGAGGGATCCCAGTTTCAGTGTGCATCATGAGAACACTCGGGGGAAAGCGAGACTGGGCAGGGACCTGCTGCCAGTTGTCAGTCAGAATAGGAGGAAGCCATGAGTGACATCATAATGATTCCACATCTGCCAGGGAACAATCCTGAACGGAAGCTCACCCAGGATATTTGTAGGGCATCCCAAATGTTTCCCTGCATTCCCGCACAGTTTTGAGCTGGTTTAACCAATTCCTCACTGTAGGCAGCTCTTGGAAGCACTTCTTCTCAGAGCCCTGGAGGTCTGGGACCCACGGCTCTTCCCCTCGTTCAGCTGCGAGATCATCAGGTTTGGAATTTGGAAACCCTACTGCAGGTAAAGAAAGGCAGGGAGGTCAGTGGAATTTGTGGGATACTTGTCACAAGAATGATCCATGGTTTTAACAGCTCATTTTTAAGCAGTAACATCCCAGAGGCCAACTTCCTTGGCTCAAAGTGTAAGGAGGATTGTGTCTTTATAAATCATATGCATTACCTTAGTGCCTAAGGACCAGCTAACAGTAGGTACCCGCTCGGCAAAGTACAAACAGAGAACAGTAGATGGCCCATGCCCTGAAGAATTTACAATCTGAATAGACAAGACAGACACAGAATGGGGGAAGGAGTGAACCACTGTTAGAATAGAGATATTCAGGCCTGCCTGTAAAATCCTGGTTTTAAGAACTTAGGTGTACTTTTATCCTTAGCTACTTACAGAATTATGAAAACAAAGAATCAAAATCACTGTCTGTATTTTATGAGGCCTTCTCTCTCACTAGGATAGGCACAGGCCCTTGTTCTTAGGCTGGGCCTTTGGCTAAGCAGCAGGGCAGCCACAAGCTAGGAAGTGAAGGGTCACATCCTCACATCCCAAACCAGTCACACTGAAAAGCTGATTTACTCACCGTTGTAACTGTTGTTCTTTGAGATGTGTTGCTCCTTATCCATTCCAGTTAGGTCGCAGCATACGCGCATGCTGCGCTCGTCGAGTTTTTACCCCTGGCAATACTCGGTGGGTAGGCTGGGCGCCTGGGTGGCGCCACTGGCACTGGATATTTATACCCCTGCCGACCCATCTGCCCCTCCAGTTCATGTACCAGCTATACTCAGCAGTGGGAAGGAGGGCGGGTTTGGAATGGATATGAGCAACATCTCGAGAACAACAGTTACAATGGTGAGTAACCGTCTTTTCTTCTTTGAGTGATTGCTCATATCCATTCAGTCAGTATTCCCAAGCCTTACCTGGCGGAAGACGGGGTGAGGTGAGGCGTCGCCAGAATGCAAAGCTGCTGAGCCAAAGGCTGCGTGTCTCTGGATTGTTTGGACCAATGCGTAGTGTGAGGCAAGGTGTGAATCGATGAGTGGCCGCCTACATATTTCCTGGATGAGGACATAGGCCAGGAAGGCGGTAGAAGAGCCTGCGCCCGTGTAGAATGGGCGATCGCAGATGTCCAAGCGGGAACGTAGGCCAGTTCATGCACGATTGGATGCAGGATGTTACCCAAGATGAGAATCCGTTGGGAAGAGACCAGCATGCCTTCATGCAGTCTGCCACGCTACAAGAGCTGAGGTGAGCACGGAAGGGTTTTGTTAAGCTCTATATAAAGGCAAGAGCCCCTCTGGACATCAAGGTATGTAGCTGTTGTTCCCGGCCCAGCGATGAGTGTGGCTTTTGGGAAAAAAACTGGGAGGGAAGATGGCAGTTGACGCAAAAGCAGAGGCATCACCTTAGGAGAAAGAGGGAGGTGTGGCCACGGAACCACCTGTCCTTATGGAGAGAGCGTATAAAGGATCAGCCGTCCAAGACACGAAGCTCTGAAACACTGTCTCGGTGATAGTGACGTGGAAAGCCGTCTTCCACGAAAGGTAGAGCAGGGAACATGTGGCCATAGGCTCGAGGGCTCCATAAGTAGTCAGCACCAGGTTTGGATCCCAGGTGGGGGGCTGGGCGATGGACTTGGGGGTACAACAATTCAGTCCCATAAGGAACCTGGAAACCATGGGGTGAAGAAAATTGAGCATTTTACTTTAAACACGGTGGAAGGAAATAGCTGCCAGATTAACTTTTATGGAAGAGACACGCTAGGCCCTGCTCTTTGAGGACCAGAGGTAATCCAGGATAGTAGGGATGGAAACTGTCCTGGGACCAAGTTATTCTGATCGCACTGAGTGCGAAGCCTTCACTTAGCGAGATAAGTCGTCCCTGGTGGAGGCTTCCTGCACTTCCCAAGGGGACCTGTTGTGCGGAAGCAGGGGCAGCACAGCTCAAATTGGTTTCAGCCATGAGAGCCAATGCGGTGAGATGAAGGTTTGGAGTGGTGCAGGTTTTGGGTGGTGAAGTCTGCCGAAGTCCTGTGTTATGAGATCCGGCCACAGTGGCAGGGGAATCGGATCCGCCACTGAGAGGTCGAACAACAGGGTGTACCAGTGCTGCCTCGGCCATGCTGGAGCAATGACGATCAAGTTGGCTCTGTCCCTGCGGAGTTTGAGCAGGACTCTGTGAACGAAGGGAAATGGCGGGAAGGCATAACATAGGTGCCTTGTCCACGGGAGGAGGAACGCGTCTGAGAGGGAGCCCGGGGAGCATCCTTGGAAGGAGCAGAACACCTGGCATTTCCTGTTCTCTCGGGAGGCAAAGAGGTCTATGCGGGGAAAGCCCCACCTCCGGAAGACGGAATAGATGACATCGGGATGGATTGACCACTTGTGAGACAGGAAGGACCTGCTGAGGCGATCTGCCAGAGTGTTCTGGACTCCTGGGAAAAAAGACGCTACCAAATCGATTGAGTGGGCTATGCAAAAGTCCCACAGGTGAGTGGCTTCTTGACAAAGTAGGGAGGAGCGCGCCCCGCCCTGCTTGTTTATGTAAAACATGGTTGTTGTGCTGTCCGTGAACACGGATACACAGCGGCCTTGTAGATGGACCCGAAACACCTGGCATGCTAGACGGACTGCCCTCAGCTCCTGCACGTTGATATGCAGGTCAGCTCCTGGGGCAACCAGAGGCCTTGAGTGTGAAGGTTCCCGAGGTGGGCACCCCAACTCAGAGATGATGCGTCTGTGGTTAGTGCCACCAAGGGCTGAGGAGAGTGGAACGGCATCTCTGCGCAAACTACAGTGGGGTCCAGCCACCAAGTGAGGGAGTCAAGAACTGTCCTGGGGATAGTGATCACCGAGTCTATATTGTCTCTGTGTGGACGGTATAGAGAAGCAAGCCAGGTTTGGAAGCACCGAAGTCGCAGCTTCGCGTACTTGGTCACAAAGGTGCAGGACGCCATGTGACCTAATAGACCGAGGCAGGTGCGCACCGACGTTGTCGGGAAGGATTGAAAACTTCGAATGATCAAAGACATTGCCTGAAACCGTGGCAGAGGAAGGCAGGCCCTGGCCAGATTGGAGTCCAGAACTGCTCCAATAAAGTCTATTCTCTGCGTTGGAGTCAGGGTAGACTTTTCTACATTGATCATGAGGCCTAGCCTCCCGAAGAGGTCTTTGACGACACACAGGTGCTGTGATACTTGCAACTGGGAAGTCCCTCGAATGAGCCAATC